>NW_020229947.1:282500-736081 GCF_003227715.2 Harpegnathos saltator | reverse complement strand
CTCAATGATGACAGTGGTAGATCTTGGTGTCTTTATTTTTGCCTCAATATAGTCCTGTTTTATCAACCCTATCCCACCATAAATCTCCACTCTCAATTCCCTGTAGAAGCGGAGATATAACATTTAAATTCAAATTTCAATTAAATTAACTTAAATTTAAAAATGTAACCTTCGGTATCTCCTAAACGGCTCAAAAGAATAAGGAACGCGCTTTTGCCTCAATACCTAGTCCCTGCATCAAGCCTATTCTCACACATAAATCTCGACTCTCAATTCCCCAGTAAAGCGGAGATATGAACTTTTAAATTCAAATTTCAAATAAAAAATTAACCTTAAAAATTTAAATGTAACCTGTTCGGTACTCCTAAACGGCTCAAAGATACAGGAAAAGCGCTTTTTGCCTCAAATATTTAGTCCTGTATTAACCCTATCTCAACCATAAATCTCGAACTGCTCACAAATTCCCAGTAGAAAGCGGAAAGATATGAAACATTTAAAATTCAAATTTCAATTAAAAATTAACTTAAAATTTAAAAATGAACCATTCGGTATCTCCTAACGGCTCAAGATACAGGAACACGCTTTTGCCTCAATATAGGTCCAGTATCAAACCTATTCTCACCATAAATCTCGACTCTCAATCCCAGTAGAAAGCGCAAGATTATGAACATTTAAATTCAAATTTCAATTAAAAATTACGATTAAAATTAAAAAATTGTAACCTTCCGTATCTCCTAAAACGGTTAAGATAACAGGAACGTTTCCTCGCAATTAAAGTTCCTTATCAAAACCTACTTTGACATAATCATACGACTCCTCAATATCCCAGATAGAAAGCGGAGATATGAACCATTTGAATTGCAATTTAGATAATTAGACTTGAAAAGTTTAGAAAACTGTATCCTAACCTTCGTATCTCCTAAACGGCTTAGAGATACAGGGTCCAACAGGTGCCTAAATATAAGCCCTGTTCAACCCTACATTCTTCACATAAATCATGACGACTCTCTTCCACAGTAGAACGGAGATATCGACGGAGAAAGGTTAGAAAAAACTTTAACCTTCGATATCTCCTAAACGGTTAGAGATATCAGGCTTCGGACTGGTACAAATTAAAAGCCCTTTCAAAACCCTACATTTGGACCTACATGGACGACTCTCTAACTCCCATAAGAAGTCGGAGATAATCGAAACGGAGAAAGGTGTTGGAAAACTTTAACTTCGACATATCCTAAACGGTTAGAGATACAGGCTTCGGACAGGTACCAAATTAAAGCCCTTTCAAAACCCTACATTTTGGACTACATGGACGACCCTCTACTCCCATGAAGCGGAGATATCGACGAGATGAAGGCTGGATATCGACGGAGAAAGGTTAGAAAACTTTAACCTTCGATATCTCCTAAACGGTTAGAGATACAGGCTTCGGACAGGTACCAAATTAAAGCCCTTTCAAAACCCTACATTTTGGACTACAATGACGACCTCTACCCCCAATAAGAAGCGGAGATATCGACGGATGAAGGCTGGATATCGACGGAGAAAAGGTTGAAAACTTTAACCTTCGATATCTCCTAAACGGTTAGAGATACAGGCTTCGGACAGGTACCAAATTAAAGCCCTTTCAAAACCCTACATTTTGGACTACATGACGACTCTCTACTCCCAGTAGAAGCGGAGATATCGACGGAGAAGGGTTGGAAAACTTTAACCTTCGATATCTCTCTAAACGGTTTTAGAGATACAGGCTTCGGACAGGTACCAAAATTAAAGCCTTTCAAAACCCTACATTTTGGACTACAAATGACGACCCTCTAACTCCAATAGAAGCGGAGATATCGACGGATGAAGGCTGGATATCGACGGAGAAAGGTTAAGAAAACTTTAACCTTCGATATCTCCTAAACGGTTAGAGATACAGGCTTTCGGACAGGTACCAATTAAACCCTTTCAAAAACCTACATTTTGGACTAAATGGACGACCCTCTACTCCCAATAGAAGCGGAGATATCGACGAATGAAGGCTGGATATCGACGGAGAAAGGTTAGAAAACTTTAACCTTCGATATCTCCTAAACGGTTAGAGATACAGGCTTCGGACAGGTACCAAATTAAAGCCCTTTCAAAAACCCTACATTTTGGACTACATGGACAACCTCTACTCCCAGTAGAAGCGAAGATATCGACGGATGAAGGCTGGATATCGACGGAGAAAGGTTGGAAAACTTTAACCTTCGATATCTCCTAAACGGTTAGAGATACAGGCTTCGGACTGGTACCAAATTAAAGCCCTTTCAAAACCCTACATTTTGGGACTAACATGGACGACCTCTCTACCCCAGTAGAAGCGGAGATATCGACGGAGAAAGGTTTGGAAAACTTTAACCTTCGATATCTCCTAAACGGTTAGAGATACAGGCTTCGGACGGTACCAAATTAAAGCCCTTTCAAAACCCATACATTTTGGACTACATGGACGACTCTCTACTCCCAGTAGAAGGGAGATATCGACGGAGAAATGTTGGAAAAACTTTAAACTTCGAATCTCTAAACGGTTAGAGATACAGGCTTCGGACAGGTACCAAATTAAAGCCCTTTCAAAACCCTACATTTTGGACTACATGGACGACTCTCTACTCCCAGTAGAAGCGAAGATATCGACGGATGAAGACTGGATATCGACGGAGAAAGGTTGGAAAAACTTTAACCTTCGATATCTCCTAAACGGTTAGAGATACAGGCTTCGGACAGGTACCAAATTAAAGCCCTTTCAAAACCCTACATTTTGGACTACATGGACGACTCTCTACTCCCAGTAGAAGCGGAGATATCGTCGGAGAAAGGTTGGAAATCTTTAAACTTCGATATCTCCTAAACGGTTAGAGATACAGGCTTCGGACAGGTAACCAAATTAAAGCCCTTTCAAACCCTACATTTTGGACTACATGGACGACTCTCTACTCCCAGTAGAAGCGGAGATATCGACGGATGAAGGCTGGATATCGACGGAGAAAGGTTGGAAAAACTTTAAACCTTCGATACCTCCTAAACGGTTAGAGATACAGGCTTCGGGACAGGTACCAAATTAAAGCCCTTTCAAAAACCCTACATTTGGACTACATGAACGCCTCTCTACTCCCAGTAGAAGCGGAGATATCGTCGGAGAAAGGTTGGAAAACTTTAAACCTTCGATATCTCCTAAACGGTTAGAGATACAGGCTTCGGACAGGTACCAAATTAAAGCCCTTTCAAAACCCTACATTTTGGACTACATGGACGACTTTCTACTCCCAGTAGAAGCGGAGATATCGACGGATGAAGGCTGGATAATCGACGGAGAAAGGTTGGAAAACTTTAACCTTCGATATCTCCTAAACGGTTAGAGATACAGGCTTCGGACAGGTACCAAATTAAAGCCCTTTCAAAACCCTACATTTTGGACTACATGGACGACTCTCTACTCCCAGTAGAAGCGGAGATATCGACGGATGAGGGCTGAATATCGATAGAGAAAGGCTGGGAAACTTTAACCTTCGATATCTCCTAAACGGTTAGAGATACAGGCTTCGGACAGGTACCAAATTAAAGCCCTTTCAAAACCCTACATTTTGGACTACATGGACATATCTCTACTCCCAGTAGAAGCGGAGATATCGACGGATGAAGGCTGGATATCGACGGAGAAAGGTTGGAAAACTTTAACCTTCGATATCTCCTAAACGGTTAGAGATACCGGCTTCGGACAGGTACCAAATTAAAGCCCATTCAAAACCCTACATTTTGGACTACATGGACGACCTCTACTCCGCAGTAACCAGTAGAAGCGGAGATATCGACGGAGGAAGGCTGGATATCGACGGAAAAATGTTGGAAAACTTTAACCTTCGATATCTCCTAAACGGTTAGAGATACAGGCCTCGGTCTTGCACCAAATTAAAGTCCTCTCAAAACCCTATATTTTCGACTACATGGACGACTCTCTACTCCCAGTAGAAGCGGAGATATCGACGGTGGAAGGCTGGATATCGACGGAGAAAGGCTGGAAAACTTTAATCTTCGATATCTCCTAAACGGTTAGAGATACAGGCCTGTTTCTGGCACCAAAATAAAGTTCTCTCAAAACCCTACATTTTCCTGTAAATGACGACTCTCAACTCCCAGTATTAGCGGAGATATCAACGGAGAAACGTTGGAAAACTTTAACCTTCGATATCTCCTAAACGTCTAGAGATATAGGCCTGTTTTTTGCACCAAAATATAGTGCTATAAAAACGCTACATTTTTCCATAAATTGCGTCTCCCATTTCACTCAGAAAATATATTTTCGGAAATCCAACATTTCATTCAGTTCTGGTTAGCCCCGCACGAGTTCTAAAGTTTATTATTATCACTCGGAGCGCTAAAACCAAAATTGAAAATGTTCTCGCTTATTTTCGAGCTGAGGGACATGGAGATATTCAACTCATGGAACGAAAATCGGTGAGAACTCTTTCAATTTTGGTTTTAGCGCTCCGAGTGTTAATAATAATCTTCAGAATTCGTAAGGGGCTAACCAGAACTCTGAATGAAACATCGGATTTCCGAAGAAAAAATTTTACGTGTTTAATAAACAATCAATTTTTTTGAAAATCCGATGTTTTATTCAGAGTTCTTGTTAGCCCCTCACGAGTTCTAAAGATTATTATTAACACGCGACGCGCTAAAACCAAAATTGGTAGAGTTCTTGCCATTTTTCGTTTTCTAATTCGAGAATTTTAAATATAATTTTTCTTATTGTTTTAAATAGAACTCTTTTCAAAACCTATCTAGAACTGTAGAACTATTAAAAATCTATCTAGAACTCTAAAAAAATTGTCATTTTTTACATAATGAGGGGCGTCGTGAAGTTGGCCCTCCGATTTTTTAAATGGTATTTTCTCTACTTTAAATGACGGAACTCTTTCTATAATGGATTGCGAACTCTAGAACTCTGCGAGGGGCATTCAGAACTCATAATTTTTTTCAAATTTGAAGAATGAAGGGCCATCTTCACAGAGGTGATGGAGCGAACATATTCTCTGTCTCCCTTTTGCTTGGCTCGTCGAAACAAGTCGAGCGGAGGGCGGGGTCTCAGAGGAAGTGTCATCGACGAAACGTGCAATGCTTGCGATGCCCGTGTGTTGTATGCAATACGTGCATTTTCTTAAAAAATGAAAAATAATTTATTGTGATACACGTATGTTGTATGCAACACGTGCATTTTCCTAAAAAACGAAAAAAAAAAAGATTGGCGGAAAAGGACAACGCCGACCGCCAAGGAGATGCGAACCACCGACCTCAATCCGCGAGTCCAGCGTACTTCCACCAAGCCACACGCTCTTTGAGAAGCTCACTCCTTCATTTGGTAGATGAACCACTCGCGATTTTCAATCGCGACTTTCTTGTAAACGCTTCAATGCTACGCCGTATCTTTAAGTGCAATGTTAATTTGTCATGCAAATCTATCGACACAACGTGTTTAGTCGAAATCGATTGCTATTGATCATCTCGTTGGATTCACGCCGAGAGTGAAACGTCAGTCTTGGCCGTGTGTCGGGAAGCACAATCTCGGCAACGTTGTGAATCAGAGCGAGATGGAGCGAACACATTCCCTCTCTCTCTCTCTCTTTCGCTTGGCTCGTCAAAACAAGTCGAGCGGAGGGCGGGACTTCAGACGGATAGACGGGAGCAGTTTCTCTGTGTGTGTGTGCCGACTACATTCTTACATAGAAACGTACGGGAATTGAAAATGTTTAAGCATATACCCTGAGATTCTATCTGTTGCGTATGACACGTGTGTGTGTGTGTGTGTGTGTGTGAGTGCGTGTATGCACACGTACGTCACGCACACTTTCAATGCAACACACGGACACAACTGCGCTAAAAAACGCCTGCCGGAGTATAAATAAATACTAACGTAACGCTGAAATATTTTGGAAAAATAATTTTGGGTACATACAAAATATTATCTTATTATCATATATTTATATAAATATACATATATCGATATAAATCGTATATAATCTTTATGATATTAATCATATACAATCTCAATTCTTATTTTTTTTGTGCATGTTAACATGTTAATTCATGTTACAAATGCATAACAATGTGCGAGACCGTGCTTGTCAAGTACGCTATTATGGTTGTAGCACGGACATAAACCGCCTGAAAGTGGATGTAGCACGGACGTGCAGGCCTCTCAAAATGGATGCAGATAGCGCCCATTCCCAATGCGAAAAATCGGTGTCGCCGAAAACGCCGTGTTGGCCGCTCTCAGCTTCCTCTCTGGTAGAACTATTATTTGTCAAAATTAGAAGCCGGCCGTCACAGTATATAATAACAACAATTCATATGTCTTACAATTCAAATATGCTATGCATCAAATCTTAATGCGAAGGATTTTCTTGTCCAAAGAAAGATCAATGATGCGATCGCAGATCTCGTATATGTCATGTCAATAGAGACAGTTTGAATTCGGCGTAATATGATTCTTGGAACAGACGTAAATAAGTATTGTGAAGTTTGAAGCGAGTCTTTCACGGGCATGCTTTGAAAACACGAGTTGTTTTCATTTTCAGCTAACGGACGACGCAGGCATCAACACTGATCGGCAAGGTCAGCGACTGGTGGGGGGTAATCGTGACTTCCCGATTGTTTATTTTCGTACGTTTATACATGACTCCGTGATTGCGGAAAGGACATTGCGCCTCGGGCCGACGAACGACGCGCATATCGCGACGCAGAATAATACGAGTGTCGGTTAATACGCGTTTCTTTGTCCCCGAATCTTACTTGCGCGAGTGTTAGAGCTAGAGTCAGTGTCGTCGCCAGTGCTACGATGGAGCATCCGGGGGGTGCTGCGACGGAGACCAGAAGGAGGACGTCGGATCGAGAAGTCAGGATGGAGAGAGGACTTGGAGCGCGCCGAGAGACGTAGCCGAGGACAGCGATACATCATGTATGGTATTCGAGGTACCTCGAGTCATTATTATTACGCAGGATTTTTCTAATTTTAACGGACCTTACTCGAAGTAAGGACATACCCGAGTCGAAATTAGATCAGTATTCATAGTTTATCTGAAAAATAGAAATAGCTTGAGATTTGATTATTCGTTAACCTAATTTAACATGAGTTGTACTTTTCTTTTCTCATAAAATATGAACGTCTATTCAAGCAAAGTTGCTGAGGCAAGCTAAGGTTTATCAATACAAATTTGTAATTGTGTTCTCAATGAAAAATTGCACATAATTAAAAAACTATGAATAATGATCTTAGAATCTGATATACATTTTACAAGTGTTGATTTTTATTCGTCTAATAATGCTCAGATTGCTGTTTTCGTTTAGAATCTGCTAGAATGTCCGTTTCTCATTCTTGTTTATCTTTCTTATTATACCGAATCTGAATTAAAATCTCTATTAGTGAAACAGCATTATTAGACATAACCGTTGTCTTTTTGCAGCTTCAGCTCTTTTGAGAGCTACAATTCTCATCATTCTCATTAGAAAAAAGAAAAGAAAAAAAAGAGAAGAGAAAAGAAAAAAAGAACTTTAAGAATGATGAGAATTAAAAGTGTTTTTCATCTCCCCATTTCCTCTAATTCTTATATGATTATTTAATCCTTATATATTTATCTCACGCGCAGTTCTGACAAAGGCAGTTCTATTTACGTTTTTATCTTTGTTCTCTTTTTTGCGCTGTTAAGCGAATATATAATCAACATCAACAAAAATTGCTCATTTAAATTAAGAATATAAGGATTAAGTATATATACATTATCGAGATAAACGAGTATTAAATAACTGCGGAATACGTCGCTGTTGAAGACTCATCATGGGCGAGACTGCGAGAGTAGCCAGATGTAACGTTCAGGTAGGACAAAGCTTATTCACTATTGCGCATCTAGATATTCTGCAGTGATTTTTCAAATTGGATGCAATTTGTAGGATCAATGTAGAATTAATATTTCGACTCGGGAAAGACTCGGGAATGAGAAAGAATTGTCATTGCACTTGGACAATCTTCTGATACTGATTTCTGGTGTTGATCGATATTCGATTTTCGGTACTGATTTACTTTTTCATTCCTCTACAAGAAAAAAAAATTGATACGACTCGTTCATTTATCCGCAATAATTTGATGAATAAATTAAATATTGATCGGTGTTCAATTTTCGGTACTGATTTATTCTCTCATTTCTTTATAAGACAAGAAAAATTGATACGAACCACTCGTTTATCCGTGTTAATATGTGAAATAAGATTAGAGGGGTAAGTACCTGAATAATAAGAACAAATTGTCATTGCACTTGGGCAATTTTTTGACACTGATTTATGATATTAATCGATATTCGATTTTCGGTACTGATTTACTCTTTCATTTCTCTATAATAAAACAGAAAATTAATACGAATCGTTCATTAATCCGCGGTAATTTGATGAAAAAATTAGATATTGATCGGTCTTCGGTTTTCGGTACTGATTTATTCTCTCATTTCTTTATAAGAAAAGAAAAATTGATACGGATCGTTCGTTTAACCAAGTTAATTTGTTGAGTAAATTAAAGGAGTAAGTACCTGAATAATGAGAACAAACTGTCATTGCACTTGGACAATTTTCTGACACTGATTTATGGTATTAATCGATATTCGGTTTTCGGCACTGATTTATTTTCTCATTTTTTTAAAAGACAAAAAAAATTGATACGAATCGTCCGTCTATCCCAGTTAATTTGTTGAATAAGATTAGAGGGGTAAGTACCTGAAAAATGAGAACAAATTGTCATTGCACTTGGACAATTTTTTGACACTGATTTATGGTATTAATCTATATTCGATTTTCGGTACTGATTTACTCTTTCATATCTCTATAAGAAAAAGAAATTTATATGAATCGTTTATTTGTCCGCGTTAATTTGATGAATAAATTAAATATTGATCGGTCTCCAATTTTCGGTACTGATTTATTTTCTCATTTTTTATAAGACAAAAAAAATTGATACGATTCGTCCGTCTATCCGAGTTAATTTGTTGAATAAGATTAGAGGGGTAAGTACCTGAATAATAAGAACAAATTGTCATTGCACTTGGACAATTTTTTGACACTGATTTATGGTATTAATCGATATTCGATTTTCGGTACTGATTTACTCTTTCATTTTTCTATAAGAAAAAAAAATTCATACGAATCGGTCATTTATTCGCGTTAATTTGATGAATAAATTAAATTTTGATCGGTCTTCAATTTTCAGTACTGACTAATTCTCTAATTTTTTTATAAGAAAAGAAAAATTGATACGGATCGTTCGTTTAACAGAGTTAATTTGTTGAGTAAATTAGAGGGGTAAGTACCCGAAAAATAAGAACAAATTGTCATTGCACTTGGACAATTTTTTGACACTGATTTATGGTATTAATCGATATTCAATTTGCGGTACTGATTTACTCTTTCATTGTACTATAAGAAAAGAAAAAATTGATACGAATCGTTCATTTATCTGCGTTAATTTGATGAATAAATTAAATATTGATTGGCCTTCGGTTTTCGGTACTGATATATTCTCTCATTCCTTTATAAGAAGAGAAAAATTGATACGTATCGTTCATTTATCCGACTTAATTTGTCGAGTAAATTTGTGGGGTAAGTACCTGTAAGATGAAAACAATTTGTCATTGCACTTAGACAATTTTCTAACGCAGATTTATAGTATTGATCAATATCCGGTTTTCGGTATTGATTTACTCTTTCATTTCTCTATAAGAAAAAAAATTCATACGAATCGTTCATTTATCCGCGTTAATTTGATGAATAAATTAAATATTGATCAGTCTTCGGTTTTCGGTACTGATTTATTCTCTCATTTCTTTATAAGACAAGAAAAATTGATACGAATCACTCGTTTATCCGTGTTAATTTGTGGAATAAGATTAGAAGGGTAAGTACCTGAAAAATAAGAACAAATTGTCATTGCACGTGGGCAATTTTTTGACACTGATTTATGATATTAATCGATATTCGATTTTCGGTACTGATTTACTCTTTCATTTCTCTATAATAAAACAGAAAATTAATACGAATCGTTCATTAATCCGCGGTAATTTGATGAAAAAATTAGGTATTGATCGGTTTTCGGTTTTCGGTACTGATTTATTCTCTCATTTCTTTATAAGAAAAGAAAAATTGATACGGATCGTTCGTTTAACCGAGTTAATTTGTTGAGTAAATTAAAGTGGTAAGTACCTGAATAATGAGAACTAATTGTCATTGCACTTGGACAATTTTCTGACACTGATTTATGGTATTAATCGATATTCGGTTTTCGGTACTGATTTATTTTCTAATTTTTTTAAAAGACAAAAAAAATTGATACGAATCGTCCGTCTATCCCAGTTAATTTGTTGAATAAGATTAGAGGGGTAAGTACCTGAAAAATGAGAACAAATT
This sequence comes from Harpegnathos saltator, assembly GCF_003227715.2. Lineage (NCBI taxonomy): Eukaryota > Metazoa > Arthropoda > Insecta > Hymenoptera > Formicidae > Harpegnathos > Harpegnathos saltator. The sequence continues at coordinate 725,617 of NW_020229947.1, read as the reverse complement.
GTCATTGCACTTGGACAATTTTTTGACATTGATTTATGGTTTTAATCGATATTCGATTTTCGGTACTGATTTTTACTCTTCCATTTCTCTATAAGAAAAAAGAATTCATACGAATCGTTCATTTATTCGCGTTAATTTGATGAATAAATTAAATATTGGTTGGTCTTCGGTTTTCGGTACTGATATATTCTCTCATTTCTTTATAAGAAAAGAAAAATTGATATGGATTGTTCTTTTATCCGACTTAATTTGTCGAGTAAATTAGTGGGGTAAGTACCTGCAAGATGAAAACAACTTGTCATTGCACTTAGACAATTTTTTAACGCTGATTTATAGTATTGATCAATATCCGGTTTTCGGTACTGATTTAATCTTTGATTTCTCTATGAAAGAAAAAAAGATTGATACAAATCGTTTGTTTATCCGCGTTAATTTGATGAATAAATTCGATTTGATCGGTATTCGATTTTCGGTACTGATTTCTCCTTTTATTTTTCTATAAGAAAAGAAAAAATTCAAACGAATTGTTCATTTATCCACGTTAATTTAATGAAAAAATTAGATATTGAACGGTCTTCGATTTTTGTTATTGATTTATTTTCTCATTTTTTTATAAGACAAGAAAAATTGATACGAATCGTTGGTTTATCTGAGTTAATTTGTTGAATAAGATTAGAGGGGCATGTACCTGAAAAATAAGAACAAATTGTCATTGCACGTGTGCAATTTTTTGACACTGATTTATGGTATTAATCGATATTCGATTTTCGATACTGATTTACTCTTTCATTTCTTTATAAGAAAACAAAAAATTAATACGTATCGTTCATTATTCCACGTTAATTTGATGAAAAAATTAGGTATTGAACTGTGTTCGGTTTTCGGTACTGATTTATTCTCTCATTTCTTTATAAGAAAAGAACAATTGATACGGATCGTTCGTTTAACAGAGTTAATTTGTTGAGTAAATTAGGGGGCTAAGTACCTGAAAAATAAGAGCAAATTGTCACTGCACTTGGACAATTTTCTGACACTGATTTATTTATTAATCAATATTCAATTTGCGGTACTGATTTACTCTTTCATTGTACTATAAGAAAAGAAAAAATTGATACGAATCATTCATTTATCCGCGTTAATTTGATGAATAAATTAAATATTGATCGTGCACGATGGGGGAGGAAGAGAGAGAGGGATGGGGATAAGTGGTAGAAAGGCTGCTAGGAGAAGGGGGAGGGAGATGGGGGATGAGAGAGGTGGAAGAGTGAAGGGGCGAGAGGGAGGAGGAGGAGGAATAAAAGAATGAGAGAGAGAGCGAGGGAGAGAGTGTGAAGGAATGGAATGAATGGAGGAAAGCGAAAATCGGCGGTAGGAAGTAAGAATTATAGGAGTAACAACGGCATAAAAATATAGATATATACATATGTATAAAAATAGATGATAAGCGAACAATTAATTATAAGAGATAAGCGAGTGAATAGATGTAAGATATTTGTAAAGTAGATTTAAGGAGGGGCGGGGGATGGGAGTGTGTGTGTGTGTGTGTGTGTGTGTGCGAGGGGATAGGGGCGAGCGTAATAGTAAGTGAGGAGGAGATTATATTGGATTATATTGGAATTTGTAACCCCGCCAGGGGAATCAATAAAGTATACATGCAATTTAACATTGATCGGTCTTCAATTTTCGTTACTGATTTATTTTCTCATATCTTTATAAGAGAAGAAAAATTGATACGAATCATTCGTTTATTCGAGTTAATTTGTTGAGTAAATTAGAAGGGTAAATACTTGAAAAATGAGAACAAATTGTCACTGCACTTGGACAATTTTCTGACACTGATTTACGATATTGATCGATATTCGATTTTCGATACTGATTTACTATCTTATTTCTTCATAAGAGAAGGAAAATTGATACGAATCGTTCGTTTATTCGAGTTGATCTGTCGAATAAAGTAGAGGGGTAAGTAACTGAGAAATGCAAACAAATTGTCATTGCATTTTGACAATTTTTCGACATTAATGTACGATATTGATCGATATTCAATCTTCGATATTGATATGGATAGTATTTTTCGATACTGATTTACTCTTATTTCACTTCTGTATGAAAGAAAAAGGGAAATTGACACGAATCATTCGTTTATCCCAATTACTTATTTGAATAAATTTTAGAATTGAATAAAATTTAAAATTGATTAAAATTTAGAATTGAATAAAGTTTAGGATTGAATAAAGTTTAGGATTGAATAAAGTTTAGGATTGAATAAAGTTTAGAATTGAATAAAGTTTAGGATTGAATAAAGTTTAAGATTAAATAGCAATTATAATACGTCCCGTCTAGTATGTGATTTTCGATATTAATATTGATAATTTTTTTATACTAATTTATTGATACTAATTTATTGTCTCACTTCTCTATAAGACAAGATGAAGAAGATGAAGGAGAACCGACGTGAATCGTTCGTCTATTAGAGTTACTTGCGGTTGAATAAGCTAGCCCAGAATTAAATAGCAATTATAGTACGTTTCGTCAAGTACGTAATTCTCGATACTGATTTACTCTCTGTCGTTTCTCTGTGAGAGAAAATGAACAATTAACATAAATCGCTTTTCTATCCCCGTACTTAGTTAAATAAACTAGCTCAGAGCTAAATAGCAATTATAATGTCTCGACGAATACGTGAATTAATTCCGCGACTTCGATTCCGCCTTGAAACACTGCGAGAGAGACAATTTCCAGCGGCATAGTTTGACTGTAAACGCAACTCGCGTATTCGATTTCGAATCAAAGGTACGAATGGTAAATTAGCGCGTCGAGAGCGATTTGTAACAGAGTGAAATGTAACAAGAGATAATAATTCGGATAATAATTAGAAGATGCAATTTTTTACAAAAATATGTATAGAAATGCATATGTACAGGAAAAGAATCATGTGCTGTTGAACGAGGTGTAAGTTTGTGCGCGATGCCGTGTTTCTCAAACCCGCAATTATAGGCGTACCACAGACACGAACCGCCAGTAAGTGGACGTAGAACGGACACGCACCTAATAGAGACTTTACTGGCAGCGTCTGTAAATGGGCGAAGTCAATGTAGTTCCAAATGGACGTAGATGGCGTTAAAATCAGTCATAAAAATGCATGTCGCTAAAAACGCCGGCGTGGTCGCTCTCAAGCTTCTCTCTGCTTAAGGTCATTCTACAATGAGGTTGTAGTAGTATGCAGTAGGCAAATTGACCAATCACAGTCGATTATTCTTCGATCGTAAAGAGAACAGTCGATCGTGATTGGTCAATTTGCCTACTGCATACTACTACACCTCATTGTAGAATGACCTTTACGCTTACAACCTTATTCTTGCAGCCATTGTAGATGGGCCTTAATATTCCTCTTTTGACTCTTTGTTCGCCAGTTCCGTACGAAATAGGCAGTCGCTGGTCAACCACGAATAAATTTTATTAGATTTTGAAGAGTCACCTTGCGACTTCCTGTTGCTAAGAAAAATCATCAAACGAGATAAAACGGGGTAAGCATTGATTAATAATTTATTAAATAAATATAATTATAGAATAATATGAGATTTATAATTTAGCCAGTTAATTATTACATGTCCAAATCAAGGTTAGGATGATGAAAATATTGAATAGAAATTGAAATATAAAAGGATTACTTGATATTTACTTATATCATCTAGATAACATAAATCTATAATTTTTTTATTTACATTTATCTAAAAACGAAGTAGTTTGTTAATCTGTGTAATATTAACCAATACGTAGATTTTCAATATTGCGGTATTAGAAGAAAGAGATATGCTCAAAAATAACCTCTTACCACATTATTTCTTCGCCATCTAGTTACCTTCACACAGTAATCTTCGAGTGCTAGGTATATTCACGCATAAAACGCTCCAATAATAGATATATTCCGTTTTGCGCATTGAGTGCTTTTGTCTATAGTATGTGCGACATGCTGCAGATAAACATGCATACGCTTATGTCGAGAAGTGGAAATACATCCAAAGACTTCTGTTACTGGTTAGGATATTTTATTTTGGTTACATTGTAATTATATGTTTTTATGTTATAATTACAAGCTATAAACTTTTTATTAGCGTTCTCGATAAAATGAACGTTAAACGATCAGATTGATGACATAAACTCTACGATAAATTAATCAGAGTTAATGACGTCATTAAGGATTTCTGAGATGTACCATAAATACTCAGAGATCCGTGAAACAAGCGAAGGCATTTTTCGTTTTTTGAGCAAATTACGGAGAGAATCATCTCATAATTGTATTATTTGTGGTTTCTTAACCTTTTGCATTTTAGCAATATGTAAATTAAGATTCTAAGATATTCAATCGCTTAGAATTGATTTAAGCCAATAAGAATTGCGTAAGAATGTTTATAGCGAATAATTATTTCGGAAGGAAAATAATTAACTCTTTCTCGAAGAATCAATATATAATTTCAGAATCAAAAGTTAAGACTCACTAGCGAAAAAGGGAAAGAAATTAGTATAAGGAAGCATACGGATTGCATCAGAAAAGAATAAACTAATGGGGTTCTGCTAATCAATTGTAGTCTCAGTACAACACAAAAGAACAGATCTAATATTTAAAGAGAAAAATATCCAGTGCATATCAATGCATACAAATCTATTTATAAAGTTTATAAATAAGTCTATAAAGTTTCTAAATATTAAAGATATTTATAAAGTTAATAATATTACAATTATAGACTTATCGGAAAATATTTCTTGATAAGATTATTATCAAAGATAAAATACAATCATACATACATGACAGTGGCTGTTAAAGTGTTAAGAGTGCAAAAATATCAAGGAATATAATTTATTAAGGGATATCAATTTTTAATACATTAATATGAAGATATTTATCATTCTGACCATTTTTGAATCATTGTAAGTACTGGCCCATATTCAGAACACGCTTGTAACTATGTTAGTGCTCTGTTAACCAATGAAAAGCCACGCAATATGCCTTCTGATTAGTTAACAGCACACTAATATAGTTATAAGCATGTTCTGAATATGGGTCAATATCTTTTGCTTCAAAAACAACATTTTAAAAGTTAAAAGAGATATGAGTTGGATAAGAGACAGGTTGATTATATGTCTGATAATGTGAGTTAAGTTGAATTACTTTTTTCTCTTGTTTTATATATTTTCTAAGCTTCATATTATTAATAATAGGTTAAATGTATTAATAATAAAATAAATATTAGATTTACAGCTTAGAAATTGCTGCCATATAAAACTACGATTGATTTATTTAAACAATTAAGACATGGATCTGAGTCAACTTGAAGTATCTAAAACAGAAAAAGAAAATGTTTGTCTTACGGGAAATCCAGATACTTCAAACTGTGTATCATTTTTCAAGTTGGGAGATACATCACAATTTATTACTAATAATGATGGTAGTGATGGAGAAGCAGAAACCATGTCCTTTGTAGTATTAGGAAAAGATTCATTGGATGCTATTCAAGCTTCTTCTTTAGCTTCATATGTTGACATTCAACAGAAAAGCATGTCAGTTGTATGTATATTGCAACTTTATATTATCTTGAATAACAGTTTTGTTCATGTATTTGTATATATTGTTCTTGTACTATATACATGTGTGTCCACACACAAAAGTAAAATATATATATATGTATATGTAGAATTATTGTTATTTTAAAATAATAATTAATATCTCTTTCTTTCGTAGGATTATAACTCCTTGATATCAGTATTGCCAATAAATGAGACACATAAAAAACTAACCGAACTCTTACAAGAGAACACAAAATTGAAGGAAACCTTAAAACAAAATAGTTTAGCTATGAAAAAACAACTTTCTACCATGGCTTCATGGCAAGGAATTGTGATGAAACTGCATGAAAATCACAAGAAAAAGTTTAAAGAAACTACTGATTTAATCAATAATCTTAAAAGAGAGAATTTGGAGCTAAAAACTAGACTTGCCACACAACAGTCTGAAGATACAGAACACAACTTTGAGGTATATAAATAATATAGAAATATGATGTGTAACATATTTATAAAATATATATTATATATTATCCTTTTTATAGGCAATTAATAGAACTAATTCTGATAACGATGATACTGTTATATATACATCGCAATGGGATATTGATGATATAACATCTAAAACTGAAGCATTGAAGTTTCAAAGTGATGAAGCATCTGAATCTTTCAAAGAAGAAAAACATGCATCACTTGATAATCAGAAATCTCAACTCTTGCAACAAACTGACTTCATGGAAGGCCACTTGGAAGTATAAAAGCAATAGAAATATGACATCACTTATTTAAAGTCTTAATTTTAATATATTATTCATTCTGTTTTCTTTTTCTTTTAGCATTTATCTAGCATTACTTCCAATGAGGATAACACTTCCAATGAGGATAACACTATTTCTGCTTATAAAGCAGTATCTCAGGGAGAAGCATCTGCATTACCACTTAAAAAAGAAGAGAAATGTGTATTAACTAATAAACACTGCAATTGTCAGTTCTCTTATAAGGATTTAAAGAAGGAAGCTGACCTTTCCACAGAAATATGTTATAACAAAATGAATTATAGTCTTAACCCAGAAGACAAAATATCGGGATATTATGATAAACAAATACAATATAAATATGACACAAATGATATTAATACATCTTCTGTAACAATTAGAAAGTCAAATCCAGCAATTAAACACATACATAAGGTGATGTCTAGATATTTTATTAATGTACACACACACACACACACGCACACACACACACACACACACACACATATATACACGTATTCATCGTAACGATATCCACGATTTTTTCATTAATTATAATAATCAGATAGAAAAAGTTCTCGATACAATTTATCAATTTTTAAACAGCAATAAGATGAAAAAAAAATGTTGAAAGTGACTTTCGCGAAGAGATCAGTCACTTTAATTTTTTTGAATGGAATTATTTTTTGTTTGTAGTGTTGTAAAAAGAATCAAAACAAATGCAATATATTGGTTATGCAATATACAAGTTAATATATTAACTTGTAATGTAATTTTTATTGACATTTTGTAGTGTATTCCAAATATATATCTTCTATCTGTTCAAACTATTGTTATTAAAACAAACTAAAATGAATTCTACATTATAATGAATTTTGACACTGTTAAATGTTAATAAAAATAACATTATGAGTCAATATTATATTTGTTTTGATATTTTTTACAACACTACGGATAAAAAACATATATTTTAATTTAAAAGATCAAGATGAACATATTTTTTTCACGAAAAAAGAACATTTCCGTAATTTTTATTGTCCCATCTTATTGCTGTTCGCAAACTGATTAACTGCATCCAAAATTATTTTCTGTTCAATCTTTATTTGAAAAAATCATAGATATTATTACAATGGATAGCGCTGGCGCATATATGCTAGATACAGTACACAAGATGATTATTTTATTTTTCAATTGTATTGCTTTTTGCATTTTACAGCTAATGTTTTCTATTGACAAGTGTGAAATAGGTTCTACTCATTGGAATGATAGGGAATACGAAAATAATAGAATGCGCTATAACAATCTGATATCTGAATTGGTCACCAACTTTTTAGAAGTGATTGGTCGATTTGATTCCGTCACACAACACTTACATAATATTATGAATATATTTGCGCCTGTTGAGATAGATACAAGAAAGAATACATTTGCTAGTGATATGAAATTATTGAAAATATTTTCAAAATATAGAACTGAGATGATTACATACCGTCAGTTAACAGCAAATGATGAAATGAACCATCTAATTTCTACAACCTATGACGCTTTAAAAAAGATGCATGATGAAATTCGTGACATATTTGTGAATTACCAAGAAGCACTTTATATGGTGGACTTAACGATGGACGAGAGTTTAAAAATGACGAATGCACAGGATGACGATAATACGCAAGAGCAGACTGAAGTACAACAGAAATTAAAAGCATTGGCTATCGAGCAGAACAAAATACAGAAACAGAAAAAAGAACTGGAGGAGAAGAAACATGAACTTGATCTGTTAAGCAATACATTGGATAATAAGAGTAAACATATTGACGGTATATATATATTACGCGATCAACTTATACGACGTAAAAAGTTATACGATGGTAAAGTGCAAGCTCTGCTGAATGAAAGACAATTATTGTTGCAAGACCAGAAAATAGATGTAGCTGATATGTTAGAGAAATACAAGCAAAAAGATCTGGAATGTAAAAAACTACAACAACAATTAGATCAAAGCGTGAGTGCATTTTCTTCTTCAGACTCATTTGGTTCTCCGCAACATTATTTATTCAAATAAATGTAATTCACATTACGGCATAAGTTTCATCATATTTTTATAATATTCTTCTTTTATGTAGATTTTAGATATCAGTTTATATAAAAATCAGTTGTCCATGTATGAAGAAGATTTCAAACAAGAGAAAAATGTAAAAGAGTTATTGCAACTAGAGAAGAGCAAATTAAACACGGAATTAGAGAAACTAGTAACCCATAATAGGGAATTAACATCTTTGTTATCATCTACCGATATCGGTCGTATTAAAATGGGAACCACTTCTCAAAATTCAGTAAGTACCTTTCATCTATGTTTTGAAATTAAAATAATATTTTTAAAAGTTTTAATATTTTAAAAAATTTTAATTCAGGAAGCATTTCTTATTTTACTACGATACATACGATAATTCATGTTGCTCCCTCATGCTATTACGGAGATATGTTAGAAATTTTTGCACTTTTGCATATGAAAATTTAAATTTAATTGCAGAATAAAGAGGTAATGCAACCATGTCCGAAATGTGAGACAGCATTTGCTACTCTGATGGGCTTGACGGAGCATATTGAACAATGCTTAAATTTAATTTAATTGGAAGCATTAAGTTTGATTTTATCGAATAGACCATTCGTAGCTGTCGATTATGTAGGCAGCTCACGTCTTCACTTCGATTCCATGGATTCGGAAAATGCACGCCATCATTCGAATAAACTTGAAAGAAGAAAATTCATATTTGGAAAATGGAGAATCTCTAGAACATCTAGAAATGAAGGATATTGTATGTGTGTGTGTGTATGAAAAGTTTATCAACACTTAAAAATTACCTCAAAAGTAAAATAACTGGATTACACTTAAATGATTCAATTCTCAAACAGTTAGCGATCTTTTCTCAATGTGTTTTTATAATTTCTCTCTCTAAAAATAATAATTTCATTTTACTAATTATCTTTTAAAGATAGATTTTTTGCATGTGAAACAATTATATTTTTTTCAATACTTATCTATGAGAATTGAAATAATTTTAACCAAATAATTCAGTTATAATAAGTTTTATATAAATTTCCAAGTTTTAATTTTCAATTTTAAATTTAATTTTTAATTTTGAGTTTTATAGTTTTGAATTAATATTAGTAAGAATGATTATAAAAATGGGTGTATCTAATACACTAAGCACATACACTAAATATAAAATGTTCAGTCATGAATGAATGCTCCATCTAGAGTGAATACTTTTCTATATCTACTTATTGATTTCTTGAAGCTAGTGATAGTTTTAGTTTAGCGATCTATATTAAACAAATCAAATTATTTTTTTACTTCATTTTTGCTAAATTTTAGATTTTTCTATAAAGAAGTAACCTATATTTTATATTAGTTTTATTGAGATATTGAGATATTTTTCAATTTGAAACATTCGATTGATAATCTTATATTAGACTATTTACAATGTTTAGTTGTTTGCTTATCCTAAAATGTTCGTGTGTAATATTTGATAAAATTAACACATAACACATAATATACACACATATTAATCCAACATATAATAATCAGTTTGCTGTATTATATTAACTGTGAAAAAAACATTCTAACTAATAATAACTGAATGATATTCATAATGCTTTTAACAAAGGACAGTTCTCAAGTTTATCGAAAATGAGGTAATATTAGTTCATATAATTTTGTTTTAGTTCAATTTTATATTGTTATTGACTTGTACATATTTTCACACATGTTATAGTACCTGTACATACATACAGTTGCAAAATGCAATGTAACAATATCGGGTAAATAAATGGATTATTTTCGTAGAAAACATTTCGAGTGGATACAATTAAACTATCTTGAAACAAGATATATTTATCGTAAAGTTGCTTGTGGTTGAATATTGTTCGATACTCGACCGAACATATAATAGCTTCGGAGAGCTGGCTGGTGAATTTCGAATCGCAGAGCGATGTCCACCTGCGACTATGTCGCTCAAGGAATTGGACAACCGACCGATCGTCCCGGCTGACGTCTGATTTATGTCGCAAGGCTGGCCAGAACCTCGAAGAAACGCGCAACACCAAGGTGCCCAGGAACGGCGGCGAAAGCAAGAGAGAGGAAAGGATACGCACTGACGACGCAAAGAGGCACGCAGTGGAAAACGCGCAACGGGCGCAGTAGAAACGCAAGGAGAATAACGCAGAAGAACGACGCAGAAGGAACGTAGTAGTAACGCAACCATTTATAAGGCGATGACGCTCACCAAAGCAAAGTCCCGGAGGACACACGCGTCAGTGACGCCAACGGGAAGCGGCACCCGGAGCACGTCAAAGACGAAATGACCTCCGTCGTTTCGGAAGGCCTGCCCTTCTGGACGCAACGGCCTACAGCAAGTCACGCGGGTGGACCCGCGAATTGCAAGTTGCAAGTTGCCGCGGTTGCATAGCAGCACCGCACGGCACGTCCGAGCTGTACGGAACAAATACGAATATCCTATCATATAATCTCAAGTAAACCAAGCCACTACTTCAACCAGAGTCCGCACACAGTCTTCATTTATTTTTAGTTTTTTTATTTTTAGTTTTATTTATTTTTAGTTATTATTATTGTTGAATCTTAAAGCTCTGGTATATCCAAGCTAGGATTCTCATCTATTACACCAATTAGTGAAATTTTTAGATTTAAATACATGTGAGGTTCGGGAATATAAGATCTTAGTCTTATTGATGTCGTTTTAACCGATTAAAACTGAACTTAACGCTTCTGCGACCAAGTCTCGACGAGAAGTAAGTCTTAAGAGAAACGAGGGTGCGTAGAGACCGATCGAAGACAGCGCAAAGCGCTTAATATATACATCATGAAATTATATTTTATTGCATCATTACTTATATTTACATCAATACATGCGTTTGTCTTATTAATATATATACAATGTTTTGTCTTGTGTGTAATTTGTAGGAAATAGCATTAATATATTATATGCAAACATAAAACATAAAAATAGAAAAACTTTATATAAACATATAAAACATTAAAATATAAATAGAAGAACAAATATACCAAAGATTTCATTGGAGCGATGAAATCTTGAATAAAGATCTTTGATTTGAATTATTTAACTAATTACTGGAATGTAATATATACATTACTATAAACATTATGTAATAACGATTCTTTGACACTGCAAATTACGCAAATGATTCTATAATTTAACTCAAAATTGTCTTTTGCTTATGAAAGTTTAGAATTCTTCTGTTTAGAGGACAAAATGGATCTGAACTTATTACTTTGTAATAAGTTATACGAACCGTATGTACAAAACTTATGAGATAGGAATGGGATGTAAAAAGCTCTGAAAAACTGGTGTGACCTGTAACACAAATAATAATAATAATAGTAGTAGATGCAAAAGTAAATTGTATTATTATATCTAAGCATAGATACATTGAATAAAAGTTTGAATAGTATATTTTAAACTTACTTTGATGCATCTAAAAATTTTGAAGACTTTACAACAGTAAAATGGTCACTTAGACGAGAATAATTCGGTTCTAAGGCTGTTTCAGTGCCTATATCCAGATCTAGTAGAAAATGACATTTATCGAGATTAAACTGGAAACAAAAGAAAGATAATCAATCACATATATAATAACAACGTTTTATCCTCCCACTAATATAAGATTGATACTTACATAGCGCGATATTTCTTCTTTGTTCATATCGTTAAAATGCGGTTGTATTATACTCGTTGCATTTTCATGGTCTGAAAAAGGTTGTGGTAATTGTCCTTTAAACTCCGACTTTAAATATTGTAACTTCCAACTGGAAATAGTTTAATGTCGCATAAGAATAAATCATAGATGTACCAAATAGTCTCAGTAAATTTAACAAATAAACATATGATCTTATATAAAATTAAAATTAACTTGAGTACTCACTTGTGGGATGGAAAGAAGAAATTGCTGGGAAAGCGATGCCATTCTTTTCCGATACAAAAATTTATATTAACGTCGTTAGGTACTGCACCTTCAGTGCCCAGCTTATTAACTTCAATCATAACTTCCATAGGAGCATAATACCCTAACGCAGCAAAAAAAAAAAGGAAGTACATATCTGTTAAAAGTTAAATTTTATAAGCTACTTTGTGGGAACTTTGTTTCCCGAAAAAAAATCAATGAAACTATGTTTCATTACAAAGTATAAACCTTTATAAATCGCCAAAGATCTTGATAATCCTAAGAGACCACACGTTAGTATCGCTAAAATGGTGATATGCGCGGTATATTGTAAGTAGTGACAACTGATATGCGATGGATTGAGTTTCGTCCTAACATAAAAGTACAATTTCTGTACGATATCCACTGTTATAGCGCCTGCCAAACAAATCATAGGATATACTGGAAATAGGAATCGTTCCTCCTGTTGACAATATTCGACTAGTCAATTTCCTTGTTTTTTCTCTGTAGAAGTCCATCAATTGCAATAATAGGAAAGAGTGGAACGCATTTGAATAAAATTGATTTTCTCGTCTAAATTGTGCATCCGAATGAAGGGGAAAACTTTTTTTTTATAGATACTTTAAATGAAAATCGCTGAGAAAAAAGCTGTTACATTCTAAAAGAATCATTTAAATTATGATAAAAATAACTAGTGTTCAAATGTAGTCACTTTTTCCTTACAGTATTTATTATTTAACACCTACCTTGTGCGGTTGAAAAAAAAAGACAATGATCCATAGATATAAGGGAGCCAATGAGTACCAATAAGAAAGACACAAACGATCTCTTGGGCGTGTTGGTACAATCAGCCATACTAAAAGCTATAACAGGAATCGAAATATTTTATATATTTCTACTATATATAGAGACAAAAACTATCGTTATTGCTCAAGTGAAATTTAATACGTAAAAGAGAAATTTGTTTTTATACTTAATTCACGCAATGTTTTGTTTCTAATATTTAAAAAGAGTCTAAATATTGGGATCGAAATGTTTAAATTGATATAAAAACAAATTTTTCCTTTTATGTATTAAATTTTGTTTGAGCAATGATAGCGTTGGTTCTTGTATCAAACTTTAAAGATTAGTTGGTTTATGGTGGATATCACAGATGCTTACCAAACCTAAAGGCGCTAGTAATGCACCAATAAAGATAAAATTGAAATTCAAGAATCCATTAATGATATAATAGTTGAATGGCTCAGTGCCATAAATATTAGGCCCGTGACTAGTGAAAATATTGTATAATATAATGTTTAATGGCGCGGCAACAAATTTGCCAAAATACATGGAATCTACCGATACCATTGGTATTACAATTACAACAGCAGATATGATAAACCACTTTATGAATTTGACCCATTCCCGTTTTTGTGTCAGCATTTCAATGGCAATCGGAAGTCTAGAAAAACAGAAGCGAGATTAAATTATTTTCTTTCTATTACAATACTCTCCGTGCGAGATATTTCACGTTCGCATATTATATAAAATACCCAAGTAGTGCAGCGAATGGCCATCCCAGCAATGAAGAAATGGCAGTAGTAAATATGGCTAATTCATATTGACGAGCATACCAAGCTGCTGTAGCAACAGTACTGAAGTACCTGTGATGAATAAAAACAATCCATAAATATATCAATGATATTTAAAAAATTTGTAATGTAATATGAGGTGTTGAACGGATAAAATTAAAAATATCTTATTTCAAATACTAAGGCTTTAAATACTTACATTGAAAAAGATGATGGCAAAAATGCGGCACTAGAAATGTACATTCCAGAGCTAAGAATAAGGAAGACTAATGTAAGTCTTGCTATATGGGTTCCAAATTCGCGACAAACATTTCTGAAAAGATACAAAATCATATATTATAGAATAAAACTAGAATATTGAACAGATAAAATTAAATTATGTAAAAATTAAACAATAATGTAAGCATTATTGCTTTATATAATATGGATGTAAAACATAAGACATACTTGTAAAAATATACTTCGGATAATGCACAACCCACAGACAGGAGGCATCGTATAAAATAAAACACCAGCACAGGATTAGGTTCCAATAAATAATGATAAACTTTTGCTGGTACTATATGCACTAATAAGTACATATATGAACGTAGTGCATATTGAGGACTATATTCCCATGTTTGTTGGCCTGTTCCATAGAGCAAGTAATGACTCTAAGACAATGCAGAATATAATATAGATATAGCAAATTGCAAATTTATTCTGCAAACATTGCTGTAGGTGATCCAGTCGTGAAGATACTGTGATTAATACAACTCACCGGTTCCCAGTAATTATACGTTTCATCACAGTCTGTTATATGGCTCCATATGGCGGAACAAAATCTGGCTGACAGCAGTAGTTTGAAAGCTGTGTCATAGCTAGGATGAATGAGTCCCGCATCGGAAGATTCTTCTGGCCTAAAATTAAGTCACTTAATCTTATGCTTTATCTTTGAATGAATATTATGCTGAAATTTTATAAGCTGACATATTATATCTATTGTTGGCTGTCAAACGTTCCAAGATACCAGTAAGAGGGGTTAGCCGGTGCATGGTTTGACAAATGTTTCATGTATCAGGAGCTTAATACTATTTACTGAATCGTTTGAAATAAATGAAAAGAAGAGAAAAGATTTCATATACTTTGAGAATCTCCTTCCATTGATCTTTTTTAATTCCCTCTTCGACAAAACGAGCTGACGTTGACGTTGATTGGGCGCCATGATCTTTTTGCACACCTCATCTATTATCTGCTCTAGGCTACATCGTTATCTGTATATGTATATATTGTTAAAAATCAATATTTTGGATAATCGAAGACATAATTAAAATTTCACAATCGTATATGTGTATACCGAATATTTGTATATATAATTATAAACATTATGCAATTATATTTGCAGTATGCAATTAGAATTATAGCGCATATATACACATATCTTGCTCTTTTTTTAATGAAACAAACAGATACGAACAATTACGCGGGAACAAACTATATTTAATTTTTTTGTATTTTCTATTGCGCACAAAGTATTGAATTGAAAGAAATGATATTTTATATTTGATATAGAATATTCTTATATTTGAATCATGTCTGTGTAGTTTCCATAGATACGTAAACAGTAAAGATGGACATTGATCCGAAATTCACATTTATGCCATTGAAAGAAAAGAATTACGTTGGAATTAACGATAAAAATATTCAAGAATATCTCTGTAAATGGTGATGAAAATTATTTCAGTAATGTAATTTATACAATACAAATATTTATTCTTAATATCATAGAATGTCTTAACTTTTGTGTGCTAACACATTTATATATTATATATTATTATTATATATTATATATATTATATATAATACATATTAAGAGAGAGTATGAATCTATTACATCATTATATCCCAGACAGCACATGATCTCCTGGGGACATCCTATGGACGCCCTGAGGATGAAGAAACATCCCCAGGATGTCCTTAAGACGTACTCTGGATGTCCTCTGGACATCTGTGCTGTTAGGGATATTAATATACATTACAATTCATATGTGTTCACAGGGGCTTGAAGGGAAATTTTATTATTCAGAATTTTTCATTTAATGAACCATTTCACCAGTATCATAAATATCAGTTAGTTGATGTAAGTTTATTTTTTATGCCAAAGTGTGATTTCCACATCTTGGAAAAAAAAACATTTATTTATAAGCTCGAAGATTTTTATATACGAAATGAAAACAAATATAGACACATTTTCCTAGAGATATTTTTAAATTTTTAATTATCAAAATGTATGAATTTATAGACTTTTTTTAAAGATGATTCTGTTGCAAAGGAATTATTATCAAAACAAGGTGACAGCTGGATAAAACAAGGTACAATATAATTATAATTTTTTCTATAGATTATAACATTAATATAATAAATTTATTGAAAAAGAAAAATTTTTGTGATTACAGGCATACAAGCATCAGATGTAGAGATAAAACAAATACCTTGTACAGTTTTAAGTATGAATTTTTTTAACAAGCTGAAAGATCCAAATAATGGGATAATATATAGTTCGGGAATAATTAGTAAAAGATATGATATGCAAGTAGAGGATTTTCTGGTATCTGACAATCTTCGTGGTGTAAGTTATCTTCACTAAGAATATAAGTTGTATTTTTATAATATAGGATTATTTAACAAAACTTAACATTACAAATATGCAAAGTATGGAGAACGAGCATATCCATTTATTGTTATTAAAAATATATACATATTGCTTCTAAATCTTCAGTATTTTTAGATGCTCTTAGACGAAGATTCAGAAGAATACAATTTGTACACGGAAGACGAAAGAAAAGAATTTGTGTTTCGAATTTTTCAAATGCTCGTTCTTGGTGGGATGTTGTGTCAGTTTGAAGATACGTTACAACCATATCTGGATGTTACTAGAAGTATTTATAAAGATCTCGTAAGGTTATTACACTTTCTTAAATATTCGAAATTGAATATAACGTTATGTCCAGCCTATTATAATGTTACGAGCGGTTTTGTTTTAGAGTGCAGAAACACGATGCTTCAAATAATTTGTTCGTAAGCACTTTGGTGTTGGAAGTAATCGCAAAAGATAGTAAAGGTCAAGAATATTTCCCGTGTAATACCAGCAACAAGCAGAATATTGCGTTTTTATTAATAAATGCTAATTCTCGCGAAATTACGACTTTTGTGCATCAGTATGGTGGATACTGTTCTATGTAACGTATACGATTGTGCTACACGTAAGACAATATAAAATTTTGCATGCTAAATTATTACTTCGTTTATACATCCATATTTTTAATTATAAAAGTCACAATAAGAAATAATAACTATAAAAAGGGGGGATTTGCGCGGATAATACCAACGACTTCCACATTTCATACAAGACAATTTATTTAGGTGTAAATTTAGACTTTAATTATACTAAAATATATATGACGTTAGTCTGAAGAATAACTTGGTTTGATATTTAAGATAACAGTTTCGGTTTCACAAGGTACTTCATTTTTCAATATAATCCTCGAAGCTCAATGCACTTCCTCCAACGTCTCTCCACGTTCCCGATTCCTTCCCAAAAGTGGATTTCTTCGAGATCCTCGAAATAGTCGTTTGTGGCCTCTATTGCCTCTTTATTTGACCTAAATCTCTTTCTAGCCAGGAAAATTTGGATTTCGGGAACAAATGGAAATCCGAGAGAGCTAAATCAGACGAATGCGCTAAACAGTAGATACGGAAGAATGTCAAAATTTAATTCGGCCAATTTTTGTTGAACGAGCTTGCATCATCATGGTGAAATAATACCTTTTTCTTGTCCATTCCGGGACCGTATTCCACTAGTTTTTCTTTTTCAGGTATGTAATAGTGAATCCAAATATATGAACAATATATACAATTGTTCTCGTTCTCTGTTAGTACCTGAACTAAGTTATTCTTCAAACCACCTTCGTATATTTGGGTATATTTACCGCATCAATTAAACAGCTTCTTTTTTGTTGTGAAAAGAGTTATTTGATCATATAGCTATTAGGTCCTTAAAAGGTCCTTAAAAAGAAAAGAGCTTCATACATTTACATTTATACATATTAGCACATATACATGTGTATATTTATACACATTTATACATACATTACATTTAAACATTTATCACAGGAACTAAGTACAAGATATTATTTAAAAAACATACGGCAAGTTCATCTCAGGATAAAACTAAAATATTCCTTCTTTTGATGTTTCTTGCATTCATGAAAAGAGGTATTTTTTCTCAACATTATAATGTGAAAATATTAGCCCGTTGTTGTTTACGACTTATATGTAAGACTAGTTTATATCAGCCTGTACTTTTATAATACACTTAACGCCAAAGTACCTATGCCTGTCTTCTAGTACCTTTGTAATATAAATATTAATATTTACTATTAATAAACATTTAATAATTATTTTGTTTATTTTCATAATATAATTTAATCATAATTATTTAATAATTATTATTAATGCAAAGGCGTAGACTCGATTACATTTAGCGCCAAATGTAGAATAAAAATATGTTTTTTATTCTGCAATATGTTTTTTATCGTACAGACATATATAATTAATAACTTCTAAGTGTTTTCATTATTGTATCTTGCTTGAATTATAAGTTTGCGGATCTTTTGTTTTACAAACATATAAATAGGACCTTCCTCCTGTACCGTTATTATACAGACGATATTTTTGGTTGCAAATTAGCAAAAGTAAAGTCAATGAACATAAAAAATGATTAATCATAAAGTATCTAATAAAGGTTATCGAGAAGTTTACACTATTAAGAGTGATATCGATGAAAGATTTGAGCTAACACTGAAAAACATTGGCACATATAATATTAATTTTAAATGAGAAGTTTATAATATATATAAATCTCATATAATTCACATCTATATAATTATAGTTCAATAAGAGGATAATAAGCGTATCTTTTCAATGTACGAGATAACATATTTTACATCACAAATGTTAAAATAATTATATTACCACTTAAAGCAAGATACATACTGCCTATAACAGTAATTCGCACGTAAGTATATAAATGTACTTGTATATAAAGTCTCTCAAGAATGTATGACATGTACCGCGCGACATCCTGATTATAATAGCTGTCTTCATCGATACACAATTATCAAAAATTTTAATTAAAGTATGTTATGTACATAGATTACCCCTTAGTCTAATATAGATAACTACGTTTAACAAATTCACTTTACATTTAACACAAATATTTGAAACTAATACCCCCCCGGTGCGGTCGAAACCATGTTGCTTTTGATTGTAATGTTTTGATGTGTGTTGTCTCGCCGTTTCATTAAAAACACGTTGCCCGCGCAATCGTTATCTATCCTTTGCAATAACAGTATTTGCGCAAATGAAATAGTGAATTTTCCACACATCTTGCCTGGGACCCGTACATGTTAATTCTGCTGACGTCAGAGATCTATGACAAAGTTATCACACATATTTATCATAATTATCGTTGCTGTCGAGTGCATGTCGGTCTCTTTGAATTTACCTTCGTATGGAAAGTGTTCTTCATAAGATCATGAGTGATACTAGCTTCGAACAACGCCTTACCCGGCGTGGTTCTCACTTTAACTTGATATATCTCTGTTGTCACTTTGGTTTTGGCACTGAAATCACCTACGAAACCGTCTTGGTCTCCGGATTTTCGAAAATCTAGCAAGCCTGAAATATCATGCTAGACATTAGCTTCGTCGATGAACAATTACAATGCGTCTTCTTTACTTGTTACGTTTACCTTTAGTGGGTATGAGCTTGGCAGCCCATAGAATTTCGTTCAAATGTAATATCTCGCATATGTCGCGATGATCTACGGTGTAATTATTAAGAAACTGGACGAAATAATTGACAGCAGCGATAACATTTATATCGTCGGTCAAAATTTCTTGCCACCCGAGACAGGCGCACCAGTGGGGCTCTATGAACGCATCTGCACATGTTCTGTCTAGAGGTATCTGAAATAGATCATATTAATTTCATTACTAAGGAATGTTCTATCGTGAAATTGTTTGCACTCGGTTTACGTCGTTATTGTAATATATTAATTTCGATGTTTCGTACACAACTGTTCTTCGCTTATGTTTCATGAAGTTACGTGCAGGAAATTGTTTTTATCTACGAAGTCGCTTAGTAAGTCACTCGCGACCGTAGTGGGGATATCTCAATGACGCGGCACTTAGCTCATTAGTATCTTTTAGCGTTCACGATGCAGACAGCGTGCTTCTTCTATCTAATCGTACTTGCTATTTTTTGTGATAAAATTCTCAATCATGTCGGATTCTTTCGTGATTGGTTGAAGCGCAATTTAATAATTGAATGATGAAAAATATAGAAATGTATCTCTGTGATGATCTTATTCGTATAATCATGATGTTCTCTTTTCGGTCTTCGCGTAGAAAGTTTTGTAACTGCGAATAAACATCTCACACGTGCTGTATATGTGTATTGAACTCTGTTTTACCTAATAGTAATATTTTCACGCGTTTGTTAAATATTTTCATTGTGAAATTTTTGCACTGACGCTCGTTTATCTTCTAATACTTCGCATGACCGAGATATGTGTTAGGCAGTTTAGAATGTATCATCTCTGGTATTATTTCTGGTGTAATAGGTAAATATATCATGATAAGAATTATCAAGGCACCTAACAATAGATGATATTATCCTCGATTTTAGTTTTTTTACGTTAAGAATATTTACATTGATTTATTTTCAATCGAGACGCTAATAACTTTCACATTAAAGTATTAAAAAAGGATTAAAGAATTGTCGAGACTTTCCGTGAGTGGGTTCTCACCTTGTCGAATAAGCTGATGGCTCTTTGACGACGGTCTCCATCCTTCGGCGTGTTAAAGTTAAGTACATTTTCTAATGTTTTATGCACATCAAATGGTGACGTTAAGTATTGCGTGTTGTACACAAAATTTGCATATGCATGCGGGTGAACTTGTTTGAACCAAGGTGGAAAAATAAAAGAAAAAAATGGAAGTCTTTCCTCCTGCTTGCCTTGCAAAGTGTTGCGAATCTCCGCGAATCTGTAAAATGAAAACAGCAAGATTAGTCCCGTACCTTAGAAGGAAAAGAATTCATGTCAATTTCTTTTCTTTTTAGTCTTTTGTTTTATTATAGTAATCGTAGAATATAAAATTGTAAATATTTCAAAACTTCAAAATTGATATATGTTACAGTTAACTGATATTTTAGTTTAAAGAACAAAATTTACAGCTGATTTAGAAAATTTCCAGATTCCTAAATGCTTATAAATTTTAAGAATTCTACAACTAGAAACTAAAAAAAAAGTAGACATTGACCCTTTTCCTTTTGACAAATTTCTCTAAAATATGCAGTTACATGATCAAATAAGTGAAAATATAAAACACAAATATCTCATCTACATGTAAAATATATTCACACCTGTGTCCATGATCGCTCATCAAAATTAAAATTGTATTATTTAAATGTCCAAAATCGTGAAGATTTTTCACCCAAGAATATAGATCGTCATCTACCACTCCAATATCATTGTAAGAATCATGAGACAATTCTCCATGAAATCCGAATACAAACTTTGGTTGTTTCTTATATATGTTGAATATTGTTTTTATATAATTCATCATCACCTACATAAATACATAGATAATAGTATAGAAAATTATATATGATACACATAAAATGTTTAAAATTTATAAAAGTCGCGTATAAATTACGCAATTTTGAGAAATGATTAGTCCTCAATGGAATTAAATTATATTTTAGTGTAACAAAAACATGAATTTTAACATAATATCGTCAATTTTGAAAGGATATTTTTAGCTGACTGACGGTTTATTTTTTTTTTCATTTCGTGTTATCAGCAAACTTCCATCATTTTTTATGCATACCATATGACGTGGAGTACCAGCAACACAGAATTCCTTGTACGTTTTGAAGTATGGAGAAGCAGCTAAATAATATGTGCGCATGTAGTGATGAGTCGGTTGCTCATTAAATCCTTTCAAGCGATATGTAAAGGTCCCGATATGCGGCACGTCTTCCATAAAACCGGTTATGTATCCGTGCTCCTTATACTTGTTCCATATCATGGGGTAAACATTAACGTAATTTGCTTTGTGACCCATTCGTTTTCGCGTTTCCGGTAATTCAAGTTCGATTTTGCCAGTTAGTATCGGAATAAGTGCTTGCGGAGTGCCGTCACCCACAATATTGTATCCTTCTAGCACTAGAGCATCCAACTGCTGCTTAATGAAATGATAAGTTTTGGGTAGTTTACGAATAAATGTATTTCTGGATAGTGAATCGAAGCCAAACATGAGCACGTTCAATTTCAGACCAGTTTGCGGTACATTGGCCCAATTATGCTGCTTTCTGACACGTGGGTCGTGTTTTACCCCAGCGAGCATACTATGCCACCTAAACATATTTATTATCAGCAAAATGACTAAGGAAACGTATGTATAATATAAGCAAATTAACTAACACATCTCCTCTTTTTGACTTGCATCTAACTTCAGCAA
This sequence comes from Harpegnathos saltator, assembly GCF_003227715.2. NCBI lineage: Eukaryota > Metazoa > Arthropoda > Insecta > Hymenoptera > Formicidae > Harpegnathos > Harpegnathos saltator. The sequence goes on along the minus strand of NW_020229947.1, from coordinate 703,180 downwards.
AATCACTGTTTTCAAGAGTGTAGAAATCATCAGCCTCTATACCCTCCAGTAGTTTTGTATTATAATCGTCTGTTCTGATAATCTCTGAAACAACAGAGTAATATTCAACAATGTAGTAATAGTTAAAAATGATATCAAGTAATGCAGATATTATTATAACATACCACTAAAGATACATGTTATTTGTCCATACTTTGTTTGTGCTTTATCAGTAATAACAAGTCTTGAACCTTCTACAGTAACCCAATCTTCTGATCCACATGATAGAGACGGTACATCATGTATGAACTTCATTATTTCTGGACTAGACACATTTAATTGAGGTAACTTGCAGGCAACGACACCTTCCCTGTAGAAATATATTGAGAACAAGTGAAAAATAAGCTTAAATAATAACAAGTAATAATAATAACATATAAACAATAGTAACAATAATAACAAGTAACAAACATAGTAGTCCATGAATTAATAAATTTCAAAATATTAATGGGAGTTGTGATATTTTAATATTACTATACTGCTCTTGATAATAATAAAACAAGCATTATACTGCGTACATACCCTGCATAAGGCTGTTCTGACTCTTTGATTAATTGTGATATGTGCATCCTAAAATTGACAAAAGTTGTCAAGTATAAAATATGTCAAATTGATATTAGAGAAAATATTGAAAGACCACTCACAATTTCTCTAGGTTTGTAAGATCAGAATCATTAAATCCTATCTCTATTCTTATTATTTGAATGATGCAAAATAACAGCGCTATTGACAGTACTGCTATAATGCACCGACGAAAGTGACATGATGCAACCCTCATGTTTATTTAATTTATTCCTATAAAAAAAAATGTTATGTAAGTTTAATATTAAGTTACATTTAATTGAAAATATATAAATATATGTACACAAATTAAAAGAGTATTTGTTCTGATATTATCATGTTTATACAATGAATATATAATAATTTATTATATTCATTACAAGATATATACTAACCTTCCAATGCATGGACTTTTATGTCTCAAATCACTTATTTAAAAATATGTATATATAATTTTTTTCAATTTTGTTCTTTCTCTCTAAAATAATAAATGGAGAATATTTTAAATGTCAAATTGCATCAATATAGAGCGCATGGCTTATTATATTGATCTCATTTGTTTATTAAAAATAGTAAAACATACAGTAGAGTTAATTCATTAGTTTTACAAAACAAGCTTATTTGAAATTATTTAGAAATATTTTTCTTACATATTTAGACATACGATGATAATTTATGAAAGGTGAATCTAGTTTCAATAAATATAATTGACTTATGTTGTATGAAGCATGGCATGTTATAATACATGTATTGCTTTTTAACTTATCACAATGTGGATGATAATGTTTGACATAAAGCTGGTACATATAACGTAGCAAATATCACTGTTACAAATATTGAGAATATTTTTCTTCTGATAACGCTAAGCCATCATGCAAGTATTATCTATGTTTGCACTGAAAGTATAATAAAGAAGTCTTATCAAAATATTTTTCATTCATAAGAGCAAAGAATATAATTTGTTCAAATAATCATTGGAAGGCATTTAATTAAATCTTGAATTATTGAAAGAAAAATTTTGTAATTCTACTGAAGATATCGTATACACAGACAAAATACTGATTTAACAAGAGGCATAAATTAAATAAGAGACATAACTTAAGAAAACGTTCTCTGCATAAACATGATTTCAAAGACAAATGGAACTTTTCTACTAGTTAATTGCAGTACTGCTATTATTCCGTTGCGAGATTTAATTGAAAATGATTGATGAACGATCGTGTACGTACATATACACGTATACACAGTACATACGTATTATGATCCTGTTTCGCGATGTTGGGCACAGAAATTTTTCCGGAATAATGCTACATCACTCGTGAATAAAATATATTGAACAAGCGTATCTCGATTTGTTCGAATCGATACCGGATCAACCTCATAGTTGCGAAAATTTCGACGAAATTATGTGACGATCAGCACTTCACATCACTCTCTTCGACGATTCGTTTCGATGTACTCAATACCTGCGACGAATACAATGTTTCCCCGCTAGCGTGCTGTTTCCATTGAAAACCGAAGGCATTTCACCCCGGTAGCACGTCGCTAAGCTCGCTTGGCACGCGCACGCACGCACGTATGTACGTACGACTCGTTTATTCATTCGCTCGCTCGCCGTTCGTTCCACTGGCGTACTTTTTCATCCACCCACCACGCATGCACGCGCGCATCTTCCTTTCGCCGTGGGATTACGTCGCTATACTATCTATGATTTATTGTTATGCAAACGTGCATGTATGTATGTACTTGCGATTTGGCGACAATAGGTTTGTTCTTTTTCGAAGAATCTCTGAACTAGTGCAATAAGTTGGAGTGAAACAGATACATTTTCCTTCATTCTAATTTATTGCACTAATGTGCACCAGAGTTCAAAGTTTTTCGAAAAGAAATAATTCCAATATACAGGGTGATCCGAAATCCCCGCATTCGGAGTACATGATATTTTATGCTAAAACGAACAATTTTTTCCTTCAGCAAAATTGTGTCCAACAGAAGTAGTTTTTGCAGAAGAACGTATTAAAGTTAACGAATAAGTATTCTTATCTATGCAGCGCATAGATAAGAATACTTATTACATTATTTAACGCTCAGAGCCGGCTCACGCGCCTCACTCACGTGTATCTAGTCAGTGAGTATTCATAAGTAATATCTTTTAAGATGCTTATGCGGCTTATACGGCTCTGTTGTGATTGACGACATCTTAAGATTGTATTTAAGACAATTTTAAATAATAAGAATCAACTATAAACAATACCGGGATTTCACAATTCGCAAAGCATATTGCTATTTACATTTGTTTTTATTTTCAGATGATGTTGTACACTCAGACAATTTTTTATTCATTTATTACGTAAGAAATAAAGGCAGTACTTATTTTATTAACTTTTCATTATTTAAGCAATACAATATGGGAGAAGGTCAAAATCCCACTATTGTTCATAGTTGATTCTTATTATTTAAGATTGTCTTAAGTACAGTTTTACGAAGTCATAAACTAATCACAACAGAGCCGAATGAACGTCTTAAAAGGCATTATTTATGAATATTAGTCACTAATTAGGTACACGCGAGTGAGGCGCGCGTGCCGGCCCTGAGCGCCACATAGGTAAGAGCACTTATTCGTTAACTTTAACACGTTCTTCTACAAAAACTACTTGTTGGACGCAATTTTGCTAAAGGAAAAAGTTTATTTTAGTATAAAGTATCATGTCCTGTACTCCGAATGAGGGGATTTCGGATCACCCTGTATATATACCATATATATATACGTATATATTTGTGCGAAATTTTCGTAGCTATTCGTGATCGAAATCGTGGTCGGTAATGTCAACACTCTTCATTTATCCCTCTGGATATGCTACTGGCAATCGCGGCAACTTTAGTTCACTTTAACCAAAAATGACAGTTTGGTCGGCGTCTCAGCCAGAACAGAAAATCATGATGACATCAAAATGACGTCAAAATGATGAAGAAAACTCAGTTTTGCATCACGATTCGGTCATTTTCTCGTCGTTTTGATGCATCATGATTTTTAGTTCTATTTGGGGCGTTGGGTCGTAAGCAAAGAATAATGTTTTGTTAAAGGAAGAGAAGTAATTAGGTAGTGATTTCATTTTAAAAACAGTTGTACCGCTTGTATATAAGGTGTTTCCTTTCAAAACGAGAGAATTTTCATTTAAAATTCCGAATGATTTAACAAGTCTGACTTTCCGTCTGAGTTTACAAGTAATTGGAATATGTAAGGTTATGTATACATTGTCAATGTGACGGTATACTGAGTGCGATTTTTATCTCTTAAACATCTTAGATAAAAAAATCAATAGCACGATTCGCTGATAACGGATTTCTGATTCACCCGACGCTTATTCCATTAAAAGCGTGTTTTGTCGAATTTTCAAGATTTTATATATTTTTCAGTATCTTCTCATAGGATATAAGAGCTGATATATGTGTATATATGAGTATGTTTTTATATACATTTCTCCTTTAATTCAGGCTTTAACTCATAAATATTTCCCACAAAATTTCGCAAGAAGAAGGAAAATTTCACGATACAATTGACAAATGTCATATATTTATATTATTTTAAAATCAAATTACTTTCTCCTGATTGCCACAAGCTTACCTCTGTGAAGTGGTTAAACAATAGTGCGGATTTATGTGCACATGTGTACTTTTATAGAGAAAGGTAGAATTATTATCCAATGTGAAGGTAGACGCGAGACTTATCAACATGTCCGCTCCGACTGATCGATCCACAGGAATAAATCGATCAGTACCGCGCTAGCTCTCGTACCGATTGGTTCTTCCACTATCTTTTGTTTGTAATAGATTACGTGCCTTATCATCCACATGTGTCATCGAACATTCGTAGCAAGTAACGTATTGGATCGAACCGGTATTGCAATCTACGTTTTTATTTAATTCAGTTTTGACGGAATTAATTGACGCATAATTTCTCAACGGGCACGGTAGAAAGTTTATATGTTAACGTATTGTGTGCACATAAATGGTATTATGCACATAATTGGTATTATATTTAGAATGGAAATATATCGACGGATCAGGGAGAAAAATTCACTTTAGTCTAGTATAAAATATATATTACAAATATGACTTATACATCACAGAGGAAGAGGGAAATTAGAGAACACTACAATTGTCATTTGCCGCTCGATTTCTCGCGTTGTTCTTCCTTACGCGCAATACTTCAGTATTGCAAATCATTGGCCGTCATAATTAATTGCGGTAGGTCGAGGTTCAAGTTCGTTACACGTACATTGTGTGTTTTATGCGAAGTTAGCGTCACGGTACACAATTTTTTATTCCTTTTCTGGCATACTGGAAGCAACTCGATTTACTACATAAATTTTCTAAAAAATGTACAGTAATAATTTATGAGTTGATCTTCTTACAGTGTGCCGACCAACATGCGTGTTAAAATGCATGAAATCGTGCATTTTTTTTACTAGCTTGATACATCTTATCTCAAGTTCAATATATATTGTAGTTTTTCAAGTACACTTGTATTTTATTTTATTGTCCATGTGATAAAGTAAATATCCCAATTAGTGTCAATGTTCCACTATAAATAAATACATTATAATTAATGTATTTAGTTATTAATTATTTAATAATATATTTAATTATTAATATATTAATTATATTACAAATAAAAATATTATAAATAAATTGAAATATTTTCATAAATTAAAAAAATATAATACAATTAAAAAACTTAACATAAATATATAATACAATTAAAAAATATAACACAATTAAAACTACAAATGTTCTTTTCAACGAAGCTTTCCAACGAAATCAATATTTTGGAGACTAAACTTAATACGTATATTATTAATTTATTAATTTATTTTCATAATGAGAATACTTGGTTACTGAATGGGACATTTACTTTAGAACATCATGTGGAGGGTCAAAATGCTAAAAATTTTTTTCAATAATTCTGTAATTGTATGGATTCCCCTTGAAGTTGATCACCATTCTGCCGGTCAGAATCCGAGGAATCGAGATTTCTGCGAACAATAGTTCTTTCAGTGTGTCTCTTACTTTTCCGTATGTGTCTTCCGCGACGTGTCTGGAAACAATTCGTTAATTTCCCCGTTTAATCTTTACCGAGAATACAGAAGAGAGAATTTGATCACCAACGTTTTACGCCGCGTATTTATTTTATATCATTTATATTATTGTTTTATTATAACTATTACTATTATCCATTACTATTACTATTACTCATTGTTACTGTAATGATATAAACAACAATTCACATAGAAAAGATAAAAAGAAATTGCAATATGCTACCTCGAACTCATAGCTGTAGTCGCTACAATCATCAGATTGAGGAAATTCTTCGTTCTTCCGAAGAATCTTCATCGGGCTATAGGTGGTATATGTCATCAATAAATAATCGGGTATCAAGCAAATAACGATGACGATTAGAGTGATTAACCAGAAGGAGGGTGACATTATTAACTTTTGGTAGACCCCCAGCATGTCGCCGTCGTATCTCCTGAAAAGAGACTAGTATGATTGCGAAAGAGGTAATCACGAACATTGCATTTACTTTTGTAGATGAAACTTAATATCTCAAACAATTGTTGTAGATTTGCCGATATTGCAAAATGTCCGCTTACTTTTTTATGTATGAGTAACTAAGCGCGAAACAGAAGAATGCTATTTCGGACGATATTACGCTTAGCACAAAATAGAAGGTCCAGTATGAGCTACGTAGCAATATCTGAAATTCCGATTAAAAAAGATTATATATAATTATATAAAATTATATATCATTATGTAGGGCATATTTAAACTTGATATCACAGGACAGATTCTACGTAAAAAGAAATAAATAAAACAATTTCAGTAAATATATGTAGCTGTCGCAGCCAATAGCAGTTAAAGACATATATATATATATTTATTTAAATAAATAATATACGCACCTGCATATTCGTTATCAAAACGACTAGATGAAAAATGATCGTGCTGAAAGCCCATTGTCCAACCGTAGTATTGTCATATAAATATGCGGGATTGGTGTACGTGAGATAATATATCATAAAATACGTCACGCATGTATGCCATAAACCTGAAAGCAATAACGACGGTACGAAGTCAGTATTCGTTGTTAACATTTTTTATTATTTACGTTGCAATATTTTTATGAAGACTTGCTGAACTCTCTTCGAGTACGCACTCAGACACATCCATATCATGAACTGTTGTCTTGACAGTAAATAATTCTTTCTATATAGCTTGTACAAATACGGTTGTTGTATGAGCTTCTTCGCGTTGTAGCTTTGCTCCAATAATCCGTACACCAGCACCGGAAGTGACGTGAATATCATGTTGAAAAACATGAAGAACATACCGTCGTAAAGTTCCTATAAAAATTCACAAAAACCATGAGGGCCAAAAGTCACCAAAAACTCGAAATTGACGATATAACGATACTGGCTCGATTTTTTTCTTATGTACAGAAAAAATTTCAATTTGTTAAAGTAACTGAGTAGGGACAAGTAGGAACTGAATAACGAGAGGAATGGCATCTCTCTGTTGCCGCAATTAAAAACAAAAAAATTGAACATTTAACTGTAATGAATTCTGAAGGTAACAAGCTCGTGTTTGAATAACGCCGCACATCTACTGGACGTATATTAGCGAAGTATTGATATTTAATATTTATTAAATCGTTGAATTAATTTATCTCTACTGCGAGATTACTTGTTTATTAATTGGGACGCTCATTTCACAGGAATCTTTCTATTCTTTCCGGGCAACGAAAAATTCAGTTACACACTAACAGACTTGTTTTTTTCGTGTAGGATGTCACTCTTACTTGCGTGGAAAATCCGTTGTGCAGGCCGAACAGCACCTGCGGCGTGATGAAGACAAAGTTTTTGTAGAAGAAATATTGCGTCAAGATACTGATGCGCTGGTAATACCAGTGGCCGTGCACCAGCAACGCCTTCTTCAGGAACATAAATTTCGAGAACGCGAAGTCGGCCGACATGGAAGCCTGGCGACCTTCTCTTCCCAATATCCCGATTCCCACGTGAGCTTCTTGTATCATCGATACGTCGTTACCGCCGTCGCCGATGGCCGCGGTATGTGGACGACCCTTTGCGTTTTTTATCAGGTGCACAATCTGTACAGGTCAGTCATGTTTCATAAGTTCAATCGGTCGTTCTTTGTTCTCTTTTTGCAGAAGGCTCTTATACGGAGAGAATTTTGTGATAAAAATTACTGCAGAATTTTTTAACCGTGGGACATATCGACGTTTCGCCGTATTATCCTTCCATTTTTCCTGTGTGCCATTTATATTTTGAGAACTGAAATTTGTTATTAAATAATTGCTGTTGCTTTTTAGCAAGATAAACTCTACTAACGATCTATTCGTGCATTAAAAAAAAAATGGCAAAATTGAAAACGTGATTATACATAAAAAAAACTACATACGTAACATTCTTTCCGTATATAGAACACTTGTCTCGCAGGCAGAATAAATACTTAAATATTGCCAATTAACATTAACATGGTATTAGTCAAATTATACGGACAAACACAAATATCGGCGTTTCGTCAACGTTCAAGCGGAATGCATGCGAAGATATAAGCAAAGGAAACGCGAGACTCGATTTTGCGAATATTATATATATAAGATATATTATATATATATATAAGAGTCTAATATATGTGAATATGCGATGTAATGTTAAACACAAACAGTGGCTTCGTCGTGCATATTGAAATAATCGTTATTGACATCACAGACTAACCGTGTAAAGTAAATTAGTGCCGTATAATTTATATTAAGATACTCAAGAAATAGTAATTATATATTTTTATATTTGAATTAATACATAATTAATAATTACACATATCTACACTAAGAAAATATCATATAAAGATAATTATAGCTTGTGGCAGCCAGTAATGTTGACGTTTAATTAGGTGAAAATGTTCTTTTATTTTTTTATTCAACAGCGCCTCTTTCTCCGCATGGACGTGTATGATTATATATAATTATACATGTGGCTATATATATATATACATATATATATATATAAAATTCATATATATATAGGTTATGTATATATAATCATATATAATTATATAATTAGACATAGTTATATATAAATGTATAATTTACATACAATTATATCTAATTTTCTTTTTACTCGGGCGTCTTTTCAGCATTCGCATTTCCTTTACTCCATTCAAAACGTTCTAATAAAACTCACATCATCATCGTGACACGTGAACATAGTAACGATGTGAGAATATATATTTTCTTTCTTCTTTACCTCGCTCTTTTGTAAAGGCGTTAGCCTGCAACAAACTACAGCTTCGCAAGCCATTCCCACGGTTTTCAATAATTCCGGGCAATTTTGCATTGTCATTGTCATGCTCGTACCATCTATTATCAATCCATATTGCTTATGCGGTTCCAGTTTCACTTTCCGTCTGTACAAAATGGAGAGACGAGGTACGTTAGAGAATAATACAATTAATAGTTGACAGAAGTAGTTGTCGAAAGAAAGAAATAACAGCTGACGAGTACATAAGTCGCACTTACTCGAACACTGTCAAAGTCACGAAGCAGGTTTGTCCCGAAGTCTCTCCCATCAGCCGTAAAACCTCAGTACCTTTTTTAAAATGACCGCAAAGAAAAGCGATGTTCTCCGCGGTTTCTCCTTTATCCCCGGTGAGCATCCATACCTAAACGACACGTTCACGTTAAAAAAATCATCACGTGATATTAATCTTTTGAGAGAGAGAGAGAGAGAGAGAGAGAGAGAGTCTCGGTTTTTGGAAATTTAGTATTATTTTAATAGAGAGTGTTTAGAGCACGAACGAACTAAAAATTTTTATTATGAGAAATTAAAAAATTAACGAAGTCAATTTTTTTACAATCATTCATGATTAGGAGGGAGCAATATTAATCGGAGAAAAATGATTTTGACGTAAAAGTTGAAAGAAAAGGTACAAAAAATTATACATTTCGGAGGAAAATATTACTGACTTCCAAGATAAGAATTAACTGAATAGTTTCAGAAACATTTTATTGAGCGCGATGTAAATAGCCCGATCAAAATATTCTTATTTTTAGAGATACATATTGTGTGTACCTTTAAGGACTCGCCGGTTAAGAACTCAAAAGATTAATTCGGTTAGTCGAGTCGAGTCGCCGGTGCTCTCGATCGTATTATTACGTTTTTCATTTCTTTCAATGTTTGTACGATAAACTAACTTTAATTCCAGCGACTCGCAAGCACTCCAAGGTTTCCTGCACGTCGTCTTGCAGGCGATCCTCCACCGCGGTTACTCCGAGCAGAGTGAGTCCGTTCTCTATATGATTATATGCGCGTGTTATATGAGTCGCTCTGTCGCTACCAATCATCTGCCGGGCTTGTTCGATGTCTCGTAACAGTTGTTCGTACTCGAGCTGATCCATTTTCTTGCATGCGACTACGAGCGTTCGTAAGCCTCTCTGAAAATTGCAAAACTCGACAAGTCCCGCGACATGAAACATATCGCGTGGCACAGTATGAGATTTATCCAATCAGGCGAGACAAAAATATTCTAATTGGTATTGACTGCTCGAATATTTGGACATTAACCCTCGGTGTACCTCCGTCATCAAGTTCAATTTTAGTTTTCAAGTTTCGCTTTTGAATCTTTCTATTTTCTGAGAAGACCGATATATTTTATGACCCTTGTTCCATCTTAGAATATTTTACTTTTCGCTATATGTAATAACGAAGAGAACACTTACTTATTTTTCTTAAATATGAAATAAATTAATTACTCGGCCTAATTAACATATCAAGATTTTCTTGAAATTTGAGTTCGAAATATTTGTAAGAGAATTGACATTTCGTGACTTTTATTTTTCCTTCCGCGCAAACAACAAAGAAAAAAAATTTCTTTTTTTCTCAAACAGAATAAATCAATTATCGAACTTGATTTAATTGATTCATTTAATTAACATGGAACGGCGGGGAATACCGAGAGTTAAGACGAAGAAGAAACAGACCGAATAATTTTGTTCGGCACCCAGATCTCGGAGCAATCTCGCGCACTGTTCAGTTGAATATCGATCGACTCGCTTATTGTCACTGTGATTTGCGGTATTATCAATCTCGCTGGCGAGAGATAACAACGAACCATAGAGAAATCGGCAACATGAGCGGCCGCTTCTTGGACTTTCCCACTAACGATCAACGGAAAAACGGCCGAATCCGCACCCTTGCAGTACAGCCAGTGATCGCCCGTTTCGTCTTTCACTATTACCGACATTCTCTTTCGTTCTGTTCAATATATACATACATGCATGTATAATACATAATTGACATCCCGATCGATTACGCCGATGTCCGGCCGCGACCACGTACCAGAGCTGAACTCCAGTATTTCCAGCTTCTTGAAGACCGACGCTATGCCGTTAACCTTCACCTCCATTTCATCGTTGGTGTCCTTTTGAAAAATCACGCCACACCTGGCACTTGCCTCCACCAACGCCTTCTCGTCCGCCGATGCCGCCTGCCATATGTCATACGTTTGTACATTCTTTTATGCGATCTCAATTGAGCGCATTCATGCCCGCGCTACGGGAACGGGAATCGTTAGCGTATGCGCGCCAATTGGATGGCTATTTTTACCTGATACTCCGGCAAGTCCGGATGCATCATCAGCGAGCTGTTAACTCGGGTGACTTTCTTCAATCTGAAGCTCTCGCGGAACAATGTGCGCCTGGCCACGACCACTGGACGTTGACTCGGCGGTGCGATATGCACCACGTGGCACAGGGAGATGCTGATCATGAAGTGCCAAATCTCCGCCTGCGATCATCGTGGTGCGATTTTCATCAGGATCGAGTGTGAGCGAGGATAACATTGAGATGTCCATCTTCTACATTTTTTCGAACGAGATTGAGGCGCTCGAATTCGAGCGATTCTTCCTCACTCGCGCAGAGAATGAACTTCTTTGTTAATTTTCAGAGAATTAAATCGCGGCAGAGAATTGAATTGCGGCGGTCGCTCTACTTTTCGAATGAAGACCGAGAGATTTAGAGGGTCCGCCTTCGGGTTGCAGATTTACCTGCCACGACGTCACTTTCACAGCTTCTTCCTCGTTTCCGCTTAGCGGTAGTAGGTAAAGATTCCCGTCGCAATCTTTCTCCATGTATACATTCCCGTCGATCGAACAGCGCCTGAACACCATCAGATTTTCAGTGAGCGTGCCAGTCTTATCGGTAAACAAATACTCAACCTGGCCGAGCTCCTCGTTCAAGTCTGACGTGTTGGCGAGTGCTGGCTGATCTTTGTCTTTATCATACATGTCCAAGTCCCAGCCAAAAAAAAAGGAGCCGAGGAATTTCTGTAATTCTAAAGGGGGTCGTGAATTTCGTCGTTGATGCGATGATACGCTTGTGAAATTTTCCAATTATCGAATCAACAGCAAGAAAACACCCAATAAGAGTCAACGCAAGATCTTAGTCGCGGCATGCATTCAATCGCGAAAATGAAGTAAACAATGAAGAATGGAGTCACGAAAATAAAAGGAAAGAAGAAATTCACAGACAGACTTTTACAAGAGTTATCCGGATGTTTAAATTATTCCGACCCTTTTTGACGGATAAAAGACTAAAGATAATAAATTACACTAGACATTTTTTATTCCCTTTTTCGTCTTTTATTTTAATTTATATTCGTAATCGAGTGGGTTTAGTGACTGACATTTTGGGTTGGCACTTATTAGTTTCTATTTTTTGTTGATAGAGCATTAGAGGCTTGATCATTGACTTTTCAAAGTATCGATCGTTCTTTTCTCATTATAAATACAAGTGCATCTTACCGACGGTGACGTACAGTGATATCGGTATGATGTAGTTATATAAAATGGCGAAATTCAAGATATCCATAACCAGAGTGGAGAAGGTAGTTTTGTAGTGCGAGCCTAAGTAAACTTCCCACTTCGAGTAGCTTTCGACGTACAGCTTCAACATAGTTGACAACAGCACTTCGAGCAACAGTAACACGATAAACACGATAAGATATTTATTGATCGACCTGCGAACGCGATAAAGCTCGTTGTAAGTATAAATTCAAATAAATAACTTCTCGAATGAAGATATATCTGAAGATGATTGACGCCATTCGTAGAATGATTGAAGCAGCGGTAACGAAAATGCGAGAGTGAATCTAGCGAAAGCGGAATGATCGTATTTTTACATTTGAAGAATATTGAAGCGACATCACCTTTCGGCAGTCGAGAATTTATTGCTGACGATTTTTGAGTTGAGCGACAATTTCGTGTCCTGTCCGGTGTAGACTGCATAGCCGATTACATATTCCGTGTCTTTTAGTCGCGAGCCGCGAAGCATCAGATTGTCTATCGTCAGGTGTCCATTAGTCATTTCATTGCCATTGTTAATTTCGAGCTTGCCAAAGAACGTGTAGAGATCAGCCAGGGGGTGCTGGCACGTGATTGTTGCTTCAGCAGCCACTATTTGCTCGAGTGACATCTTTGAGACGACTTTCGGGATTAACAATGTCTGAAAAGATCATTGAAAGTATCTGAAATAGTTTTGTAGCGCACAGCGCGTGTTCCAGAATTTGCTATTTCAATTTTACCGACACGTACAATGCATTATCGAAGAATGATTCGCTACTAACATCCTTGCGCGACAGTTATTGACCTAAATTAACACACTGTTAATTGAATATCTGAGAGAGCCTTCATAAAAAAAATTAGTCTCCTCGGAGAAACTTTCTTCTTGGCGTATAAGTTTCATTCTCTCCGGATAGATAAAAGTAATTGCTAGTTATTTTCTCTCTCTCTCTCTCTCTCTCTCTTTCTCTCTCTCTCTCTCTCTCTCTCTCTCTCTTTCCCTCTCTCTCGGCGAATTATCAACGAAGATAATTACCTTCAAATTTGTTTCCCCGTCGAGATTAGATGTCGTGACGTAACAACAGCCCGGCGTCTCGCTATGAAGAAGAAGGATGTCGCACGGCACGTCTTCGTCTCGAGTGACTTTCACGAGGTCCCCTACTACTATCTGCTCGCAATGTATATTCTGCAGGTATTAACGTTAATCAATCGCGGGAAGTTCCATCGCGTGGAAAATCACGTGCGGAATAAGCGCGAGCGATTTCGCACTTTAATGACGCCGCGCGCCCTACGAACCTGCGCACATTTGTTGCGGATAACGGTGACCGATCTTTGATTATCTTGCTGGTCCATTCTGTAGCGCAGGTAATCCTCATATCCCTGCTTGCACGCAGTTACAAGGATGACGAATGCTAAAGGCAAGGCGCTGGTCACCGGCGAAATGGGCGATTCTATCGAGAGCGCGATCACGGTCGTCAGCAGGAAGTAAAAGTTCGCTATCCTTCGGAATTGCTCGAAGAGATTCTTCGGAAGGAAGTTCCATAGTGTGTACTGTGTATTGCGGTAAATATTGCAATATATTCCGATACTATTATAATATTTCTGTTACATTTAAACTAACAAGAGCGCGACATATAGACGATCATTCGATCAACGACGAAAAATCATTGCGTCGGCGGAAAAGACATTTCCGATGGAAATGTGAATTTTTCCCAGCCATTAAATCGATGGAAAAACGCACGATTTGGAATCAACGCACACAAGCCTTACCTTATTTGATACGATCCGGTTGTTAACGAAAGGTATTTCCAGCGGATCGTTCTTAACATTTATTTTCACGACTCTGTGGTCGCCTAATGTCGAAGTGGTAGAGCCCTGTGAACAAAGATACTTGATTATTTACGCTGGTGAATGAAAATATTGAAGAAAATTTCAATGGTAATTAAAGGGATTACGATGCTGCATTGATGGCCGCGAGATGGTCATCAGTTATATATGCGAGATAAGTTTCTCTCCTACTCTCATATTTCGAAGATATTCAAGGTGGTAATTTTGTTGTGAGTTTATTGCTTCACCCCGTACATAATTCATATTTTTAATGCCATAAAAAATACCAAGTATTAAATATATCGTCAAACGTATTAATAATACTAGCATATCGTCAATTATATTATTACAATTATTATTGTAATTGCATTAATATGTATTATTTGATTTTTATATATTATCCGATATTTTCTGACTGATTAATATTATTCTTATCGTTAAATCTATTAATTAAATTACATATATAAAATTTAAAATTACTGTTAATGTTTAGTTAAAAAATTAAAAACTTTTGCACCCCCAACCACAGGAGAGAAGGAGAAACGTGAACTTAGTTTCTAATCCGAAATGATTGCCCGAGATGATAATATCAGTCGAGAATGTAGCCAAATATTTGGACATGACTAAACAGAGTGATACGAAATTAATCACGATTGACCAACGCGATGACGTAAAGTTATAAAATAGAAAGGAAGAAAAAAAATTGTCAGTTCACTCGCGCGATTCGCCCGGCGAGATCAGACTTCGAAAATCGCCCGATTGCTGGATCTTCGCATTGTTTCATGCGTGCGTCGCGCTGTTTCTTGTACTCGTTTGTGGTGTAGCGACTAATGGCGATGTACTGCACGAAAATACAACCTCATCAGGACATTCAACGCATTGTGTCGCGCTTATACCGACAGTTCGTACGCTATTCGTTCTCTAATTTAAGCATCTCGCAAGAGTAGAGAGCGAAACTTTTCTCCGCACAACAGATTCTTTCGCGAAAATCCAGCTCGCCGCAAACACGATGCCGGCGATAAGAAGAGCAATGTGCTTAGTATGACCAACAGCCAGTATTTGGATTACATATACAAGGCATGGCTGAAAGATCCAAGATCCGTGAGCTTCTCATGGGACTCGTATTTCAAGTTGGTCCACGCTGACAACACCAAGGACCTCCGCCAAGCCAAACTTGGTTCGATCCGCGTCAATTTGTCCTCTAATCCGATCCCGTCAAATTTGAAGAAAGGGCAATCGCACAGTAAATGTTTTCCGATTAGTGCGGTTATTACCTAACAGAATGCTTTCGGCTCTGTCTAGTGATAATTTATTTATAAAAAAAATGTTTTCATTCTGTTATCACAATTTTCCAAGCTTTCATGATACAATTTTTTTAATTTTTTTTCCGCTGCTTTCGAAATACTGTTTTTATAACTATATGCTGTATCTCTATTAAAATAGTGTCAAATTTTTAAAATAGAAAGACGTGAGGTTTAAAAAGTTGAAAAAGTTAAAAGTACGGATAACTTGAAAATCAACTAATCTCATGTTTTCGGACTTGAAATGACTCGTAGGGTCGCTGTTTCCGAAAGAACCCGTTCGATCTAAGTCGGACAGTCCAATGCAGGGAGATCAATACATAAACGGCGCACTCGATATCAATGCTACGATTCGAGCTTATCAAGTATATATCCCTCATAAATGTCATGGACAATATTGATTACTTTAGTCTTCAATCTTCGATGATCTGTCGATACTGTTTTCGAATTGAAGATGACGATAAAGAAATGGCTGAACCGTGGTTCGCTCGGCGACTAAAGTTGAAAATATACGCTTGAATCTCGTAGTAAAAACATCTTTCGTAAAGCATTCTCTCGTATGCGGTCAAAGTCCACTCAACAAGTTTGAGTGAAATATTCATTCTCTTGCTCCATCTCGAGTGGCGGCATTTTCACTGTCGCGTCGAACGAATTTTTACTTTTGAGCAAGATTACTTCTCGATAAATTTATAAGGCCACGATTGTGTAGCATGTTAACACTGTCGATCGATGACAAGCTGGGGACGCATCTCGAATCGTGCACGTGTGTGTAGAAGAGACGGACTAAAACGGCTGTTTGTTCGTTCAAGGCACGCGGCCATTTGATAGCCGATACCGATCCGTTGGGCATTCAGAATCCGGAGTCGGCGAAGCTGCAAGGTACCCCAGATCTACCACCCGCCATTGTAGTGCGACAGCATCTCAAGGGTATGACGGAAGCGGATATGAACCGGGAATTCCCGCTCGCGTCCTTCACAGTGATCGGCGGCAAGAAGAGGAGCCTGCCTTTACGGGAAATACTGACGAGACTGAACAAAGTCTACTGCGGCCATCTCGGTCTTGAGTACACGTACATTCACGACCTGAACGTGGTATATATATATATATATATGTATTGAACTATACAACAAACTGAAATGAGCATATCACCATTGTCTCTGCCCGGTGAGTTCGAGCCGAGAGAGATAATCCTAAGTAGGATCTCTATTCTTCATGTTATATATCAACAAAAAATAGAACTATATGGGTATTAAAAAAATAAAGTTCAGGACTTTAAAGGCAGTACTGACAAGATGGGAGAAAAAAGTCCTAATAAAGATGGGTCGAAAAATCAATATTGTCGGACTTATGAACAATTATTTATTTTAATTAAAACAATAACTTAATGATTTTTCACTGTGAAATAAATAATTGTTCATAACATATTAATTTTTTGACTCATGTTTATTCAGGGCTCTTTTCTTTCACTTTGTTATATAGTATTACTTGTCCTTAAAATCCTGAATCCTTTGTTTAGATACTCTATATGTAGGACGTTAGGAAATTGAAAATTGAATCTGGACAGGCCTCTGAAAAAAGTCTGGAAATGTAATACGTTAAAATATAATTTTTGTAAAATTTATCAATGTTTAATGTGCTAATCTCGGTTCGATTTCTACTAAGTGGTTTTCAGTGTTCATTTCAGTTTCTTAGTTGATAATTCAATAATGATAACGCGCGTCTCTTTGTCCGCATTTCTTCCTTTGATTTTTGTACACGCGGGATTCGTTTTCCTAGGAATAATAACGCAAACTTTGTCACCGAGTTTTACAGTTGGACGCAAATAGCGATACTTCGCGATGATAAGCAATACGCGAGCGGATTTTAATCGATACACGCAGATTAAGTTGCGAGATTAGTTATTGTCACGCGCGTTCCATCACTCGAGCGAGCAATTAACCGAAGCGAGTTTGCAAATCCGAGTTTCTTCTCGCCGGCAGTATTATCAATAACTAATGGAATAGAGAACACACATGTTATTGATCGATTCATGTTTGGCAGACGTCGAGATATCATGTTTAATTCGCTTTTCGCTATCTTATCGGGTCTTATCTCGTAGCGATGGAAAAAGTTAATGTCTATTATTTTGTATCAAATTATATATTATTGTTTATCAAAATCTTTTTGCCACGAAACATATAAACGGTAATTCGCAACAAGTTATAAGTTTCTTTGTTTCAGTAACGTATTGATAGCGATTTTATTTTATTTTCTTTTTATCAGTGAAGATAAGACGATAACGCAATTGCATGTTCGGTTAACGGTATTGATCATAATTCTTACGTTACTTTCGTCGTTTATTTTGCATCTAAAGAAAGAACAGAAACGAATCCTATGAGAAAAGCAAAAGAACTCGGTGGGAAAAGTAGCGGAAATTGTGAGACGGTTCGTTACTTCTTGAATACCGTTTTCTCTCTTTCTAACGAGCTAATTTGCGGCTTCTTTCGAAATTTACTTCCCCAATCCAGACGATAATTGTCTGAAGGCTCGTGCTGATCATTGCCGATGCATCTTCCAATTTTTACGTCACGGTACATGAAGGATGTCTACGTTGTAAACCCGCGGGACACACACCGATTATATTTTTCACCAGCTAGATTGGCTGAGGGATAAGTTTGAAGTACCGGGCGTCTGGGAATTACCGGCGGAATATCGGAAGTGGATCTGGATGAATATCATGAGGGCTGTGAGTTTTGAGAATTTCCTCGCGAGGAAGTACGGCACGGAAAAGAGATTCGGACTAGAAGGTTGCGAATCGTTCATACCGGCCATTGCGGAATGCATGGAGACATCCGCGGAAAATGGTAAACGACAGAGAATTATATTTCCCGAGTCGAAATTTTGCTCCTGTATTAACCTTGCAAATTTCGTCGACCTTGGATGAGTAAATTGGGAATCTCGAAATATTGTACGGATTATTATATGTATGTTCTACCTTGACGCTGCAAATAACGATTTATCAATCGGCTGTGCGAATATTGTACGTAACAAAAGTAGATACAGATTGACGAACAATCGGGGAGATTTATGATCGGGGCGATTTGTTAAATTATAGCAGACTCCAAATGTCGGCGTAAATTTCGACTCCGGCTGAGTCTTAGAGCGAAGTATCGATGGGGTGAGAAGTCTATCAACGGCGACTTCGAGCTCATTTATCCTTTCTAGGTTCTTATTGAGTCGATACAATTATTTTCACGCTGCACAAGGATACGGAATAATTAAGTTTGCTCGGAGATAATCTTTTTCGCAATCTCATAATTTTTAATGTCAAATGTCCAATTCTAATGATTAGACATCCACGGTTCAGAGTTAACGGAAAAACCTCAAATGAGAAAGAGATTTCTCGTTAAACTCTTATGAATGGTATATTTATTAGGGGTGGAATCTATAGTTATCGGCATGGCACATCGTGGTCGTTTGAATACCTTGGTGAACATATGCTCGAAACCGTTGGCTCAATTGTTAACTCAGTTCAATCCGATTGCCTTAGAAGGATTCGGTTCTGGTGACGTGAAGTATCATCTCGGCACGCACTCGGAAAAGCTCTTGGAAAGGTGAAGAGGATTCTCGATATTAAAGTTTCTAACGATATTATTCGACATTTAATTGCGATCTCAATCATTCTAATTTTCTATATTACGTTTAAGACGAAATTGTATGTACAAGGCAGAGAGAGAGAGAGAGAGAGAGAGAGAGAGAGAGAGAGAAGAGAGAGAGAGAGAGAGAGAGAGGGAGGGAGGGAGGGAGGGAGGGAGGGGGAGAGAGAGAGAGAGAGAGAGAGAGAGAGAGAGAGAGCGAGAGAAAGAAAGATATCGTTATTCCTTGCGCAGGTTTTGATAGTGCAATAATAAATTTATTTATTATTCCGTATTGTAGCAGGCATATATATAATAAGTTTTTATAATAAATTTATTATGGGTACAAATTAAAAAAAAATCTAGTCAATTTACTTTAAATAAAATTACTAAATTCTTAAATGAATAAGTTCATCTTAACATATTTGTGATAAATTTATCTTATTATCGCACTGCAAAACTCACGCGCACGCTCTGATTGGTTCTTATAAATTTGACTGATTGTTAACCAGGAGAATTTTAATTTCTGTCCTTCGATATTCCGCCAACTTGATTTATTAACGACAACTTTCAGAAGTAAGAAAAAAATGCTTCTCGCCGTAATGGCGAATTCTTCTCATTTAGAAGCGATCGATCCGGTCATAGTCGGCCGTGTTCGCGCTGAACAAGTCGAAAAGGGTGATTCCAAGTGTATGTATTGGCGCGGTAACAGATAATAATCCGTTAATATAAAGGAAGGCTATAACAATCCGTTCTCATGTAAAACCGTATCTTCAGATGGCAAAAAGTCATTGGCGGTGTTGGTTCACGGTGACGCCGCCTTCGCCGGCCAAGGTGTTGTTTACGAAACGATGCACCTCACGAATCTACCGGAATATACGACGGGTGGCGTTTTACACATCGTGATTAATAATCAAGTAAACATTGAATCGTGCTTTAAATCAAATACAGTGCAAAGCGATATATTCGCTGGTTAACACGTTGAATCATGCTGATTTCTGTTGACCTCAACACAATGACAAGTTTTCGTTGTGTTGGAGTGATCAAATTCAATAGTTAAGTTCAATTCAACATTTCACTTGTTCGCCAAACAAACAACGACACAAATATTATGTACGCAACAATACTGTATTAGCACTAAATTTATAACAATTTGACAACATCTGAGCGGTCAACGTGTCATTCTCTGTAACTTATATACGAGTAATTAAGATCCATTCTCCATTTCTTATCACTAATGCCACACCTTATTATCAACAAAAATCATAGTGATATTGATGATACCGATCTTTAGCACGCAATCGGTATCGATAGTCTCATGTGCACTTACATGCACGTATCTAATCAGCCTTGTGCTAATATTAAATCGTGTGAAACAATTATTGGCATAGAACGAATGTCTCAATTAGTAACGACGAGTAATTTTATTGTGAAGATAAATTAATATATTAATAATACTAATATACATGCTATAGGCTAAATGCACAAGGTTGATTTTGTTGGAAAATTTGAACATTTGGAGCTTTACAATTGTATTGTACTTTTCTAATGTGCGCATGGAAACATTTTAATTAATATATTTTCTCAACTGAAATGACTGAAGTACCTAATATTTAATGGCATGACAGTTCAGTTTTGTTTTTAAGAAAAGTTAACAAATAACTTCGCAGAGAGCGAACGAATCATCCGATATTGACTGTCAGCTTCTGAAATGTAAATAACTGTTTGAATCGTCATCGTCAGCGGTACGCTCGTAATTATGTTCCAGCATTTATTGTAATCTTTTAATCTTACTCGAAACTTATAATCGATAAATACATGAAATTCAGGATCAAATATACATTTAGGATAAATATCGGCTCATATTAGCTGATTTATTAAGGTAAACAGGTTCAATTCTTACAAAAAAAAGAATTTCGGGGCTTACATGTCAAAATTGTAATATTCAGCAAAACAGTTCTTCTCAAATATTCATCTGCTCATGACTTTAGATTGGCTTCACGACCGACCCGAGGTATTTACGATCCAGTGCACATTGCACGGATGTGGCGCGTGTCGTTAACGCCCCTATATTCCATGTGCACGCCGATGATCCCGATTTGGTGACTTACTGCAGCAAAGTGGCCGGCGAGTACCGGTAAATCATGATGAAAGATAAAGATCAAGATAGCACACGTGCAATATTCAACTCGTATAATCTCGATCTATCGGCTCTCTTGTGGTACTCGTGATGATTTTATCTTACTTGGGACTCGCGGTATTAATATCGACATTGAAGAACTTCTATGAGTTTTATTCAAAGATACAAGTGGACGGATAAGATCTGTCCTGGAATTAATTTCAAGTGCTGTCTATCTCTTCTCTGGAAAAAAAAATATTTCTCGCAAAGATCTATGCGCTATTTTTATTCGAGGATTAAATAAATATCTAGTCTGCTCTGCTTTTCTTTTTTATACAGAACTAGTACTTGCTATGAAAATCCGTTGACTTCACACAAAAGATCATTTTTTCACATAATATCAGAGCCACCTTCCACAACGACGTAGTAGTGGACATCGTTGGATACCGAAGGAACGGCCACAACGAGATGGACGAGCCGATGATCACTCAACCGCTTATGTATAAACGTATAAAAAGCCATCCAAGCGTTCTTTCGATTTACAGTGATAAGCTTATCAAGGAAGACGTGATAACGGAGGCTTTCGTCAAAGAGGTTGACAAAATATTTTGATAACGATTGGTAACTTAATCTTTCCTCCGCGACTGTGTACCCAAAGGAAAATCTATTGTTATCTATTAAGATCCAAAAGTTTCCGTTTGAAAAATATAAGAAAGATGACAAAATATAAAATAAAATCATTTTTATATTTTCGTATAATCACCCTTTATTTTAATACATGTTTTACAACGATAAATTAATTTTTCTACATCACAAAAGAATATTTTTAAATTTTCTACTTAAAATTATTTCTTTGTCATTCGTACTTTTTTCCACATTAATAGAATTTCAATCTTGAAAATTAAATTAAAATTGAAGTGCGGTTTGCGTGGTTGGTTACCAATGATGAAGAAGCGACCTCTGCAGCGTTAATTCATCTTAGGGACAAAAGATTAAATATTTTTTAGTGATAAATTAATTCATCTCTCTAAAGAATGTATTGGAATAAAGGGCGATTATATTTCAAAGTAAGAATGTTACGTTACGTTTGTTTCATTTTATGTTACCTTTTTTTTTCATATTTTTGGCAATTTTTGGGCTTTATTACATATGTTGTTATTTTCGGTTGCGCAGGAAATAAGCAAGTATTTGAGTCATTGCGATGAGGAGTTTAAAAAAGCTCAGACCATCAGCTCCATGCAAATGAGCGACTGGCATGATGTACCCTGGACCGACTTCTTCTCGAGTCAGAGTCCGAAGAATAATGTACCGCCGACCGGTATCGACACGGCGACCATCAAAGCGATATGCAAGGCTATATCCACTCCTCCCAAAGAGATCGAAGCGCACGTTCAAGTTAGTCGCGAAATGTGTACAAATATCGCCAACGATATTTATGTGCTGTCATCCGTACTCAACATTTTCCTGAATACTCAATAAAATCATTGTCAATTAAGTGAAATCTCAGCTGCGAATGGCTGGACCGGCCCTTACGGGTACTTATTCGTTGCCTATGTCGTGCAGATACGGATGACGCGGTGTTAAGTGTGTTAAAACCGCTCGAAGGTCATGGCCATGTTGCTCTATAGGTGTTGAGAGCGATGGACAGGCGTGCGAAACTGATGGAGGCCCGGCAGATCGACTGGGCGATGGCGGAGTGCATGGCGTTTCTTAGCTTGTTGAAGGAAGGTCATCACGTGAGATTGTCCGGGCAGGACGTCGAGCGCGGTACTTTCACTCAAAGGATACACATCATTCACGATCAGAGCAGAGACAAGACCTATAAGAATATCTTGCACGACGTTTTCCCGGGCCAGGCTCTCTACACCGTCACGAATTCCTCGTTGTCGGAGTACGGTGTATGCGGTGAGTTTGCTGCGAAGGTATACGCTTGTAGATGTAAAAAAGGAGCAGGAGGAGCTGAAATGCAGCCGAATCGCAGCGACGTATTTCCTTGGAATGGAGTCAGCTAATGTCGCTGCTCCTGAGGTTCGATTTATCAGCTGTTTGGTTGTTTATTAGCTGTTTAGACGCTGCAACCGAGAGATACTTGTCATTTGAGAAGTGACGTTCGGCTGAGTCCATCACGTGTTGTTGTAGTTGTAAGATACAGCAACCGGCACAATAGTCTTGATACGCAATGCAATTAGGTTATTAGATTCCTCCAATCGTCATTGACTATTCAACGAAGCGGGGACAGTGCGTCGAAACAGTGATAGCTTTATGTTTAATGGGCAGAAACAAACAAATGTATGTTACAATTAGGAAATAATTATTTTATTTTATTTTTCTTGTTTTTCTTAATTGCCCGATTAATTTAATTACACTTCGTGTTAATCCAGACAGAAGAAAAAGATCACGGCGACATGAGAATAACGAGGGAAAGATCGAAAAGTGAATTTTTATAGCATCATTCGCTATTTATTTTACTTTCGCTGTGACTTCCCGTTTTGCCTGGGAAGACCTGCGTCATTTTATATTTATATCACTTTTGCGGTTACTCGTGCTAAAAAGTATACTTTTGATTTTAGTAAGCGACACTTTATTTCGTAGTACGGACAGAATTTTGCACAATCAACTCTTAACGGTAATAGCAAAATGAATTTCACTGCGAGGAATCTAGAGACAATAGTTGACACAATTTGACTTGGTACGTAACATTGAGAGGGTGACAATTTTAAATTAAGTTTGTATCACTCAACAAAGTCTCACGATCCTGCTAACATTCTACGAACTGTTGACGCCGAAAGGGTTCGAGTTGGGCTACTCGGCGTACAACCACAATACTCTGACGATCTGGGAAGCGCAGTTCGGCGACTTCGCCAATACCTGTCAGGTAGTTTTGCTCGTTTCGTTCATTGTTCGCGCTCTTTTCTTTACGGTCAGCCTGCGCAACTCTTTCTGCAAGCTCGCTTCGTGAACAATTTCGCCTCACAGGTCATACTAGACTGCTTGCTGTGCTCCGGCCAGACGAAATGGGGTAGGCAGGTAGGGCTGGTGTTGCTTCTGCCGCATGGTCATGAGGGTCAAGGTCCGGAGCACACGTCGGCCAGACTGGAGAGGTTTCTTCAGTTGTGCGACGACGATTGCACTCGTCTGCCCGGCACGGAGCCCGGTGCTCCAGCCGACGAGACCGTCGAACAGATCATGACCAGGCAGCTGTTTGAGATCAACTGGATCGTCTGCAACCCCACGACGCCCGCCAACTTCTTCCATCTCATACGTCGGCAGATGAAGATGCCGTTCCGAAAACCGCTGGTTCGTTGAGCCATTTATTCTCTTCTCTATGGGTGGAATCTGCTTCAAGTTTGAGTGAAATATTTCTTCTTGCCATTCTCAGAGGTAGTAATTCACCTCGAATGGGGTTTCACTCGTTTTGAGTGAAATTTTATCTCAAAAAATTTAGAGAATGTTTGCTAAATTTCCTGGAACGTAATTCCACGCGGAAAGTACAATGATAACTCGAGCGTTACTCGCTCGAATGCGAGCGATTTTTCATTTATATTTCATTCGCTTATATTCATTTATATAGAATCAATTCTTTAGTCTGAGGCGAATTTCTACTCGCTTTGAATGAAAAATCGTGCAGAAGTTTAGAGAATAGATCGAGTAATTATTAATATCTTCCATCTTCTGGAAAAATATTACACGGGTTGTCGTGTGTGCCAGCGTTTCTCTCCTTTCTACCTACGACTCCAAGTCCTCGGATTAATTTGTAAAAGAATCAATCCAAAAATATTAATAAATGTAAAAATTGTAGCGTGCTATTTTGATCGATCCTCGTTACTCAGGTCATCATGGGCCCCAAATCATTGCTGCGTCACGCAATGGCGGTATCGGATTTTGAGGATATGGGACCAGGCACGAGCTTCAGGCACGTTCTACCGGATCCTTACGTGCAGCCTAGCAATGTGAAGAAAGTGTTGCTCTGCTCCGGGAAAGTATATTACGACGTAGTGATCGAGAGAAAAGAGCAGCAATTGGAAGATAAGATAGCGATTATCAGGATCGAGCAGTTATGCCCTTTCCCTTATCACCTTTTGGCGGCGGAAGTCGCCAAGTATCCGCGTGCAAAAGTGAGAACATTTGTCGATTTAGTGACCTAAACGATTGTCTCCCTCGAAATTGGGAAATTGGCGCGAGCGTTGACACGCGCCAATTTCCGCCAAAGGGGAATAATGATATCGTAAGCTTCTTGAGTGAGATTAATCGTGAGTCGTGTCGTTCTTCATGTGCAGATCATGTGGCTGCAAGAGGATCATAAAAACCAGGGCGCTTATTACTACGTGAGAGACAGGATAGCCTTAGCGTTGGGGATCTCGCTGGAGGACGTGAAGTACGGAGGTCGACCTAGCTCGGCCTCGCCAGCAACCGGCAGCAAAATTATTTATAAGAACGAGTACGAAAATATGATCGCAACGGCGATGAGTCTCGATTGATCTGGCGCGGTAAATTCTAACAACACCGCCACGACCAGCTCGGTGAAATTTCTTCAAGTAAAATCGTTCATATTTTACTCATGATGATTCAAAAAAATGAAGGATTGATTGGACGGATCGACAATTCGGGGCGACTCATTGTGCACGAGCGAGAAACCTCTCTCGAATTCGAGCTTTGCTTTTCGATCGGAGTCGCATTCCAAGGAATTTAGAGAGACGAAAGCGATAGAAACGGGAGTTTCGTCGTTTGGAAAAATAACGCGTGCGATTGTATCTCGCCCGGCTAATTTCACGGTGAATTTTCCCGTCGTGTAAACTCCATGCACTCACCAACAGACACAAGTACTCGATGCGTTCGCGATCTGAACACGGCGTCACTCTTCTTCTCTTACGAATCCACATCGTACTTTTACTTTCTTTATTTCCGCATTTTTCCTTTTATTCTCATCGCGCTCACCACCAGATTTCCCGAGCACACGGACGAGCAAGAACGCTCACTATGCTCGCGCATGATACGGAACTAAAAGCTAAACGTCGATTCAACCGGAAAGTGCTAACGATCGTCCTTGCCTACACACGCAGGTGGAATTTGCACCTCCGACAAAGGTCGCGATTGTTAACCGGTCGCGGCTGCGACTGAACTTCCACATCTCTCGCTCCTGGCCGATTTCGCTTTATAACGACGTCGTCTCACATTGTTACACGAATTCGAGACGTTTTCTTTCGAGGGTTCTCTTTCCACGAGGCTGGAGAGTCGTAAAATGTAATAACTAACCTGATAAACTTGATAAAGTAACTTGATTAAAATTTCACGATGAACAAATATCTGGACGATAGGATGGCGTGTCGCTTATCGAAATGAGACTTTACGTTGTCCGAAGAAATTTGCGCACACACACACACACACACACACACACACAAGGTTTTCTTACCATTTTCTCGTTTTACAATGATATTCGTGCGTGATTTTACAACAACAAGGAAAGGGCACTTGTATCGCCGCTTGGCCAGTCGTCCTCTTCTTTATTTTCGTTCGATTCTACACTACTCGGTGACGAAGATAAACCGAAGAATGCACACGTCACCGTATATTCATCACGTTTTGATTGTCACCAACTCGATACCCTTTGCGTAAGACACAACGTCGCCGAGAGGGATCTAGAAAGAATGGATCTTCTCCAGAAATCGGATTCTTACTTCTTTGTTAATCCCGCTTCGGCAGTTCTCTGTCAGCGTTTAGTCCGCACTGCAAACTAGCTCGCGAGGCTCATTGAATATTTATTTGCAATACTGATATTTACGCAAATATCAATTCGCACGGCGAACGATAACGAGCGGACCAAACGGGCCCGATGTAAAACGCTTCTCCGATGAAAACCCCATGAAAACGAATGCAACGCGCTGCTATATCTGAAAAATGAGCCCGGGAAACGTTGTGCAGTGCCGAATATATTTATTCTTTGTCGAAACCGCGGCTTTTCCTTTGCTCGCAGTATATTTTTTCTTTATCGCATATCGCTGGACTCTGAGAAATTTTATATTTGGACATCATATGAGTGTCCAAGGGTCGTCTTTGAGACGTCTAAAGTACATTCCGATTGCCTCGGACGCCTTTTAGACGCCTCTGAGACGTACTGAGACTTTAGGCACTCGCGCTGCTGCAGCAACGACCGAAGTTCGCGAGACTGGTTACTTAATAACCTCGACTTGAACCTTATCGGTGGTCTCCTCAAGTGCCGAAGCACTGTCTTTGCGCACGACACTTTTCGCTAGTCTGATTTCTCGCGCGCGCGCGCGCGCGCGTCCGTTACTTGTCGACGGCGACGGCGAGCGCAACTGAAGATATCCGAACGTGAGAACGGGTAAGGAAATCTTTATCGAACAATTTGCGCGCACCCACCCTTGTCGTCCATCGGCGATTAGGCATACGGGCCGTCGCTTATCGCGAACAGCAGATAACGTCCATGGACTCAAAACTGACGATTCTTCCGTACTTCGTATTCTTCCGTCACCGCGCATTACACTTATCTGTTGTAAATCGTCGACATGTTCGACGTCGCGGGCAGTCACGGTCAAGCAGGTTGCTCGACGACCTTGAAGAACTTTTCTTCTGTTCTTGAAACAGCGATCGCTTCTTTCGGAGAGACGAAAACTTACCTGCAGCGATTCGTCGATGGTCGGGGATAGTGGTCACTTTTTTTTTTTTCAAAGGACATGTGGAAAGGTGGAAAGTTTCGCGTGAACTCGACGACTTCGTCGATCGTGCAATTCATGGTCAGGCAAAATAATGCAAAAGAGTTTAAAATAGGAAATAGTCGGCGAACCCCAAGTCGGTGAACTGAAGATACCGAAGGAGGTGAGTACGCATAAGAAAATCTTTATCGACGAATCTATGATTCTCCGTTCGTTGTCCACAGCTAACCGATAAACAAAATGTGGGAAGATCGGCAGCGTAGTCGAGGAGAGAATGTGACATTCATGGCCATCTGCATTAAGTGTTTTGCCGACGGAGTCTGCTAATGTAACTTGATAGTAGACTGGCAGCGGAAGTCGGGTAAGAATTACGCTTCATTTAAACACGATTAAGTGATTACGAAACGACAGTTTCTAATCCTTTTCCATCGACGTACTCTCGGCGTAGATCCTACTTTATTTGGAGCAAACAGTGACGAATATTCTGATGAATGATGAGTGTTCCAATTTGTGACAATTGCATCCGTTTTTCTTAGTAAACCACTTAATACGTCTCTATATTTACCTAAAAGATTCTTCCTTATTTCTGTGCACAAAGATCGGTTCCTTTACAACCTACATTTCGATTTGTTTCCGTAAGATTAGCTATCTGGGCATATAAAGGTTTGCCTATTGTCGTAAGCAGAGTTTCACTCTTTTCTTGTTAGCGCTTTACGCACATCTATTTCTTACTAATCGCCTCTTACGTTACCGCGAATGGTGAACAATAACGCCCGTACCTTTGGTCTCTTCTGCACTTTCCGAGATCTGTCACAGTGACTTTGCGATTTAATTGATCAAGTGAAGTGCGATTAATTGAATTTACTTATCGCTCATGCGATGCGTTATCAATTTAAAAATTGAAAAGTCCTCGCTTTATCTCCGGTCGCGCATATAACGATATCTAGCAATGTAACTTCTCGGAACACAAACACGAAGTATCGGTGATTTTTATTATTCTGAGAAGACGATTTCGATGGATAATAATAGGCTATATTTATCGCGTTCATCCGGTTAAACTTCTTCCAGATTAAACTTATATTCCTTAATATAAAATTGTAAAAAATTGACAAAAGGAAAGCAATTAGAGTGACAATATCCAAAGTTAACTAGAAGATAGCTTCTAGAAGATCGGCGTACCGAGTTACTTCATTTCATATTTATAAGCATTTCTTATCTTCAACAATTCATTTTGAATAATTTAGAAAAGATAGACAGGTTGTCTGATAATTAATGTCACAGCGCATTTGTGCAAATATAACTACAAAATTGAACCACACAATTGAATTGAAAGTACTTTGTCATCTAATAAATTCCACCATAAATATCAAGGCATTAATTAAATAATATTACCGAATGAGCGCGTGAAAAGCGATAGGGCGATTTCTGCAAACCAGGTCTCATCTAAGATAAGTTTAATTTATTCCTTTTCCAGGATCTCTTCGAAAGGATTGGTAATGCAGCAGAGATATAGATCAGTATTTTGAATTCTCTTTTGTCGACAAAAGTAATTTCAAAAGTGGTTCACAGTCAATCAGAAAAGCACTTGTAAGGCATTTACTAGAAGTTGTTATGAAAAAGAATAAAACTTATTTAAATTTGATTTTGTGTATTTATTTGATGTAACGTTTGAATAATTGTCTATATATTATTGGTTATATTTTTTAAATTCGTCATCCACTTGAGTATCTCTTTAAGGTTGCAAGCAAGATTTCCTTCAAATTTGAATTTTGGGTTATATCTAAACAATATATAAATGTTTAAAAGCTGATGCAAATTTTAAAAATATAATATAATAGAATTAATTAAATTGCATTGATTATAATTAAATTAAATTACATAAAAATTTATATAAATAAAATTCAACATATATATATATATATATATTAAATTTGAAAATTCTTGCTAAATATTTTCGTTCGCACATGTAATGTATACCAGTAGAACCGCGAGTATATATTCCGAAAAGTATCGGTGACCTCTATTTTCTTGAGAAGATAATCTTGACAGACAACAAGCTATATTTATCGTGGCCATTCGTTTAAATTTGTTGAATATTGTTATATTTATATTATACATGAGCACGCACTCTTTTCCTTGTGAGTAGAAGCGTATATAAGATTCTCTATTCGTCGTACGTTATATACGGTTGTCCTCACGAGACGGGGTTTCATTTGCGGTTTGAAATTACGGAATAATATAACGTTGAAGGTTAGTCTTCGAACTTGGCGAGTTTGTTGAATCTTTTTCGGATCTTTTATTACCATAATGCAAAGGCAAGAAGTGTAAATCGAGAGAATTTTGTGAATATTTATTTCATTGTTTGCAGAGCAACAGAAATATATTGAACAAAGTCATCAGATCTTCTAAACGATTTCAAGAACATGATATATGAATATGAAATGACCGCAGAGGTCGACAACATAGAGAAAATAATGTCAATATTCAAAAAATTTAATCCTAAACTTAAATATTCTTTCAAAAGAACATATCAGAACTTTTACTTCGATACAAATAAACAGTATGAAAAAGAAGCAGTTTTTATGCTGCGAAAATTCGAAGTGAGTATTATAATTTTTTTATCCAATCTAACTTTCGCCTTTATGACACGTAACGTTATTTGTGGCATCGTTAACGAAAGTACCATCGTTAAAATTACCTTGTATTATTGTATATTATTGTGTAATTTGAATAAAATTTTTCTTTATTATACAGGACAATACTGGGCAGATAATTTATTACAAGGATATATATATTGAACAAATGGTTGATCACAGTTATGTAACATTATACCTTCCTACACCTCTCGCGGAGGAATTTATAGATATTTTTTCGCAAAGTAATGGACACAAAAGGACTATTTCTGTTACAAGTTACACTTATCAACGTTACAGTGAGAGAGTTGATTTAATATTGCATAAGATCGATTGTTTGGGTGATTTTTTAACACTACAGGTGTGCGGGCTTTTATACATACATATACGTACATATATATACACAATATACAGGGTGTCTGACAATTGAAGAAAAAAACTATGTGAAGTTAAAACAGATCAATAAATTGAGAAGTCATATAATATTTTGCAAAACTCGTAATAGTAATTTATTGATTTTGTTGTACTCGTAATATAATAATTTATTGATTTATTGAGTTTTATGTCAGACACTCTATACATACATATACACATATGGGCATATAACTATATAACATTGATAAAAAATTCTGAAATTGATAAAATTACACAATTACTATAGAGTTTATATTCATACAGAGAAACCCGACAGAAGAAGAGAGGAATTTTATAAAGGAGAAAGAGATAATAGAAATGTTCAAGGATATTTTAAAAGAATTAGGTATAAAACTAAGCAGGATAGTGACTAAATCGTTTCTAGGACTCATCGAAGAAGCCGAAAGGGGAATATAATGTAATATTCATTGTTCATAATAAAATTCATTCAATTTTTTATGTGCCGTAAAAAATGTAAAACACTAAAAAGAATTAATAAATAAAAGCAATTTAAATAATTTCGAGTTAATTAAAAAAACATGTTGCTATATTGAGTTATTTTATTTAATTTTCATATACATTTCTCATTTTTCTTCAGCAATGTAAATAATATAGGAAAATAATATGTGCTACATAATAAGTTAATAATATATATATATATATCACATACTTTTATACATATATAAAACAATTATTGAAACACATGATGCTGAATACTGTTTTTAATTATTTTAGTACTGGAAAATAGAGTTGAAAATTAAACGACTGCTATTTTTCGTTCATTTGTTAATTAAATATAAAAGATTCCTTATAAAAGATCCTTATAAAAGATGACATCGGTTAGCAAAATTCGAATATTAATATTGTTGAAAAATTGAGACTTTAAACTGCAAAATGAATCGTTTTAATAGCATTATTTTTGTTGATATTATAATCTTTTGAATTGTATATATTTTTCAAGATAGACTAAAAATATATTTTCTCTGGCGAAAATAATGGGTCTCATGGTTCTTGGATCCATATTATTTTTGCGAATGCGCGTGATTAGTTTCAAAGAATCCGTTATGAGCCGCCACTTTCCTTAATATGTGGCGACATCTGAACATTTGGTTGGAGTTAGCTCAAAGTGCCCATCATGAATTTTTTTTTAATATTCGTAAAAACTAAAGAATGAATTTTTACTAAATTTTTATTGAATTTTTAAAATTAGAACTCAATAAATTTTCGTGATAAAAAAAAAGATTTTACACTAATTCGTCAAAATTAAAACTTTTTGTATAAAAATTAAATGACAGTTTCGTTTTAGGAGTCTCTATTCCCAGAACTTGCAAGAAATGATACTTTTCCAACTTGAAAATATCTGAAAATATGTTTATTTTTTACAAGTTTATTATTTTTCGAAAAACTCCCTCAACTATTGCGTATTGGTGCGTATTGGTGCAATTAATTAAATTAGAATGAAACGAGATATACTTGTCGCACTCTAGGTTACTATACCAATGTACCACCAGTTCAGGAAGTTGTTGAAACAGAACAAACCTAAAATTTATTCATAGCCCATTCTTCTCTTTATGATTATCTTAAATTCAGCTCATTCAAATCTTTCATAATCAATAGAACGATTCATGGACGCTGCTACTGATCGTTTCATTGTTTTCGGAAGATTTGTAAGGTGAACTTATGTGAAATTCAACGAAAGACGGACTATGAATGGATCTTAGTCCGCCCCAGTGCGTCCAATCGAATTCGCCATCAGCTGAAAAGAATAGACCTATGCACGCATTCCCAGTACTGCGAGATCGGGAGAATTTCCCACGCTACAGCGCATGCCTGAAGTGACGTAGAACTACGTACATCTCAAAACCCACTGACGGTTTAAAGCGCATGACAGAGGATCCATGGAGGACCCTTTCTATTCTCCCTACAATTCCTTCATATTTTCTTTCAGAACAAAGGATCTTACGTCCATATTAGACTGACAGATTGAAAACTACAAGTGGACCAACTTAAATAACCAGGATTTAGATCACCTGATTTATCTGATTGTAATTTTCAATCCGTAGTATCATACGGGCGTTAAAATACCTTTAAATTTATACGGTACTGAGACTGCCACAGCGTTTGCTCAATGCGCATGCCCGGAAAATCTCCCGATCTCGCAGCACGGCGAGGAGGCGGCAGGTCCCTCAATCTGGTGGCATCGCGCCTCGTCAGGTCAGGTATTTTGGTAGGTACGAGCTGGTGCGGGTGTACTCGGCAGTGCAGTGGGAACTGGTGGAGCGTCGTGACGTGCCTTCTCGTTATTGCGTAATCGTCGAGGCCCGCCGAGCGGCACGAGAGCTGGCAGGAACGACCACGGCGAGCTGCGTCGAGAAGTGTCGCTTCGTCAACGAGCTGTTGTGCTGACAAGCGCGACGACAACGACGACAACGACGACGACGACGACGACGACGACGACAGGGAACAGCGAGGATTTCAACTGCGAGTGACGCTGCGGCAGCTCGACGACAGTGCCTCCCGCGGACCAAGAGATATGCCGCAGAGTGGAGGCGAGCGTTGCTAGCGCTAAGAAGGATGCGGTCGCGGTGTCCGCCGACGGATCGGTAACGAACGGTGAGGAACGGCTCAACATCCCCAGGAACATGTCGGCGATCAAGGATAGCAGCACGCCGCCGGGCGCGCCGCGCCAGCTGCCTGTGTTGAGCAACTTCAAGTATGAGTACTTCGTCGCGGGCATCTCCGGCGGCGTCGTTTCGACCCTGATGCTGCATCCGTTGGACCTCATCAAGATCCGATTCGCGGGTGAGTTACGCGAGCGAGCGGGAGAGACAGTGAGAGCGATCGAGCGAGCGACAGAGAAAGAAAGAGAGAGAGCGAGAGAGAGAGCGAGCGCACTTGCGAAAATGGCGACGGCTGTCACGTTGTGCCTCGCGATCGCCAGCACGTGGTGCTGTTTCCGGGAAGAACTGCGTCAAGGCGTCAATGATGCCTTCCCCGTCGGCTCGGCTCATCGTCGAGCGGCGGCACGGACGCCGTCCGTGCCGCCGCTCGCGGAAACGCCGTCCGCGTCCGAGTCGCGTCGTGCGCTCGCCGCGCTGGCTTGCGAAAACACCCGAGCGATTTCGTCAACCTCGCGGACCCGCACCTTTCTCGCCGAGAACTCTCGCGATCGTCCTTACTCGTGACGAGGAGGATCCCCGCGGGAAATCTCGAAAACGTGGTTGCCGCGGTTCTTTTCCTCTGCGTAGATCCCCATTATCCCTTCCTCCCCCTCTCGCTTTGTCTCTCTTCCTCTCTCTCTCTCTCTCTCTCTCTCGCTCGCTCGCTCTCTCTCTCTCTCTCTCTCTCTCTCTCTCTCTCTCTCTCTCTCTCTCTCTCTCTCTCGTCGCAGGGACGAATCGAACGTTCTCGTCCGTTCTCGTCTGGGAATCGCGAGCGAACGAGCGAGCGAGTTTCTGACGAACGAAGCGCAGCGGTCGTGATTCTCCGCTCTGGCGTTTCACTGGCGTGATAAGATTGAACGAGCGACAGATCTCGGGGCCGAGGTACACGCTGATTATCGGGGCACGCAGGCAACCCCGTCGTAGATGTGGAGACGCGGAGAAAAAGGAGTCCGAGGGTCGCGAGGGACGCTCGGGGAAAGCGGCGAGGCGTAGTTCCAGCTGATTCGGCGGGAACGCGATGATGATTACGAAACGTTTCCGCTCCAGAGAGAGGTGTTTATCTCGGAGGCGCCGTTTCGACAACGCGTTTCGTCATCGTCCTGACGTGAAACGAATGACTGATAACGAGCGACGGTCGACACGTGTCCCTGAAGATAAATGAGACGTCGTGGGATTGGTCGAAACTTTCGGACCTGGCAAGGCCCCCGCGAGCGAGGAAATTCCAGAAGTTCCTCCTGAGGAACGATCCTGCGAGATCTCCGGGTAGTCCTTCGCGATGTTCGCTTACGCTTTTCTAGCTAGCGACAAAGTGAAACTTGAGGTCTGTTCCTTTTAGCTGAAGCAGCTTGCGCTTTTCGCCGTTAGGCTGAAATAAGTATAGAAATTTGCGCCGAAGAGGAAAGGAGAACGAAGTCTCTCGGTGCAACACTCTTCAGCTAAAGAAGAACGGACCTTCGCTTTCTTTTTCTCGCGATGTATACTCGAGCGGTTCTTTTTAGCCGAGCCGAGCTGCGCTTTGCCGTTGGAGCGAACGAAGCGTATTCAATTTGGCGTCGAAGGCAGAAGGAAGGAAATTTCCCAGGAAACTGGAAAGAGAACAGGCCCTTTATTCTCTTCCGGAGGAAGAACCCGGTTCGGCGAAGAAGCACGAAAGTTATCGGACCGCGCGGAGGCGAAAACGTTCCGCGATCGTGCCGGAAGAAAACACTCCGAGACGGCCCCAGGACATTCGTACTCGTTCCTGCAATTCGATTCTGAATGAGAGGTAGTTGCTGCCGGACTGATAAGATAGAATCGAGCGATCCGAGTTCTATACGAGGCTGATTTCGTCATCGGCGAAAAAGCGGGGAACTGCGCGGCAGTTTCAGGTAGCAGAGAGAGAATTCCGTCTTACCTGAGAAATTCAAGGAACGATCCAATCGGACACTTTTTCGAACACGGTTTCTCAACAACCGGCCAGTTCTTTCCAGCAGCGAGACGAGAGAAAGACAGGACGAGAAAGACAGTTTCTTTATCCGCCAGAGTAGCGTAGCCGCGAACGTTGCGACAAGTCGAGCAGATCGATCGGAATGAATTTACAATCGGGCTGGAATTGTTGATTCATTTCGCTCATTCGTAAGAGAGAGAGAGAGAGAAAGAGAGAGAAGTACGTGTGATATCCATGGCTTTATGAGCCTTGGCCTTCGCTCATCCGCTTTAAACTTCCCGAAGCCTCTCGCCTCCTCGCGGACATCTACATTATCGCCTTCGACTGTGACGTCACAGACGAGGCGATAAATAGAGCTCTCTCTCTCTCTCTCTCTCTTTCTCTCTATCCTTCTTCCCTCACGGCAGCGCGCCTCGCGAAATCGCGGATTTCCGCGGCGCGTCGAGCTCTCCCAGCGGAATATTCGTTGGCCATTCACCAAAGCGTCAAGTCACGAGAATTCCGCGAGTTGCGTCAGCAGCGACACGTGACCGCCGTTATTGAATCGTGTGGTTGCGCGTGGCCGCCGAATCGCGCGCTCCCAGTTGGATCGCCGGGATTCAACAGATGGTGCGAACGAGTCTCTCTTCGCGGCCTCGTTTATTCTCGGAGGACGTGCGAATGCAATAGACATGGGGACGACAGCGGTGGCGGCGGCGGCTACTATAACGACGACGACGACGACGACGACTCTTGTTACTGTCCTGGGAACGCATTTCCCGAGGCGCGGCGTTATCGCGATAGCGAGAGATGAAAATTCCCCCGGCAAATAAGACGCATCGCGCGGAAAGAGCTGTTTTTGTACGCCGAGATACGCGATACGCGACACCAACACTACCACGATATTGGTGTGGCGATGATAAACGCGCGCGGGTACCCGATGCTCGATACTCGATACTTAGAATTGTGTATATACGCATCGAGAGAGAGAGAGAGAGAGTGTGTGTATGTATATCTAAACATTTAAATACCGCGTATCGCGAGGCGACGCGTTATCGCCGATTGGTTTCGCAAACAGAGCGAGAGCGGTGCGCGATAATTAACAGGCGAAATTAAATATATCGCGCGCGACTGCGATCGTGTGTATAATTCGGTCGAAAGATAGGAAATACGTTTGTATGATGATGATGATGAAAGTCGGCTCTGCGACGGCTCCGATAATCACTGCGATGACTTCGCACTTGGAGCCTTCACGATAAATTAATGAGTAAATTTAAAAGTGTATGACGTATACGGGGTGTCCGGCCAAACGTTAACACTATATTCTAGAATTGAGAACAAACAGAAAAGTTGAATAAACACAAGTCCGGAAACAACTCGTTAACGATATCAATTATATCAGTTGCAAGGAATGTCTGAGATTATTTACAGTATTAATCCCGTTAATTTTTATCTACGAGGTCATCTTAAAACTTTAGTTTACGCTGCGGGACTTGTTCAAAATATTGATGAACTTCAGAGACGTGTCGTAAATTTGTTTGTTATCATGCGAGACTCTTCTATCATTTTCGACCGAGTTCGCGGAAATCTTTACGAATTGAGATTAATGTAATTCGTTAATGGTTTTTGGTATATTCCGTATAATATGTGAAAGAAATATATCATATTTGAACATATTAATTCCAGACATCTCTCAGGTGTACTACTGGAATAATTCCCCCTATCTAGAATTATGAAAACCACGCAGGGAGATAAAACAACTGTTACAACTCTTTTGCGATAAGCGATCTAAGTCAATCTTTTGACAATATACGTCTAATGGGCGTACAATATTGTTACCTAAGTGCAAACTAAGCGTATTTCCGTCAAGGTTGACAATAAATCGAAGATATATGACGTTGTCTCTCTGGATAGAATTACGAAAGCAAATTTAATTCGACAAATCCGTACGAACACTTCGAGTTGTTTGTACGTCAAGAATTATTTTATCCGTAATTGTGAACAACTCGTAAATTTAGTTGATTAATTTCACATTAACATAACGTAACGTTATTTTTTCTTTTGGCATACATATATATCTCGAAATGAGCTCTTGGAGATTTTCGCAGTTGCTTATCAGCGATGACGTTATGTACTCTTTGATAAATTTAAATCTACGACAGAAGTGCTACCGTGAAGAGGCTCGTCCGGAAAGGATTGAACTAATCATTCGCGTTTTCCGATTGCAGTGAGCGATGGCCAAACGAATGCACCGCGGTACAACGGTCTCAGGAGTGCTATCAGCCAGATTGTCAAAACCGAGGGGGTGCGTGGACTTTATAGGGGTGTAACGCCGAACGTTCTAGGCTCAGGCAGTTCGTGGGGTTTCTACTTTTTCTTGTAAGTGCACAGCCTTTTATATTTCATTTGGCACGACGAGTTGCATACGACATGACGCGAATAATTCCAATTCGATGCGACACTCTAATTAAATGAAGCACGTTAGAGCCTGCGGTAGAGAGCTCAACTCGATTCTGCGGAGGATTGTCGTAAAGTCTAGAAACTCAAGAGAGAACCACGGTGGATGGTGCAATAAAATTCCCACGTCGTAATAACTTGTAAATAGCGGGGGCGGATTTATTTATATAAATTTTCTCGATTATTTATTTGGCGTGATGAGTTGGAGGAAGCGACGTGAATGTAATTCCAATTCGACGCAGCGCTTTAATTAAATGAAGCGTATTAAAGTCTGTGCGGTAGTTCAGTACCATAGCGGATTGATGAGTCACTAAGACTCAGGAGAGACGGCAACAAAGTTACACGTCATTGCAACTTGTAAACAGCAGGATGAATTTATTTATATCAATCCCGTCGGTTAGAAATTGAATCTGTCGCTTCGACGAAGAGTAAAGTAACACGCGAATAAATCCCGAATATGCGTTCGGAGACAACGAGTGACTGACTGAGTGATCGTATTGCAGCTACAATACGATAAAGACCTCGATTCAAGGTGGGAATTCGAAGAAACCGCTCGGACCGTCCATGCATATGTTCGCTGCCGCTGATGCCGGTGTGCTCACGTTGCTCATGACTAACCCGATATGGGTGGTGAAGACGCGATTGTGCTTGCAGTATGCCGAAGACGTCAAGCTGGCAGAATCCAAGAGGTATCGCGGAATGATGGACGCTTTAAAGAAGATTTACAAGACGGAGGGCATTAGAGGCTTGTATAAGGTACGCGAATATTCTCTCTTTCGATTGAAACCTTTGATCGGGTTGCGACTGGACTTTGCAGCAAGACGAGAAACGCTCTTGAGCGTTTCGTCGTTAGTAAGTTATCACACGGCCCATTTGTTTTTGCAGGGTTTAGTTCCTGGATTGTTTGGTGTCTCGCACGGTGCGATTCAATTCATGGCGTACGAAGAGATGAAGAATAAATACTATAATTATTTGAACGTAGCCATTGATACGAAGCTGGTGAGTTGAGAAATTGTATATTTGTGCGTTACGCATGTGTTTTTAAAAATGTCCCGTGCACCGCTGATGGCTTGACGTAATATTTAGCTTTAAAGCCTCGAAACTCTCGCTACTGTAGCTCAGATATTTTATCCACATGTTGTCCTCTATTGGATATTTGCTTGTGGGCGTGTTATTTATTGGATATTGGATATTTGTAGTATTATCTATCGGAAATGTCGCTCTTAGGTTAGTTGGAGAGTAAATTAACGAGAGATAAAAATTAACAAGTACATACTTCCCTCTTTGAATCTCAATATATTGTCGCAGTGTTAATTAAGTTGAAGAATATATCATTTATTATTAAAATAATTATTTAAAGTAATTAAAGTGATTATCCACGAAAGACTACACCTTACGCAAAATTTTTATTCTGATTATTTATTGTTGTATAAAATGAAATCTTGGGTTATACTTCGAATCGCGTGGGAGTCACATGTAATTTCTGCATGCAGTTCCTGAGATACATTACTATGAAGTCTCGCAATTTTACATTGAATTGTACTGGGAATCAACTACTCTTCGCTACTGTCACTTCAAACACATCGTGTGTTATTTTCTTTTATATTTTTTATTCGTGTGTGCTAATCTCTAATATACTACATGTTCAAATCATAAACAGCCTGCCGAAAGTGCCCGAATATCTCGTCTCACTGAATTGATAAGTTTATCATATGTTAAAACGAATGTAAGCAAGAAAGAATAACAAATCCTGAGAAGATTAGCAAATATTTCTACGCAATACTTGAATTCAAGTGATATATTGCTTCATTGAAATATGTTATTTTTGTTACATTTTTATATTTGGTACATTTCTAATTCAACGGATTGGAGATGGATCTCCGTGTTGATGTTTTTATCTGTTAGTCGTATAAGGTATTCACACAAGTTAGTCTATGGAAGCAAAAAATGTGAACATGGAAGAATAACATGAATGAAATATTTGAAGTGATTGCAAAACGATAAGTAACCGAATATAATCAGATATAAAATCGTAATGGTTTCAAGCGATATATTTCAGGAATTGGCAATTTAAGGTACAGATAATCAGGATTCCAATTTTACTCTACCCAATTTTACCATCTTTGATTAATTGATCGATCATTCCAATGAATTTAACCAATCACATTTATCGTTAAGCGGAATTGGCCGGAATTGACCAATCACGGTTAACATCTAATCGGTCGGTTAAGTTAATCGAAGATAGTGAAATTGGCTTTATAACACATATTAAAATAAAAATGATTTATAAGGTGTAACTTTTTGTAAATAATAACCATTATATAAGTAATTATTATATATATATATTGTTTAATTGTAATTACTAAAATGAAGTAATTAATATGTATTAATTAATTTATTATTAATATCTCATTCAAAAAATAATCGAAGGACTTTTAACAAGAAAGAAGAAAAAGTGATAAAATTTCAATTACAAATTAACTATAGTTAATTGTTCGCAAAAGAGTATAAAAGCGGACGTTGGAAGATATTGTTTCGCTGATAAAGCGTTTGATAAGAAACTAAAAGCGGTTGTACACGATGGTCAACATGCGATTTTTAATTACAGAGCACAACGGAATACATCGTCTTTGCTGCGTTATCGAAACTTATCGCCGCGGCGTCGACGTATCCTTATCAAGTAGTGAGGGCTCGGCTTCAGGATCATCACCACGACTACCGAGGCACCTGGCACTGCATTCAAATGACATGGAGGTCAGAAGGTTTTAGGGGTTTCTATAAGGGTTTATCACCTTACCTTTTACACGTTACGCCAAACATATGTCTCATTATTCTTATTTACGAGCATTTTACTAACGGCAGTTAATTCGCGTAAATACCTTATCGTTGTGGTCGCAAGTGAAAACTCTGCAACTTTAGACAATTATCGCAATCGACTCTATTTTTTATCATTTTTCTTGTTTTCCTTTTTTACGCTGTAGAATGCAATATCATGTATGTCGTAATGTAGGGCGTAACGATTTATCGAGAACTTACGATACATGAATGGATGTGCGCGTATGATCTCTCGACGACGACGACGACGACGACGTGGCCGTGGTACTCAACTCTTTTAATATAGACAATTATCACGCGTCGCGCGCAACTGTAAGTGCTATTGCGGTGCTATCATGCGGTTATACTATCATTCGAATTAGCAGTAGAAAGCCGTTTTTGTTATTCCGAGAGAAGAAGAAGAAGAAGAAGAGGTTTCGTTGTGTATAGAATAATTTTTCCGTCTCGAGTACTGCTCCTGTGCTCTGAAGATCGCCTGGAAGGGTTATCAGTAATATTTTTTATTTCCTTTCCCCGATAGAGATGAGACGTAGGTAGAGTTTGATAATGTATCGGTCTTCTGTTCTGACGCGTCAAGCGCAGACATATTTTCTATTATTTTTATTTCTATTTAATTTATAGTAGATTCTCGTTAAGTCGTATGACGTTGGACGAAGGAGGCACCTGACATGGGGGAATAGATACTTCAAAGAGCGGACTTTACTATTGCCATTTGAACTTTTCACTCGCAAACGAACGAGCGGACCGTGAAATGGCAATAGTTGGCGCGTATCTTACGTAGGACGTATATTTTATTTATTCTGTTCACGCTTTATTATCCAAGCACATACTGAGAGACTGCGATAGCAATAGAACGAACGAAGTTACTCTGTTATATTTCTCCCTTAATTTATAAAGCTTTAACTTATAAATTCACGGCGGGATTCGGCTGACGTGCTTTATGCAACGACAGCTTTGTTACGATACAATAAGGGGATTGTATTTTAATCGAAACGTCATTGGGATTGTATAAAGCACGTCACGACGATTAGACTGGTACGGAAGATAAGGACTTCTGTTTTACTGGCGTATCGCGTGGACGAATTGCGCGTCTCGACTAGACTCGGTTTAGTCGGCCGTACGCACGCATACACATATCGATACGCTTGTTTATACGCGCCGATAAGAGAAACAAAGTGGCACGAAACGAGGAACGTGCCGGAGCGAATGTGACGAAACGTTTTACGCGCAAGTACGCAAGCCGCGACACGCCGGCGAAAGATACTTCAGAATATCACGTCGCGGAAGACGACGTAATCTCGAGTGACGAGATTAGTAACCAAATATTCGCATAACCACGCGGAACATATGATATTTCCGATGCATAACGCGCGAACGAGATATATACGGACCGATGGTTTCTCCGTGTCTCCGCTTCATTCGGCGGGTTTCAGTGCGGATTGAGAAGTCGCCCAATTCCCGGCGACTCTGTCCTCTAATCCGTTTCGCTTTAGGTTTAAGGGCAAATGTAGCGAAAGTTGGCCGAATCTGTATTCTATCTTGTTTCCTACGACGAGAGAGAGAGAGAGAGAGAGAGAGAAAGAGAGAAAGAGGGACGGCTCTGCTCCTCTGTAACGCGATCACTTACCTCATTCTAATTAAATGGAGCACATTAGAGCCTTCCGTGATTGCTCGAATCTACGAAGGTCGTCGTAGGGCCCGAACACTCGTGAGGGCCACGGTAGATAGCAATAAGATTCAACTTGTAACGTCGTTGCAACTTGTAAATAGTAGGACAAATTTATTTATATCAATTCCCTTAGTTATAAAGTTGAGAATCTGTTTCTTTGGCGAAGAATAACGGAACACACGTGAGAGAAGATACTCGAGCGACATTGTGACGATATTAATAAACACACACACACGCACACACACACACACACACGCACGCATACACTCAGTCATGCCCGAAAGGTGTCTGTTATTGG
The DNA here is from genome assembly GCF_003227715.2 of Harpegnathos saltator. Classification (NCBI taxonomy): domain Eukaryota; kingdom Metazoa; phylum Arthropoda; class Insecta; order Hymenoptera; family Formicidae; genus Harpegnathos; species Harpegnathos saltator. The sequence continues at coordinate 660,257 of NW_020229947.1, read as the reverse complement.
ATCGCTACCAACTTCTTCTGATTTCTCACATCTCCTCTGTCTCATTCTATCTTTATATTATCTCTGCTGTGTGACTATTTAGATGTATCATTGTCATCACCATCATTACCACCACCACCATCACCACCACTATCACTGTCTGTCGTCCCTGGATCTCATTTCTTCGCTCTGTCTCCCGATTTTATCGGTACTATTGACAATTTTCTGCCAACGAGCTGTTGATGGAGCAGCAAGATACATCATCGCGATGTAATCGCGATTTAATTAAATCACGTTTATCTCGATTATATCCTGCAGCGCAAAGATTTAGGTGATTTGCTAACTGTGAGAGCATGTGCAATGGCGTCGTGTGTATTATAACGAGGGCTTTGGGTACAGTAGTTTATAAGCCACCAGCAGTACGATTTTTGTGAACGTACGATTTTTTACGATATCATCAGCCACGTCCGATGCGTGTCGCATTTGGCACAAGTCTCCGGTCGCGATTATAATTGTGACGAAACACACAAAAATAAATCAAAGCAGCGCCTTAGAGAGAGTTCGCCGGCTGTCGCGCGATCCGGCAGCCCGCCAATCTATGTTTTTTTTTTTCCTTTTTTTCGTTCGTAGAAAATCTCACGTGGCATCAACAAGAATCGTACGCGGGTTCAATCAATCAGTGAGCGTCCTCTCCGGAGTACGTTTCGCGTTCTCGAATTTTGTTTGTTTGTCAAAGCAGAAAAGTAAAACAAAGGCGTATTGCTGGTGGTTCGTTGCAGGTATGAGAGTTGGCGCGGCTTTTACAAGGGATTAAGCGCAAACCTCATCAGGGTGACCCCGGCGACGGTTATTACATTCGTGGTCTACGAAAACTTTTTGCATTATCTGCGATCCAGCCGCATGGCGGAAGAAGTGCCGCTCGCCGTGTCTGCGCCTGCGGCCAGTCAGCTGAAGGAGTAAGGTGGACTCCTCCATGACGCGGTCGTCTGTTCCCACCGGCATGTTCGCTGAAACTCTCTCGATCGAACTTCACTGCTTCGGCATAAGAAGGAAATGTATTCCAGACATGAACTTCGGGAGACTCGAGTTCATTCTATTCCACTTTCCGGTGCTTAATTTGGCTCTAGCCGACACGCGTACACTTTGAGTTACTTTCTCAATATCTTGGAGCGAAATTCGATGGAGATTCGATACTGGAATTGACAGTATAAATATTGCTGTTCGCGAGAGTAAATGTTTGAAAAGTCCGTCGACATGAGAACATCTGGGAACATTTGGTCCAGTTTTGAACAGGAAGGTTGTCCGTGACTTTTCGTGCGAGTCTCGGAGTGTATCTATCTAGTTCAATGGAATAATTCATTTTTTAATGAGAAAATTCTTTCATCGGGCGAAACAAGCACGTTTGAAACTCAAAAAATTACGGACAGCCTTTGCGTTCACGACTATACAAGACATTGACAACTTACGGTCCTTCTGCTGTTTGAGTGGAATTTCTCTCCAAGAGATTTAGGGAGTGCTGATTGCTGTTGATTAGTAGTTACTGTGTTGTATTATTGGTTCCCGACGACGCGAGACACGCAGTCTGAGTGTCTGCTCTCTATGTATGGATTTTGCACAAATTGCGGATCGCCCAAGAATTTTTCCGTCATATCGCGAATGTGAATGTTAATGTGTTTGTCCTTCCTGCGTTAATGGATTTAACTAATTTACCCTGGGATGGACTAGTCTGTGTGAATTATATTCGACCGGAATGAAACAGGATCTTTAGGACTTTTAATTGAGGAGACGAATATTTAAGTACCGAATCTTTAATATTTCCCTATTACAGTTGAGTCTTTTCACTTCAAATAAACAATTAAGAATATCGTTTCGTAAAGGATCGCCCGCAATGTGTCGCAATAATTGACCAAAACGTTAAAAATATGTTAGAAGATGTTTGAATCTGTGTGTGGACTCGTGTAAGAAAATCGTATGAGAAAATCCGTGAAATAAATCGTGTTGCTGACTTGCGTGTCGCCTTTTATAAGCAGGTGATGAGATACTCCCGCGCGAGTTCTTACCATCTTATCAGTAGTAGAGGAAAGATGCTTCTCACGACATAAGAGTAATAATCAATAATCAATATCAATCGTTTTGTCAATTATCATTTCATTCTCCCGTTCTTTTATCGATTCATAGTCATGTTTTCGAACATAATTCTTTATCGATTGAATTTGGAAAGTTACGTGGATGTAACACCTTCCCCTTTAAAGTCATACGTGGTAAGTTAATTATGAAACCACGTATGAGCGCAATTAAAAGAATTAGAGTTAGTTAGTTCATATAGTGCGAAAATTTTCGTGAATATTCATGAAAGTGATTTGATGTAACTTTCCTTTTAATTATTTTGATACAATATTTTATTCGGCCTGTTCAATATAAGGCCTGTTCGTTTTGTCTGCATTGCTGAACTGGTGCATTAAGTTAAAGTGAGACAAACATAGGTTTTCTCACTTCAATTTGTGTACTCCAGTTCAGCAGTGCAGACAAAACTAACAGGCCTAATATATAAGATGTATTATAGTATATGAAACATAATTAATATAATATTATATATTTTATATATATTTTTAAAATATTATTTATTTAATTTGATATATGTGGTGTTGATTTTGGTATAATATAATCTATTGAGTATAAACTAATATATAATATATAATACGTTTAATGTTGGATTTTTAATATCTTCGCTTTACGTATCGTTCTTTTTTCTCATGAAATTGTACAAGCCTGTTTCTAACACTTTTTCAATACATTCTTGGCATTCGCTGCCAGGTCCCTTTTCTTCTAATACTTGTTTAAAACAATAAAAATAATATAATTTTAGATTAGGGTGGTAATTTCCCCTATGAATCACGAAATGGCGTTTTCCAAGTTTTTCAAAATTTTGTGGTGTATAAGTCATATAGCAAGCGTTGCACAATCTCTTTTTTTTTTTTTTAAACTTTTTCCAATATAAATGTCTTGTTCAATTGGTTTTAAACAATAACTGTACGTTATAGCCAAATATTCATAATTTTTTTCTTTGTAATCCTCCGGTCGTATACCGTCAATAGGGCCATAAAATTCATTAAAATTTTTGTTTTCCTGGCCCACTGGAATCTTCATGTTCCAATATTAAGGAAATAATAAATTTAATTCAACTAATTTCAGAAAAGAACGTATGCGTACTATAATGTATTCAAATGGAATAAAAAATTTATTTAAAATTATTTTACTTGGTTTTAAGTTTTCCGTTTTTTTTTTTTTTTTTAAAGAAAACGGTTTTTAAAAAAACGGTTTTTAAAATGAAACGAAAAACTTAAAATCAAGTAAGTAAAATAATTTTAAGTAAATATTTTATTACATTTGAATACATTCACATTATAGTAGGCACATGTTTTTTTCTCAAAATCCAAAATCAACACCACATATATCAAATTAAATAAATAATAATATTTTAAAAATATGTATAAAATATATAATATATTAATTATGTTTCATATATCATAATACATCTTATATTATATTGACCGAATAAAATATTGTATCAAATTAATTAAAAGGGAAATTACATCAAAACACTTTTATGAATATTCACGAAAACTTTCGCACTATATGAACTAACTCTAATTCTTTTAATTGCGCTCATACATGGTTTCATAACTTACCACGTATGACTTTAAGGGGGAAGGTGTTACATTACATACACGTAACTTTCCAAATTCAATCGATAAAGAATTATGTTCGGAAACATGACTATGAATCGATAAAAGAACGGGAGAATGAAATGACAAAAGACAATTGACAAAATGATATTGATTATTGATTACTACTCCTATGTCGTGAGAAGCATCTTTCCCCTACTACTGATAAGGTGATTAAAACTCGCGCGGGAGTATCTCATCACCTGCTTATAAAAGGAGACACGCAAACCAGGGACACGATTTATTTCACGCATTTTCTCATACGATTTTCTTACACGATTTCTTACACGAGTCCACACACAAATTCAAACATCTTCTAACACATTTTTAACGTTTGGGTCAATTATTGCGACACATTGCGGGCGATCCTTTACGAAAAGATATTGTTAATTGTTTATTTGAGGTGAAAAGACTCAATTGTAATAGGTAAATATTAAAAATTCGGTATTTAATTATTCGTCTCCTCAATTAAAAGTCCTAAAGATCCTGTTTCATTCCGGTCAAATATAATTCACGCGTACTAGTACATCTCAGGGTAAATTGGTTAAATCCATTGACCCAAAAAGGACAAACACATTAACATTCACATTCGCGATGTGACAGCACGAACAACGTAGATCAGTATTCCATAAAGTATTGCTTCATATGCATGTAGATAAGAGACAGTTCAACGAAAGCGTGTTGATCGACAACGGTTAAGTTGTTGAGACTGCATTTCCGCGACGATTTTTCCAAAAATACACGCGTTAGTCTTCGCATTCTTTAAACTTTTGGTTTCCTTTGTGTTTGTGTTGTACTTTTCCTTTGTTCATGAAAGAAGTCTATCCGAGAGCGCGTCCTCGTACGTTTAATTCATGTAATTGTGTGTACAAGCGTCTTAATTAGCGCCCGTAAATTAAGTGTTGAGATCGACTTTGTGCGACAATCTTCACAAGATCCGCGTTGGTCCTTCTCTTATGTTTTTTTTATGTTTCGTTTAAATTTTTATGTGCTATAAGCTTCAAACAGTTTTTGTAGAACTTTGTCTTTTCTTTCGATTTAATGGTTAGTTTATGTACAGTCTGTCTGTAATTATGCATAATATCGGACGACTTTTAATAGACGTTGCATTTATCAATGATGCAGGAAGCCGTTTAAATGGCGCCGATACGATCGCTCACTAGATCGAAAGGATTGACGGGGCATTTCTTGTAACGTCGGTCGCAATGCTGTTCATGTTCGGCCTCTGTAATTTCGTCCGGGAGATTTTCGTCCTTCGAGCTGGACGGTCTATCGTAAAGATATAAAAAAAAAATATGTTATAGCAAATTCATGAAAAGTCCATCGCGAAAACTTTCCCGTGGGTCCTTGGAAACACGCGCGGAATAATTCGCGAACTTTTAGGCGGCTTACTTTTAGGAACTTAAAGTCATAGATATCGTTAAATCCTTTGCAAAGCACAGGAGAGGTGAGCCATCACACGCAAAACGGGAAAATTGGCTCGTTTTTTGCGCAAAATATTTTCTGTAGTTCTGTCGTTTGTATCATGCGTCTCTGAGATTCGTTAGCACGAATGAGAATAAAAATGAGAATCGACATGTTGCTAGAAAATTTAATTTCCCGAATCGCCTTCCTCGCGCACATGATCGACACAGTAACGTAAACACCATTATTGTTGTATGTGTGTGTGGGGCTATATAATATCATAATAACGTATTATGTAGCGTCTCCTTATAGAGTGCTACTCACGTAAATACGATCTGCAGGATATCACCGAGCACACCGTTTTCGCTTAGAGGATATTTCGCAGCCTCGCAAATTACTCGCAGTAGACAATCCAGTCCAGGATAACCCAGGCTTTTGCACATATGAAATTAATTAATATGCGAGTTGCAGTGTCGTAAATCATCTGCTAAATTACATTTGTCTGTGTCGTTATGAAGAGGGAAAGGAGAACAGGATAAAGAGAATCAGAAGAGAGGAGGAGCCTTCTGGTGAAATTGTCTCGATAATTGAGACATGAGAGATATCGGGGAAAAAAATATATAAAATCGATAGGCGTGCGGATATTCGCTACATACCTTTCTAGCTTCTTGATAGATGCTTCGTACATCAATCGACGATCGAGACTTCGTTTTGCGAGATAATTTTCTTCGTGATAATGACTCGTGTTCCACGGCACTCCGTAATTCGCCTCGAAGTAGTACGCCACGGCGATTGATTTGTCGGGAATGTCCACTGGGATCGACACGGCAAAGAATATCTACGGGTGAAAATACATGTAAATATATGTAAATACACTATCTCAGTCTCGTATCTGGATTCAATTTTCATTTTGTTTATGTTAACTTTAATAAGCAGTGCGTTGTTACATGTACAGTTAGTTTATCGACTGCAGGTAGAATATGCGCAACAACCAAATACTAAATAATCTAATAAAGATGAATGCAGATAATGAGTGTGTAAGAAAAGTCTTGTTGCTGTGTTTATTATTATTTTATATTCCCTCAAGAGTCGACGGAATATTACCCGGTAAACAGGAAACATAACATGCTGAGACATTGATTTCGCGTGAGACTCATGAATGTTTTTATTTAATATTTTACAAATGTTTTTTTACAAAAGTATCATCGGATAATGCGATCTTTCCAAATATTGTAAAAACATCTTGGAAACATTGAAGTGTCATAGTTACTCGTAATAATGCCGACACAACGTTACAAATTACACATTAGGAGATGATACGCACTCTTGAATATTATTGCAATAACGTTTTGTTCACTGGGTATATAATCAGCCGACGAGAATAATAAGCGCACGCTTCATTACGTCGCGATATCTTTGTTATTCAATCTTGTTATTCGATCCGAGATGCAAGGCGAAAATCTTATTTAATGACTATCCTAATTTGTGATAATTGCTTTCCTTAATAATAAGTCAGCTAATGCGAGTCTATATTTGTCCTACATTTTTTTTTCTTTTATATATTATCAATCATAACAGGTTTCGAGTAAAATTAAAAATCATAATATTGAAACGTGCTGTAATTACAAGCGAAAAACAAAATCGCCAAACCGAGCGACGCGTACGCATCGCAGAACGGTTTAGTGAATTGATCATCGTAATTTTTCATGTACACCCTTTATATGCATACTCCTGTATGTACACATTTTTCTATATAAATATCGATATAGATACCGATATTTTTCAAAATTATCGATATTATCGTTATCGATGGTTTTTAAATGACGATAATATCGTTATCGATATTCTGAGAAATCGTTGCGTTCCTAAGTGACGCAAATTTGGCGACGGGCTTGCCAGAGAATTTCCCCCACCACTCACGCACATTTAGCCGGCTCGGTCTAGCCGCGTGACAGTGTCGAGTGCGTGGCCCACACGAATGGACCGAGTTAGCTGTGTGCGTGCGTGGTGGGGGAAATTCTCTGGCCGGCCCGCCATCAATTCCGATCACTGGAGGATGGAAGATGCTGAACGCGATGGAGGACGGAACGAGATTTGCGGTACATCGTATATTTCCAGGTATGTCGAATTATTTATTGTTTTCGATTTTCTCCGTTCTTAACGGACCTACGACGGCTACGACGAACTCACTGAGAATGAGATACGCCCGAGCCGGAATTTCGATTCTAACCTGAATCTCGCGAACGTCGCGAAATCGCGCCGATTCGCGCCTTTAAGACCGGAATGATTCATGCTTATAAGTTATTTATAATGTTTGAGAATGTAGATACAGATTAACGTGTTGATGCTTTCTTACACATGTGTGTGAAACATGTACATTATGTAATGTATACACACATACGTGTATTATGTTTGCGAGTATCTATTTTCCATAAAAGTGCTCACGGCACCTGACCAGAGAGCGTTCTAGAAGCTCTTTTAGGTCCTTCTTTAACAATTTCCCCAGGTAGAACGGAAAATCACGATGACATCAAAATGACGAGAAAATGGCCGAATCATAATGCAAAAATGAATTTTCTTCATCATTTTGACGTCATTCTGATGTCATCATAATTTTCTGTTCTGCCTAGGTTATGTTGACAAACAGTCCGTGAAAAAAAAAATTTCGTAGTAGAACACGACAGTCGAAAATACTTCTATGGAGATTTCGCACAAACTGCTCGTTGTTGTACTTTCGGGCTCTTATTATCGAGCATCTTACTAATCGTTTGGCTTTCTCGTTACACATTATGCGAGTATCTTGTAAAGTGATAAATACAAGCTGCGCGGTACGTTCGCGCGCGGAATGTTGTCCTTGTCGTTGTTTAACGGGGACATTACGTGTGTTGCAGTGTGTTGTTCCAGCATGAGCGGTTAAATCTTCACGCGGAGCAAACGACGCGGTAAGTACCAACTTGCACAATGTTGTATTGTGAGGTTCTGCGCCGGACTTTCATGAATGCGGAATTTGCGAGATACGTTAATAACGCAGAAAACCGCCGAGTTTTGGCTCGGGTAAGCGGTGAAAAAAAATGAAACAAATCATTACTTTCTTTTTTTGCAACAAGCATCATTTTATCATAAATAAATAAATATTGATATGTAGATTTGCTACGATTTTGCGCGAGAGTTTGGTAAATGTCGAGTGATCGAATGTGTTACATCGTGACTTTTTCGTGGCGGGACAAGACGGGTTTCCGCCGACGTGTTTAATAATGCGCAGTGAGTTCGTCGATTGTAACGCGTTTGCGCTGAAAATTCTCTCGAATCACGCTACGCACGTACCTTCAAAGGGGCCGAACGATTAATACCTATCTGTATCGATGTAATACGCGGCCGCTCGGCGGCAGTTCGGGGCGCATTAGCAGATGAAAAATGAATGATTGATCCGTCATACCCCCGTATTGCTGCCCTCGGGAAATCTGACAGATCGCATATGTCTCGATACGCCGTGTGTGATATTTTTTACTGCCGACACATGTGTCGACTTCGTAAGGCACCACAGCGACAAAAGCAGCATCGTCGTGATTCGGTGTCTGGAAAAAGAGAAAAAAAAATTGAAATCCGCGTGTCCACACGCAGCGGCCAAACAGTTGCTTTCGTTTACTCAATGAAACGAATTTTTATGACTCTTACGTGCAACAAGTATCTGTTGTTCAATTATGAGTAGTGATTTCAGAAAATTCAATTAGCTTTTAGTACGACCGACGGAGGTGAACGCGCGACGGTGAACGTTTCTGCGAAAGATTACACGCGGGAAGTCGACTGCTGATTAAACGGTTGGCCTTGTTTATCCAACAAGTACGTTTTTGTATAATCAAAATCGCTAATAACAATAATCCAATGCGACGAAAATTGGCAGTAAAAATTACACGAAACAGAGTCGGTCGACGGTCAAACGTGTGTGCTCTCTTGCTCGTTCAATGAAACGAATTTACAACGTGCAGCGCAAGTGCCTTTGATATAATTAAATCGTTAATAAGTCTTCCGCGCGCAACAAAAATTGACAATAAAAATAATGACGAAACGAGAGTCGATCGACGCTCAAACGGCGGATCTTGTTTATTCGATCAAACGAATTTGCACAACACACGCTAAGTATGCTCGGTCGAAACGACACATCTCTCTTTACCTCGGCATCACGCGCTCTCTGTATTCGCAGTTCGACCTATGAAAACAACGAAACGTCAATAATAGCCCGCGGGAGAAAAAGCCGCGCGTAATAGCGCCACTTAAATTCCAGCGTGTTCTCGTAAAATATACAGAGAGAGAGAGAGAGAGAGAGAGAGAGAGGGAGACCCGCGATACACAGACAGCCGAATAATATTTTTAGAATGTCACGGGGAGTTCTCCTCGCGGATATTGTTCTTGCGAGACTCGCGTGGCACGCTTGGCTTAAGCTCGCATTATATATCTCCGAACAGTAACCTCGAGCAACAACGACTGCGAGCTTTCTCTCTCTCTCTCTCTCTCTCTCTCTCTCTCTCTCTCTCTCTCTCGAGTCGCTACGGAGAGACTTTCAGAGAAGAAAACCTCGAGCCGCGTTTGCGAAAAAATAAACGGTTTGTGAAATTGCAATTGATTGCGTGCGCGCGCGCGCGATTTCATAGATTTGGGGAATGCGATTTTCAATCGGCCGTGATTCCATGTAACCAACTCGATTTTGAATTACACACATGAAAATTGAAATCGCATTTTTGCGTTTGCAAGTAACAGATTTTCAGCGAGGCGTAATTTTGATCCGCATACGCGTATGGGATCTGTTTTATCGTATTTTGCGACAAAAATTCAGTTGCACGTCGCGTTGCGATTCAAAAGGAGAAAGTCATAGTGCTCGCGCTATCGCAAATATTGCGAAATCGCGCATTCTTACGGATGAAGAGGCAGGGGATTCCGCCTGAATGCGTGACGTTTTGTTTACGTTTATGCCACAGCGACCTTGCTCACCCTCTCCCGCCCCGTCTCAGCTGATCGCTAACCACGTGGTCGTTGACTTTGTTCACGAGTGCCCATCCAGGCCCACTCAGTACGTCATATTAAGCCTTGCTCACACTGTCCGTTCAACATGCACGTCAACTGTTTTAATTAACTAATTTTAAACAAAATTTATTTCGGAATGGCGCATATCCCGTGGGGCGCGATCGATCTGATTTTTTATATATAGAAGAACAAATCGACATAAATCAATGAAACAGATATTCAAATTTTTGTATTTCTCATTATTGGGTTATCTCACGTAATGCTTTCTTGTAATGTAATGTTTTCTTATTGATCAAGATGAATGATATAATATTTTATAGTTATATTTATCGCATAATGTCGTACAATGTGTATGTATTATTCGAATTTACAAAGTGTTTTGTACAAAGTGATAGCGTGTCAGTTGAAAATTTAATAATTTAAGAGTGAGAAAATAGATAAACGTTGTCATGAAAGAGAATGTTTGAGACATATTTTGCTTTGAGAGTTTCGAAATACGGTATCCAAAAAGACCCTGATTCATTCTTTGTAGTTTAAAACACAAAAACCTCTATCGCCAGGGTATTGAAAATTTAAAATAAAATTAAATTAAAAAGACGAGAACAAGTTATAAGTAATAGTGGTCAATATATCTTAGATCAAAGTTGGATGTGTTGGATTTCAGCACTTACTGTAAGAAGTCGCTTTACTTATGAGATGACCCGATATATTCAGAGAGTAACTTTCGCGATTAAAGATCTCGATGGATTCTTATTCTCACTCGCGACACGGCCCGGCTTTTAGATCCTCTCTTTCTCTTTCGCTCTTCCTGACATTAGCCGCTACAAAGGAAAAAAAAAAAAGTAAAGATATGCTCGGCGATATCCGTCGTTTCCTTTCTTTATTTCGCGCGTCCCTTCGATCTATCTCGCGATCGCCTCGTTGTTCTTCGCACGCGCGCGAAACATCGGAGACGATTCGCCGCTCGTGCCGTTCGCAATTGCAACGGTTTTTTGCCGGAGAACGAAACGAAGAAAGAAATTTATTTCCGGGATGGCCGAGTCGCGCGCACACATTAGTAACATTAATTGTCTCGCGCCTTCCTCCTCTCTCTCTCTCGCGCGCGCGCGCGCGCGTTTCCCTTTTTTCTTCAAACTTTACGACGGGGACTCGTGCCTCTCGCGGGCTTCTTTATCTCTCGATGATGCTGCTCGTGCGAGGATAATCTCGTATCAGATACTCACTTTCTCATCCCTTCAGCGTGCAGCTGCAGCCGGATACGCGAGAGTCTCACGAGAGTTTTCTGCCGAGTGGCGAATCGACCCGCGCGCCGAACTCGTCTGCGAAGTGAAGATGACGTCGGTTAACGCCGGGCTAATAATTGTGGTCGTTACTAAAGGTGCAATAATGAGTCTCGTTTTTACACAACGTGTTTTTAACGTCCTCGCGGTAGATCCTGTCATAGGCACTTAAAGTTTACGAGAAGAGATTTGCAAAGGAAAAATTGCTGGAGGATTTTGTTATCGAAAAGCACATCGCGTTATATTCTGCTTTCACGTCGCGAGAGATAAATTTACTAGAAGCAAATGATTCCATTTGAAAGTCACTAATATATTATTAATCGTGAACGTTACTAAACGTGTAACAATGAGCGTAACTCGTCGAGCCGTCACGACGTAGTTAACATATCTCCTGTTATAGGCACAGTTAAGAGTTTACGCGAAGAGTTATTCGGAGTAAAAATTACTTGAAACTCATAGGGAGAAAATTTTAGAGTGAAAATCGCTATAGATCTTTTTCACTCACATTGGCACGACCGAACACTTTCGCCCGAATCTCTTCATGGGTGGATTTATTAAAATCAGAAGGAAATGATTTAATTTTTCTGAGTGACGTAGATATGGCATTTGTCGATCATGTGACCTCTTTGTTTCCCCTGGAATTTTGTGGCAAATGTTTCTCATTCACAGTAATATTTTGTCGACGATGTTCGACTTAAAGAAGAAAAATTGAACGTATATCTAATAAACGTGTACACATGCGCGTATATGCGTGTACGTGTGCGTGCACACATGTGTATCAGTATCCCTGAAGAGGTTAATTTATTACCCTTCCGCTTCATATGCGCCGTTTATATTTTACGAATGAAAGTCTACTGTCTCGAAATGGATTTAATTTATGCGAAAGGAACTATATAATATTCTCTCTGTGCAAAATAAGATGGAGTAGGATAAAATACAGTAGAATAGCATATAATAGGATAAAATAGGATAAAAAACGGAATCTTACACGCCAGACTTACACGCCGTAGGATACAAATCTAGTCAGAGTCAACAATCGAGTGCAATTACGATAAAGCGTAAAGCAATTATGACAAAGTGTACAGTAGATGGCCAGAGTTTAAGAGCTACGTTTGACAGCTCCTTTGGTCGCGTTTTTTCTTTTCTCGTCGAATTACAAGCAGTACTTCGCGAATGAAGGGATGCAGCATCGCGACGTGCGAGTTAACCCTTTCACTGTTAGTGGGAAGTGTACTTCCCACCTTTTCTTGACTCAATTTTGCGTTGTAAATCCCCCGATTAGTTCTTCAAAATTATGTAATCGGAGATTTGAGTTTTCCAGATAACTGAATAGTTGCTCAACATACTCCAATAGGTTTTTATACCCAATTATTTATTTGTGATTATTTGTAACAAATCAAAGTTGAAAAAAATGCTGTTTTTCGGGAAAAATCGATTCCTTGGAGAGTATTGAATGTAGAGGTCTGAAATTTTCACCAAATATTTTTCTGATGCACAAAAACATATATTTTTTTTCAGTATTTTTTTGCAGGTTAGATTTTTTTTTATAAGTAAATATTTCTACAAAAACGGCCAAAATCTGATTTTTTTGCACTTTTTAGCTCTATTTTCCTAGTTTTTTCATTCTGTATTTCCATCTCTTATCCATACTATCAATATTATTTTACTAAAAAATGAATGTTTAATCTCTAATAAACATAAATATGCAGTATTGAACATTTTCCCATAGTTAATAATAAGTTTTTTCCAACTCGATCGAGTTCCACGGTCTAGAATCATATGTTCTTATCACGACCTGGTCATTATTTAATAATAATTGGAATTTTCATTAAGTTTGTACATCATGATCGCCATATTGAGTCTGCCATTTTGAATTTTGCAAATCTGACCGTAGATTCGTAATCGGCGACCCTAAAAACGTAGAACTACCAAATATTTCAATAATTCTCTCAAGGGAAGTTAATTCAGCAGTGAAAGGGTTAAAGGGAGTCGCGTGTTTTGGGAAATGTTGAAGAAATAAAGGAGAGAAGCGAATTTTCGTGGATTCCACAGCATTGTGTACACGCACGCATATTATACATTTATACGTAGATCGGAGCGTGTATCGAGCGAGGCTCGATCGTTCAGACGGTGGAATGAGATTACGATTCGCGCGATGCATTAATCCTGCGATTAGTATGCATCTAGCGCTAATTGAATTAATAATGGAATTGCGGGACGGCTGTTTCTGCCTTGTTTGGTGCATTCCTGATTCAATAGCGAACTTGTAATTATTCTGCGAGACTTTACGAACGCCTGACCGCCGCGGTACCGGCGCCAGGTCGGTGGATACCGCGGAACAATGCTCGAGGCCACCTTTCGCCGCGTCCCAGCTGGATATCCCGGCACGAAGTTGTACACGCTAAATACATTATTGATTAGCGCACCATGAATTCAGTGGTCGCGAACTCCTGGCCGCTCGCGTCGTCTCGCGACCAGGCCGCAGCCGGCTGTTTGTATGTCGCGAATGTGTCAGGTTGGACGTGTTGACGTGTTCGTTCGTCTGCTTAGACGTGACTGCACGTAAGCGTGCAATCGTGGACGTAAAGATCCGCGCGCACTTCTCTTTCGAGAATGCAGGTTTCGGGAGGCAGCCGATGCCCAAGTAAAAAACGATTCGGCTGGCTAAAGCCAGGCTAATAATTGTCTTTGTTACCGAAGCGTGCGGCAACGAGCGTCGTTACCACGACGTGCATATCGCGGAGGGAATTTTGTGGCAAACGTTATTATGGAACTTTACGATCATCTTATGTGGTTATTAAATATAGTTTTTTATTTATAACCAAAATTACCATGGAATTTTCTAACCGAACATCGACGTATTGGCTTAATTTCTATTATCTTTCAGTTTTATTATATGCGTTATTTATATCGAAGGAGAAAATGGATGCTAAAATTTTGTTATCGTTTATTTAACAAAGCGACATTTATAACAAAAATTACGATAAAATTTTGTAATCGAGGAACACATCGACATATTTGCCTTAATTTTCCGTCTTTCCGTTATCCATACTTTATGAGAGAGCGAACTGGTTAAATTAAAAGAATTATTTTTCTTCGAAAAATCTTACGGGAATTCCTCGGAACATTTCTTCCACTGGACGAAGTCGAGTATTTATTTTGAAATGCACGAAAAGTGTGCGACTGTTCTTTATGTCCACGAACGTACGCAGAATTGCGATCTGTTCCGAATATTTCGTAATTTCGCTCTGATTTTTATTACGACGAAAATCGATCTTTATTCGCCTTATTCTATTATTCCGCCTTCTGTTTTACCCCTGCTATTTACATTATATACATTCTAGGAACTGAAGTCCACTGTTACGAAATGCACTGTGTGTTCTTAGCAAAATGCACGTCTCTTCTGAGGATTTCTCGAAAACAAATTCCTCCGTCGGATTTTGGCTGTGTTCCGAAATGCATTGCAGGAAAAGTGTATCAACTTTCATGCCCGCGACTGTACGCGGAGTCACGACGCGTTCCGAATTCTTCCTTTAATTTCGCCGTGATTTTTATCAGGAGGAGAAAATCGATTTTTATCGTAGGAATAATTATTCACGCGCGCGTGCACGAGCGCGCACGTACATTGAAATAAAAGGGCGCGAGGTTTAGGGAGGAATTGCGCGCGAGGAAAATTTCACGGCACACCCCCGGCGGTACGTGGGACAACGCCCGTCGGAGATTTTCGCCGCAATTTTCCGCGAGTCTGTGGAATGCGAGATGCGACGTCGTCGTTCCCTTTCTCGCTCGAAAGACGACGATAGTCGGTGACTTCGTGCGCCGTTGTCGTTGTCGTTTTCACGTAACGAGCCGGCAGACATCGCGAAAAATCCGAAAACGGAATTCTCTCGCGGTCGCCGAATCGGTTTAGAGGAATCCGCTAAGGTATCGATATACGCGTATGAGCGTAACGGTATCCCGCGTGTGAATATTTCCCTCTTGTGATTTTATGGAAATATGCATGTGCAAGATATCGGAACGAGCGTTGAATTGAATCGTCATGCTCTGAGGAGCATGTCGAGAGAGAATGTCGAGAAAGAATGCGTTTCGATGAGGCGGAGATCGTGTTCGAATAACGACGAGGAACGTAAGGTGAATGTTCGAACAAGTAAAAATGGATCAATAAATTAATAATTTACGTGTCAACCTAAATACACAAAGCAGATTTTACTGGAAAGCTTGAGGGGATTTGGAATTATAATTTTCTTTTTCTAATTTCTATGGAAGCATTTTAATTTACTTGTATTATTTCCTCAGAGAAAACCGAAGTACCATATATATATATATATATTGATAGTTTAGCCTTGCTATCTTGAATTATTTTAAAGAATTTTCTTCAGAACAGTTTCGACTTTATGACGAAGTGTCGTCTTGTGAGATAAATTTTTCGCTTCTTTTCATAGTTAAGATAAATCGGAGTCGGTTTGGTCAACGTTTGATGAAAGCAGAAATTCTCAGGAGACGTAAATTTCCTAACAAACACGGGCTCTGCGAATAAAAATTAATAGAAATGATACAAGGTCTACAAAAATCGCGCGTTAAGTTTAATTACACTTCACCATTGTCCCGGACAACTGAGGCACTCGTAAGAAAATTTCTCGTCGCGAGGAAGACGTCAGCTTTGATGTAAATTTCGCTGAAGAACATGTAGTGAATTTTCTAATAGTAGCGCCTACTCAGTCCCAGGGATACAAATAACACGTGAAACGGAAGGACGATAAATCGGGGCGAAAAGCCGGCAGGGTTAATCGCGACGGTGAGATCACGGAGTCGTCGATAAACGATCGCGAGACTCGCCGCGCAAGAGCGCAAAGACCGCGGGCAGAATCCCGCCCTTGAATTGGGACGCGGGGGTGAATGCTCGACGCCAGCTCGGAGGGTTGTTCGCCCCATAGTGCAGATGGCGGCTCTTGGTCGGTATCCGGGACCTTCAGCCCCGCCCATATGATTTAAACAGCGACCTTTCCAGCGCTGACCCACCACGCGCAGTTCAGACCGAACGACTTCGGGCTGGTTGCGAGATTTTCGCCAAGGGTGAACAACACGACGTGTTGCAGTGGTCACTCACGTTCGTCACGCGGGCTTGTTTTTACCTCGAAAAAACTTCCATTTCGACTCGGCCTGCGCCTCGTAATCTCGAACAGCGGATGCTACGAAGCTGCGGAAAACAATGCGTTGTCGTAAGAGAGCCGAGTTCCATTTGTGTCGCTCGGTGCTCGCGTTATCCACAATGTGATGACCCGGGGAATAAAGTGTTTAATATTTTACCAAAAACCAGTCGTGTCATGAGCCTATGACAACAGTCAACGTTAGATTATTTTGTGACGATGAAATTCTGGAAACTCATTTTCGCGAATAAACGAGAAATATACAATATATTTATCTAGTTAATATTTTTCCGGTAAAGTTTTCAAGCATAGCGTCTCTTTAATCGAACTACTTTTCCTTCTCCGTATATACCCATATAAAAATATATTGCACGATGAAATAATGATGAGGAAGCGATTTACGGTAATGATAATGACCATGATGATGATGAAGTCTATTCACGTTCATGATAAAATGCCAATTAGAAAAAGAAACATTCTCTCTTGTAATAAACGCTACGGCACGATACAATCGTTCGTAATCACTTCACATGCATACTGTTGTTACTACCTTTTTGTTAAAGCAACAAAAGGACAATTGGCTATAAAAATCACTAATTTATAACAAGATCAACAGTCTTTATTTTTCAATGCAGCAGCGCATAATTTCATTAGCCACCACTAAACTGAATCCCCAAATCAGCGCGATGTTGTCATCCGGAATTATTCTCCAGGCAACTACCGCGCTGAGAGAAAAAAATGTGTTTGGTACTTGTGACTGTAATTGCATAAGATTATAATCAGGAGAAGCATCTCTGTAATAAGCAGCGCTGTAATTTTTGCGGCAGAGCAATCATATGTGTGTATTGCAGCTACTATTTGTTTATTGGAACAGCAAGAATATATAGTTGGGTCGAAAAACAACTATACACTTTTCACAATATTACTATTGGACACATTATATACATTTATATATATATTTTATATTATTCACATATATTGCATATAATTTTGTAACATTTCTCTTTTTCACTGCGCCCCGAAAACACGCTTCTGCAAAGTGCAATCCCCGACTTCCTCCCAAAGAGCACCGCGTTTCTTAGGAAAATTTTAGGTCGCCCGGCGAATCCGCGCGCGCGCGGGGAAAGAACGCGACACACGGGACAGCCTGCATAATTAATCGGCCGCTTATTGCCCGCGAAGATGAACGCGACGTCCGGAACAGTCTCTTGTACGGAGCACGGCGGGGCACGGTAGCGCGACGTGATAGGTGAAAAGTTCAACAGACAGATTTGCATCGGAATTACATCGCGTAAAGTCGCGCCTCGGAGTGAGGCTGTGTGGGCACCACGGTGCAGTCGCCGCGGTCGGCGGGCGCGACCGCGTTAAATACTGCCCAGGATTCCGCTTGCCTCGTTCTTCCGCACCTACCCTACCTATCTACCGATCTACCCACCAACCAACCAACCAACCAACCTACCTACCTACCTACCTACCTACCTACCTACCTACCTACCTACCTACCTTCCTACCTACCTACCTACCTACCTACCTACCTACCTACCTATCTATCCGCTCTCGTCCCGTCTCACCGCCCTTCGCCCAACTTCGCCTAGCCGCACCTCGGATCGCCCCGAGGTACGTCGGACAAGTTCATTTTCCACTTTGACCAAAGTTCGGCGTTCGCTTTGAGCGGCATGGGAAACGAAACGATTATGAGCTTCCACGCCGGCGTTGGCAGCTCAGGCTTGGCGATTTACGACTTAACGAAAATTATTGCGTCTGTTAGTTGTAATCGCGTAATCGTGACAGAGAGAGAGAGAGAGAGAGAGAGAGAGAGAGAGAGAGAGAGAGAAAGGGAGAGCGAGCGATATGGTCATGAATAGATAAAGGGGCAGGTCCGGTTCCTTTTTTTTTCCCCAGAGAGTCACCCTCGAATCTTCGTCCTCTTCCGCCCGAGCTTATATCGGACGGGCCGAGCTGGAAAAACGAGATTACGGCGGCCGATGTGGCGTGATAACGCGCGATAGAAATAGGCGCGGGCGATCCCAGGATTAATCGTTCGAATCCGCCCCGAGATGTCGGGGTGGAATGCGCGCACCCCTTTCCGTCGTTCGCTCAGGCCGGGTGTACACGCGCGGTGGCGGGTGTACGTGGCGGGCGCACGTGTGTTTCAGCATGTGTGTGTGTGTGTGTGTGTCAGCCGGAAATCGATTAACCCGATTCCGTACAGCGTCGTGCACCGCGAGTTAACGTCAACCATCTACCTTGCCAGCCACGTACGAAGGCATTCTGCGCGAGGCGATCTGCCTGCTTGCCTGCATGCCGCGCCCCATCGCGCGCCGAGGCGGGAGGAAATATTTTGCAAAAGTGTAGGGTAAGCGTTTATTCCGCCAGCCAGGCGGGCGGTCAGCCAGGTAGCGCGAGGTACTGTTTCCCGAGGAGGTCCAATCGTTTTCGAGGCCTGCCAGGCCGACGAGATTATTCGCGATGTTTAACGCGTGTTAGTCCGGGAATCTGACCCGCGCTTACGACTCTCTCTCTCTCTCTCTCTCTCTCTCTCCCTCCCTCCCTCTTTTTCTCCCTCTCGATAATCGATCGAGTAGTTAATCGGGTTAAACGATGAGATTAGCGCGGACGTGTCCTACCTGTTCGTCGCTCGAAAAAAGTGTCACCTGCCCTCTTATCACGGTCTACAGGAGATCCTCATAATGTAATTGCAGACGCGCTTAACTCGACGATGATTAAAGCGTCCGACGTCTCTCTCCGGGCAGAGCGAGGGTTCGACAGATTGAAAGAAAGGCTGCGGGGGAGAAGGAGTGGAAGGGAGGGAATAGGGTTGCGGAGACAAAGGGGGTAAATAAGGGAGACGAATATCGACGCGGCCGCGCGATCATGGCGGAATCGTCGCGCGACTGAATTGCCGGATTTATCGGAGTTTCTCTTTTAAATCGTGTTGCCCGATACTCGAGCGCTGTTATTTCGCCATCTTACCTTGGACGACGACGACGACGGCGACGGCGACGGTAAATTGAGCCGCATCCGCGGTAGGAAGAAACGACTTCTCAAATTTCTCATCCGCCAAGCAATGCTATTTCGGCGGCCTTCGCCACTTCCCTTCGGCGCGTATTTCAGATTCTGCTTCCAATTTCCGCCCGAGAGGTCCCGCATAAAGATGGCCCCATCTACCGCGTGCGAATCACGCGCGATTTTGCAAAAGTGACCGCCGCGCGTCGGTGAGCGTCGATAAACACTTCGGTGAAATTCTTCGGAAACGTGAACGTCTCTTCTGATCCGCGGCGAATGTTGATTATTGCGAAAGCTCTGAAGTCGCGCGTGAATATCTCGAACGGGCGATTTCCTCTTCGGACTAGCTTCGGAAGAGCTTGTTTTCAGACGTTGACGGGCGCTCGAGACGACGCACAGTGGGGCCAGATGACATTTTCTGGTTCAAAATTCTCTAGAGACCGGAATTTCATCAACACCAATGGATCATCGACACCAATGGATGAGATTGATCCTGAATAAATCCCAAAGAGATATCTGTCTAGCCGAAATTTTGAAAAAAATTATCGGTTCAGAGTTCATGGGTTTGTCTTAAAAATTTATCGTTCAAAGTACATTTCTAGACTCGAACTTAATGTTTTATAGCTGAATATTCAACGTCGAGTATTATTAGGTTCTCGAGCTGTGGCTAGATTGGGTTTTTGGACTATTTAGGGCTCTTAATATATACGGCTTCATGCATCCACGAGCTAAAAAGTTCTCGGATTGATAGATTCCTAGGTTGATGGGCTTAAGACTTCAAAATCCCACGGTTTTGTGCTTAACGGGTCCATATTTGATGTTTCTGTATTTTGGGCATTTGAGTTTTGGGTTAATGGGTTTCTGCTTCAAGATCGATAAATCTTGAGGTGTCTGTTGATTGGTTTCATAGTTTCAATCCGCTGAATACGCTATTAGATAGAAATAAGTGTCGAATAATGAGTATTTGACAAGTTTCTCGCGCTTATAACGCGATAATTTTTCCTCTTTTGGGCCTAGTAATTCGAGAAAGAAATTTTTTTTAATTTTGGCAAAACAGATCTCTTCGGAATTTATTCAGGATCAACCTCATCCATTGATGTCGATGATCGGTTGGAAATTCAGGTCTCTAGAGAATTTTGAAGCAAAAAATATCATCTGGCCCCACTGTGCGACGGGCCGCCTCGCACCATTCATCGATTAGCATCAGCAGATTTTTTAGATATGCTTGTCTCGATATCATATCGAATTTTTTTCTTCGGATGAGCGTCAAACGGATCGGACACACATCGTGTCCGCGACTCGACTCATCTGCGGCGGAAGAAATCGCGATCCGCAGGATCCCCGTGTGCATTCCGCGATAAGCGAGTGCGAAATGAACGGATATGTCCGCTTCTGAGTGGGCCCCGAGTCGGCGATCCGGGAGATTCAAGTCACTATCAACATGAAAATGGGGCGCGTGGATCTCGTGGATGCGGTTACTTCGCGATTACACGCGGTGCGCAATGTTGCGAAGATAAACATTTCAGCGAAATTCCACGAGCGGCCTGCTCATTCTCCAGCTGGCTAATCACTCGAGAGCCGTTAACGCGCGGATATCTCGAGTGGGAGGAGCGCGATTTTCCGTCCGAAGTGAAAAAGAAGAGAAAAGCGTGCTTTTCACATTCTCTCTCAAACGTTGACGCTCTCGATATAATAGGTAGAGCGCGCTCGGTGTATTGAACACCGAAGCGCAAGTGTGCAATCCGGGAAATCCGGATCGCCGTCAAATTGACACGCGGTTCAATAACTTTGCGCTAATTAATGCCGGAAAAAGCTTCTCCTTTTGGTTCTGCCACATCGGGCTGGAATGTAATTAGTTTCCGGGGAATCAATGAGGACGCGCGACGTTCGTTCGCGTTGTTCGCGCGCGAAAGAGCGGAAAAGAGAGAGAGAGAGAGAGAGAGAGAGAGAGAAAGAGAAAGAGAGAGAAGGAGAGAAAGAGGGAGAGGGAAAAAAGAAATTTGGCAACTATTTTCCCTCGATAACATCCAGCAGGATTTGTGACGACGCTGGTCAGCGTTATTAATCAAGCGGTCAGAAAACTTTGATTAAAAGCCAGCGAACTTTAATTTCAATTTCGGAACTCGCCAACTCTCTCTCTCTCTCTCTCTCTCTCTCTCTCTCTCTCTCTCTCTTTCTCTCTCTCTCTCTCTCTCTTTCTTTCTCTGTGCCTCGTCTATTCTCTTCCCGGAAGTGACCGCGAACTTTCGTCCGCGAGACTGCTTTTATTCTTCGCTCTCTGGCCTGGAAAAAATCACTTGGCTGCACGAGACGACTGCTGCTCACTGATCGTGAAATTCTTAAATTTGAAATTTTTTGTGAACTCTTTTCTATGGTGGTTGTCAGTTAGTACCAGCGCTGTAACGTGTCGCCTTGTCTCATTAATTTACGCACAAAACGCAACCAACTGCGTATAAACGGATTAAACATATATAGCCGATAAAAAGTCAGTGAAATGAGCTAACGAGTATTCGTGTTTTCCGGGACGAATTTTCCGGGATTTTCCCGCATGCAACATCGATTTCGTCGACAACCCCCAAATTGGTCCCAAAATTGATTATCCGATTACGACGTTGATTGGAAACCTTGTTCTCATTTATTTAAAGTTGCTGATCATTAGCGATTAATACATTTACATTTACATGTACATCGCATTGGCATAATTTCCTTAATTGTTCTAGTTCTTTGTGTAACTTTGCGGTGTGATATCCACGCGTGAATTCTGTCAGATCAAAACAGGAATATCGTGAGGGAAGTCGGGTATTTTTTTTTTTCTTTCGATTGGTAACGTCGACTTTTATGGTATTTTTTATGATATCAAATAGAGAATCCCCATTTTTGCATCAACTGTTATGTGGAATAAAATGAAAAATGAGATGTAAAACGAAAATTAGAAAAAATATCGGGAAAACTTGGCTCTCTCATTTAAAATCGCGTGTTCAAGAATTTCGGTATTGAAGATTTTTGCAAAATATTCAAAGCGCGTGATATGAAATACATTTCCCTCAATACAAGGTAGAAACCAAGAAGAGAAAATCTTTGGTATCACGGGATTTTTGCTTGACCTTTCGCAGCCGCATTTTCGAGACATTACACGTCTAATCCGAATCTTCGCCGATTTCCCGCAATCAGACCGCCGCATCTGAGAAATTGGACCGGCTCTCGATCGGTCCCCGCAAAATGCTCCGTATGCGCACACTCGACGCTGCGTAAGTCTCAGGCGATCTCGGACTCGTTCCCAATTAGAAAGTTGCCGAGGGAACTTGCCATGCGGGTGTCTGCGTCGCGCACGAGCGGCACTTATTTACCGCATCTTTGCGAAACTCGAGACCGAAGTTGAGCATTGGAGCGACCGGTGGAAATCAACACGGCAGTCAACGTGTTAACGCTTCACTCGTATCGGCCGCGTATCTCGACTGCTCCTCTTCCAGCGACGCCGAAATCGAGCGTTCGATCTCGGGATCCAAGGATCGCCCGCGCGATATCTCGTTTTCCGGCTTGCACGCCCCTCGTCCGCCCTTTCTCGCGGATCCTCCCGGCTGAAAAAGTCAGCTCGGAGTTTAGTCTCTTCGATTCTCTCCCCCGGCTCTCTTCCCCCGCGGCGGCCCCGCCGTACGTGCCGGTACCAGCTTTTTCCTCGGGTCCTCGGATTGCGCGACGCTTCCCGAAGAGTGATTTCTCAGCTCGCCCGCAGTGACACTCGGCCACCTTCCGCCTTGGCTGCGCGATCGCGGAATTCGTCTCCTATTCCCGACGCCGGCGGCGGAGCTCGCCTATATATGTTTTTCGGCGGAATCGCCCCTCGTCTACTCTCCTCTCCTCTCCTTCGCTCCCCCCATCCTCCTGCTCCTCCGCTTCCTACTCATCACCCCCGTCGGTCCTCTTAACACACCACCCGGTCTCAGACGCGCGCTTTGCCAAATTAGCTTTGTCAGCCCTTAACCAGGTGGCCCGTAACCCGCTGCGTATATGTGTGTGTATGCACAACCCCGCAGGACACCTACACAGTAAGGATACGATTTCACCCTCCTCTCGCTTGCGAATCGACCTTGGGGAATTGGGGTCGAGCGACGGAGCCGGGGTGAGTTTTGTCTTTGTCAGAGCCGCCCTTTTTCGGCGGCTGTAGAACTAATGAGCACCGCGACACTAATTTTCGGGTGACTTGGCATTCCCGTGGCCGCGCGGCACGCCTTTGTCCGCGCGCGCGCGATAAGACCGCGAGCCATTTTTCACGGGCGTCTTAATTATCAAGAACGGAGTTATACTGCGCTCGCGGGGATCAATCGCGGACGCGATTATTGCAGGGCAAGCGGGGGACGAGTCGCGATCTCTTCGTCATCGCGCCACTTGGCCGCGACACGGAAGATCCCGTCCACCTTGGCCGCGAGACCGCGCGCTGGAATCTCACGACGAATTTCTCGCTAATTGTGTCGCGTTATTTCCTCGGAGACGTCGCGATCAGTATGTCTCAGGGAGATAAATTAAGCTTACCGAAAAGGATTAAAGGGTTCGGCTGGGATTCCGGTGCGGTCAGATCTCTCTCTCTTTCTCTCTCTCTCTCTTTCTCTCTCTCTCTCTCTCTCTCTCTCTCTCTCTCTCTCTCTCTCTCTCTCTCTCTCTCTGCCTCTTTCTCTTCCTCTGGTTTTGAGCAGTGTTTCTCGGGCGTCGAAAATGACATGCCGGGATTATTTGCAGAACCGTAATCAAAGCGTCCGTCGCACAGACCGTCCAACTAAGGTCCTGGAAAATGGTCCTGGAGCCTTTTGCGCAAAGGGCCGGGCGACATGGACGAGGGTTGATGGAGGACAAGGCAGAAGCGTACGGTCGCGGTTTGTTTAAACGAAATGACGCGAGCCTCGCGTTATGTGGATAGGAAATGCAATTTCACCTCGAGCTCGTCCTACGGCTGGCTACAATCAAGCCGACACGCGTCTCTCCGTTTTCCGCCTGTCTCTCCCATCGACGAGGCGATCTCCGCCGCTCCCTGGTTTACGTCTCCGCTGTCTTCGCGTGAAATCTATCTGTGGATGTTGTAGCGACGCGCGGATTATCATCCGTCCAGGATGTAAACGAGAACACGAGAGAGAGAGAGAGAGAGAGAGAGAGAGAGAGGGAGGGAGGGAAGGAAGGAGAGATGAAGATCGAAACGTCGCGTCGCTGATGATTCTCTCTCGCCGTGTCGTTTGTTCGTAATTACCGGTGGATCAAGTCGCTTATTAGCCGAGTGAATTGATTTTCATAATTGAAACCCGATCTGTCAAAATTTCTTGGCATGCAATCCCGTTTGTTGAGTTGAGTGACAAGCGAGTCACATAAAAATGTGAGCGACTCCTCACTCATATAGAACGAATTCTCTCGTCTGAGTCGTCACATAAATATTTTCATTGAAAATCAGAGAGATAATCTGTGTGACGCGTGCCATCATTTCAATAAATTATAATAAATTCGCTCGTATGGACGTGATGAAAATTTCACTGTACGCAAGCTAGAGCGAAATGTTTACTTTTTTTTTTCAATTTCCAGTGGCAGTGTACTTTCGTTGCTATCCGGAGCGAATTTTTATTTGAGCGCGTGATTCCATTTTAGGAAAATTTAGAGAATATTTTTCCAGCGAGATTTCACTTGAAAAGTAGAGTGATAGCCGAGTAGAGTTTGAATTCGAACGATTTCTCATGTAAAATGGATTTTTCATTCTGAAATGTTGATTGAATACTTTGATTCAAAATTGAAGAGTGAGTCTAACTCATTTCATTCTCTCTCTCACACAATGCAAATTCATCCTGGTTGATTGTAATGTTTATTCTTATATAGTCGGAATTCATCCTAAGCTCTTGAGGGAAACATTCACTTTTGTGATTTCGCGCGAGCGGTAATATTTTCACTACGGCTTGGAGTGAATTTCCAGTCTCGCTTTCAGTGAGACCTCACCCCGAGAAATTTAGAAAGTAGGTGCCACCTTGAACGAAGATATGGCCTTCCTTCCAGTTGCCGTATTCCATCGCGATGAAAATTTTAATATTGCTAACGAAAACGACGACCCTTGATGTTCTTTCCCTTCTTTCCTCGTTCCCTTTCTCCCTCCCTCTCTCTCTCTCTCTCTCTCTCTCTCTTTCTCTCTCTCTCAAGATCAGATTCTCGAAATACCATAAGATGAGAGAGAGAAACTCGAAATTCTTCAAACGATCTGTCATCGAAATTAAGATTACGCGAGAAGCACGATGGAGAATTCTGCACACGAAACGGGGTCGCGTTATCCTCCACAATTATCCGCTCCTCTTCCTTTGCATCTGGTCTTTTACGGTGGATCTTGCAAAAAAGAAGATCATTTATCTCCCGTTCTTGCAGAATTCTCGCGACTCTTCGCGTTGTCGCCCGGTGCGATGTAAATGCACGAATGACGGATGCGAGCACGACGTCGCATGAGGAGTCCATCTTCCCCGCGGAACAGCGAGAGAGAGAGAGAGAGAGAGAGAGAGAGAGAGAGAGAGAGAGAGACGAGTGTCGGGGCGAGTTTTTTCATTAAGACGCTGTAATTTCATTAAGACGTCGCGAAGCGAAGTCGGGGTAATCGCATCGCTCGCTTCAGACGATAACGATAACGATATCGTCAAGTCGCGCCTCATAGTCGGTCGCTAAAGTTTTTTTCAATCTCGCGTTCGCTTGAGGCAGGATATCATCTCAGGTAGTGTGTATCGAGAACTGGCCAACTTGTAATTCGATATAATATCGTATCGTAATTAGTATATTACATTATCGCGTATGAAGAATTAATACGAAATGCCCGGTTTGAAGTCGTCCCGACTGTGATTTCGCATTAATTCGACTCTCGAATTTATATAATACGTCAGTCGATAAATACAATTCAATTAGCGAAGTGTGCGGGGCATTCGGCGGATTAATGAATTATGTAGGAGACCATCGGCGGACGGGCTTTGCGAAAAAAGCTCCTCGCGAAATATGGCGGCGCGAGCGAGATATCGCTCGAAAGTGCAGCGGAATGGGACGAGACGAGCCCATTTAAATGATATCCCCCGTTCACATTAATTAGCGGAATTGATCGAGTATTTTAGCATGTAATCCCTGAATTCGCTCCGACGAGTTTCGCGCTTGACGTAAGAAGGACGTCGAATGACACATAACGTTGTCGCGTCGCGCTGCCTATTAATAAATCCGCGGGATGAAGGGGATCGTTAAAACGGCCGCGCGCAGAATTGACCGCAGCTCGGCCGGGCTCTCAGGCGAGAATTCGGCCGGACGATTTTATTACAGGCCGCTATATCGATTTTCCGCGCGTCTTCCGAGACACACGCCGTGTTTCTGCGACCTGTATCGCGTACCACCGAGTATATTTTCCACGTCGCGCCGCGGTAAAGTCTCTTAACGCCCGCAGACATTTCCGAGCGCTCACGTAGCGCTTCGACTGAGTTTCAGGTTCGTTAGCTACGCTTCTGCGTTAGATGAAAAGAAGAAGTCGTCGTTATTGCGTGCTCTCGGTACCATTATCGTCCCCTGCCCCTGCCCCTGCCCTTGCCCGCCCTCTCGTTCGCTCGTTCGCGCGAACGCCAAGTTGCACGCGGATTTTTGCCGCGGTATCCATATTTAACAAGGAAAAAAAGTTCGCCGGCCGAACTTTTGTTCTTCCGAAAGATTAATCCTGTCGGCGGGACGCGACATTGTCATTACGCATTTTCGTCCATTCTCCGACGCATTCTGTGTCGTCGCTTTTTTTTTTAGCCGCGACCAACGCCCGTCAAATAATATATCGTAGCGCGTTGCGTTCGTTGCACACGTGATAGAGAGAGAGAGAGAGAGAGAGAGAGAGAGAGAGAGAGAGAGAGATCGGGAGAGAAATGATGTTTAAATTCGAAAAGCGGAACGAAGCGGTATTCCTCGTTTAGGGGCACTTTTTTATTCGCGTAGAAAATTTTCTAGGGTTTAAAATCCATTCTGATTTTCTAAAAAAGAAGACAGAAAAAGTGATGGATTCTGATTGGGAAATCTAGGAAAATTCGGATTATAGATTATGTAATGTTTCAAAAATGCAATTTCTCAGGTGGGAAACTCAAGCAGATTCTATTATACGCGAAACTGCGAGTTGAAACGAGGTGAGATATTCATATCTCAGCAATGGCTAAACTGATCGAGGTTTTTTCAGTTTCAATCGATTCGGCCTTAAAAAATAAAAAGAAAAGTGTCCTTGTGTTTTTTGTGTACGTTGTCTCTAAGTGTAGATATTTTAAAATAAAGTCCAAATCACGGAAAATTTCGATTCAGTAAGAAAGTAAGAAACGCTAGACCGCAGAGGAGAGGGGATTTGTGCGTCTCACTTTTCCGACACCAGAGATGTTACAAGTGCGCTGAAGAAGCAGTGAGAATTTATTGTTAAAGATATAAGTTTTACTTGTACAACAAGCTTATTATTTGTACAACGAAAATAATAAATTATATTTATTCAAAGATACACGCTCAGATATGGTACGATGCACAATACTAAAAGCGTAAACAATGCCGTTTATATCATTTCTTTTGCAAAGTAGTGATGTAGAGTTTTATTATAGTTATAAATTTTACTTGTAAAATTTTATGTTACATATATAACCTGAAAAGAAATTATTTGAAATTTCTAAAAATAACGCAATACATGTTGCGCGTGTACTTGGCGCCTCTGTTTACTTTTTTTGTTTAGGAAGGTAAATATTATACAACGTTACGGGCTCTCTGAGACGCGTCCCGGATGGGACAAGGTCGCGTGACTTTGAAAACAACATGTTCATAAGTACGCAATTGCCGCGACCGCTTCCATTATTGTCTACGCCGCGGCGACGGACGGATCGGCGGATCGCGTAATAATTTCCGAATTTTCACGCTCGATCACAGTATACGCGCGCGTGTAACGTGTAATATTCGTGCATGTGTGTGCGTGCGTACGTGTGTGTGTATGAATGTGGCGATCCGAAGCATCTTGAGCAATAGCAGTCTTTCATGGTCTTTAAAGGTAAATTTTTATTGGTTAACTTGGTTAAGTTAAAGAAGCTAATTTGTAGTCTCGAGTCTTCGTACTTTTGATGCGGGGCGCATTTGTCGCTATAATACTAATGAGGAAACTCGCTTTTTGTTACAGATCTGCTGGAGTTTGCGGCCACGCGGTAGCTGCGATTACCGGGACGCAGTTTCGACGGACGCCGATGCGGCACCGGAGGATCCGGTTCGGGCCGAGCAGAGTCGGCTTGAAGGTGAGATTCACTGATCTTTTCTTCTTGAATCATTGCGATCGGAAACCGAGCGATTAGAATAAAAGCCGTTGAATTACGATGACAAAGGGTCAACGTTGTATCTGCGCGCGCGCGCGCGCTTCCGCGAACTGAACTCAACCTAACCTAACTTTGAATCTAACGGTTTAACTAACGAAACTATATTTTTTTGTTACAGATCCGCAGCAGAACGCGGCTGACTCTGTCTACTGTGTATCGGTGAGTCAGAAAAGAAAAGACATTTTTATGGTGATGGATGTTCGCAATATCAATGCGATTTAATTATATTTCATACTCGCGTCGAATGAAACATCTGAAACATTAGAATTTACAACATTTGAAATAATATTTTCTCTTTCATTTTCTATCTTTTTTTCTGTGCTGTGTCTGAGAGAGAAAATCCTGTAATTTTTCTACGCAAGTATTCGTACGACTTGCAATCGAATTGGAATAAAGCAAATCGAATTTAAATCACCGGACACGATTATCGAAAAGGTTATTAACGTAAGCTCTGAGTTCGCGTTCCGATCGATCGGTCGAGCGATATCTCTCCCCTCCGGGTGTCCGTCTTTTTTTTCCTCTTCTTTCGCAATCCCTGCGAACTACCCCAGATAGATGTCGTCGGTGGTTTTGTTTTTCGAGGCGGTGTATGAGCCGTTGACGAGTGCGACGGAAATCAGCCTGTATGACAAAGGAGATGAAGGTGGTTGCAGGGTTGAGAGGAATATCGGTCGGGTTACATTTCGGGGCACGACGCGTCGCGCTGCGGTCCACATTATGTTGGAATCGAAATTTCGGTCGTCGTTAATTTGTGTAGAAAACAGCTTTGTTCTCAGTCAGAATTGTAACTTAATTCGATTTCGCAGGGTAAGAGGGAAGGGAAGAATAACAAAGGCACCATCGAAAAAATGTAAATGATGAAAAAATTTATTGATATTGTTTTAAAACTTAGAAAATGCCAATTGGCTTACAAGAGTCGAACACATTAAATATCAGAGTGCGTAATAAAAAAAAAATGAAACTTTTAATAATAGACAACACATCAATAATTTATATTTAATGATTTTGACAAACTCAAAAGAGAAATGGAAACGATTTTGTCTATCTGAGCTTATTTCAATTCATTGTTTTATTATTCAAAGTTTTACTTTATCCTCTTTCTTCTTTCGTGATTAAATATCAAAGAGCCTTTTATCTTTTGTAATTATTTAGGTACGCTGACGGCAGAATGTACCCATTTAATTGGAAATCCTCTTTCCGTAATCCTTAAAAAGGATCCAATTAGAACCGAAGTGTTTGTGACACACAATATTGTATCAAGAAAATATTTTTAACTCTGATTATTACATGTAAAGAATTTTTATTCGCGTGGAAAACTTCTTGCTCTCACATAAGCTTCCCTTCCGTTTGTCTCGTAATTGAAGATATTAAACAGCTTTTTGTCCTTCGTATCTGCTTTTGTTTATTACACGCTAATATCCGGCGTTCGCGGCGCTCATAAATTCCAATTATTTGGAGCTTTCCAATGTTTCATTGTACGCTCAGAGTGCCATTACTTTCTATTTCCATTTCCTTTCAACTCGTTTGTCATTTTCAGGAGTGATTTCGCATTCGCCTAGTATTCGGGTCACACGCCGTTCGTTTTATAAGATCACTCCGTTTTCGGCAAACGGCGAGATTTCGCGGGACGCCGTTTAAGAAGCATCGCAAACAATAATATCCCGTATTCGGCGAGGCAAAGCAAACGTCTCGATTTGCTTGTCGTCGAGATTTGCTCGGAAGGGGAGACTCACCCCGGGAGATTCTCCATTCTCCTGATAACGGCGCGGGTTCGCTCGAGGATCCTCACTTTGTGAACTTTCACGTACGCCGAGTTATGCATGCGAATTTCTCGGTCCGATGTGTAAATTTCCGTGTAGTACACGTGCTGCAGAGCTTATCAATAGAGGCTATTAAAACCGACCGAAATTATTCGATTATGTAATTTTTGGCGTGGTAATTAGCTCATCTCGCAGGGCCCATCGTGACATTTTGCTCGCGCTGATATCGGCGCTGCGGACGAAGAATCGGGTCGTGAAAATTAATCGCTAGAGGAAAGCGAATCGCTCGACGACGTGCCAATGAGTGGTGAATTCTCGCAGATTGCCAATAATTTCAATCTGATCGGAGGGACTTTTACATTTAAGTTCCGATTCACGTCGAATAAAATATCCGAAGCATTAGAATTTACGGCATTAGAATAATATTTTTTCCTGTCTTTATTTCTTCTCCTATGCTGTATCTGGGAAAATTCTGTGAAATTTATACGCCAGTATATATATATATATATATATAAATTTTACTTTCATATGGTCATCTATACAGGGTGTTTCAAAAAAGTAACGCGAGAAACCCAAAATTGCTTCACTCGGTAGTCATCTCAAGCATCCCTTTTAATTTCTGAAATTTAAATTTAAAATTATTTAAATAAATGTTGTTGCATTTGTTAACGTCGAAATTATTTCTTTTAATCTAGACTCGACATTAACGTTTTATTGAAGCGTTTTAAGCACTTTATTGAGATCTTTTTTACCGTGACAAGAAAAATATAACTACGTACAGCCAGTCCGTCCTTCTTGAAACATTCTGTATAATCATATGAAATTATACACGTACGTGCACGCAAAACAAGCGCTGTTAAGAGAAGAAAAGAAAAAACTGTTTCGTTCGGTTATGCGTCTACATCACCGCCGTAAACCTAAATAATTACTCTCATCGTATTTGTTTAACAGCACTTTTCTCAATGCAGACACACAGCATTACATATGTTTATATATTCCTACATAATCCTATATAATTATTTCTTGGTCGGGTTGCATACAATGTATCCCACTTACCATTGCTCGCAGCAGAGCTTAGCATTGTCCGGGCGCGAGAGGGAAACAGACTCTAGCTAGCTTAAGTGCCATATCTCGCTTTGTCTAGTGAATTTTGATTAGCCAACGGTCTCCTCTCATGATCCTTGCAAACCTCAGACTTACTAACGCCGATAAACTCGGTCGCAAGCGCAGAGCTTACTACGACGCATCTTTACGCCCACTGTGTCGGCCCAGCGCGCTCTTTTCGAAACCATTTGTCTCGCCGGCTCCCGCGATTGATCGGTGACGTTCTTCGTGATTCTGCCTCGATTGTTGTCCTCGAGCTCTCAACGAGATTCCCGCGATAAGCCGACGACACCCGCGCTGATGATGATTCCGTATTCGCGTCGTGTGACTGCAGCTGCAGCTGTGTTCGACGTGCGCACACAGACACACGAGCACACATGAGCACGGTACGCCCGTGTGTGAGACGCGTGACATTTAAATCGAATCTGACAAGTACGAGAATTTGCATATCAGCGTCTACGTTTAGCTGCTAGCGCATACCGAGTTCCAACGGCGTATGCCGATGGGAAGGATTAGAGGCTTTCCCGGTCGCTTAACGTTGAACCGCTATTAGCCTTGCATGTGTCGCGGTTGGAAGTTAAACGGCGAATCAATTATTCGTTTCACCGGCGATGTACGTTTTTTTTTTGCTTTCTTTGCTTATCGCAAATCTTATCGGAATCGATTAATTCGATCGTGGTAATTTTGTTTCTCCGGAGGGGAGGGCGACCGATTTTGTCTCAAGAGAGATACAATCAAACTTAGAATTAGGCTCGAATTTTCCAGTAGAATCACGACTAAAGATAAATGCCATCTATATATCTCACGATTCAATTGAGAAACTCAGGTCCAATTCTGAATTTAAACCTGAGTGTCTTACGAGAACAAACAAGTTTCGGGTAAAGTAAAATGAAGGAAGTTAAAAGTAAAGCTTCTCCATCGAGCCATTGATACAGGATTAAATTCAGGACTGAGTGTCTCATGTGAGACAATCTTCAAGTATATTTTATCAATCCTTTGCATGCCGTTTTGCCTTCTAATGGCTCTGCTAATAATGCTAAAAGAATTTTTGTAGAAATGAAGGTTTTAGAAGATGAAAAGCTTTCTCTTAATAACAAACATGCAACAGAAATGCCGTAAATTTTCGTTCTATCATCATTCGAGTGTCACAATTAATACAATTGGCGTTGCATGTGTGTTGCTTTTGGTTTTTTATAATATCAGAAAGTTTTGCACGATCACGAAGACCGACGAGAAGAGACGGACGTCGGCTTTTTCTCCAATGGGGAAGGAATACAGGATTATTGGGGACTGCTTAAAGGAGGGAGACTTCTTAGCGAAGACCATTGTCGCGGACACTTAAGGACTGAGACGTCCTTTCGGCAAACTCGATCCAATTTCTCCCTCATTCGTCACTTTCCCCTCGTTTTTCCGTCGCGACCGGAAAAAACGTCAACCGCCGGAAGCGTGTAACGCGTGTCTATTTGACGGATAAACGGAACGCACAAACACATACACATACATACACTCACGCATTCGCTTAGACGGAGATACACGGATATAAAAATGCGGGAGGGTATCAAGCTGACGATTTTTGCAAAGGAGGCATTTTTCATAGGCGCAGCTGAAACTTACTCACGCTGCTTACTCTCTCAAAGTGAATCAATAAATATTTTTCTGATTGAATTAGTAGGAATGTTTGACCTATAATATCGGTCAATAAGTTTCGCATCATAATTTATATTTTACTTGAACCTTGATCTTTTTTTTACTTACATTTATATGTTGGAAATAACAGTAAAAGAGAGAAATTATTTGGCTCTAAACACATAAATACCGGCTGCATTTTTAATTTTGTAAATTAACGTTATGAGAGATACGAAAATAAAACGACAGAACGTATTTTCGTTATAATGTTTTATTTTTATGTTTCATACCGTCAAGAAAATTGAAGCGCCTTTAAGCAACATTATTAGGCAGCTCTTAACGCTCTTGTAAATCAATAAAGTTACAGCGGAAGATTAAAACTCGACATTTCCATCTTCCTATAAGGAATAAAAACATATTTCATTGACGAACTTTTATACAGGACTACGATATATACTAGATCAAAATAAAAGAAAAGAACGTTTGATTATCATTTACTTATATCACGAAAATCAAGGTTAAAATTTACTTTTAATGGTTATATTTGCTGAAAACATAAAAATTTTTACAAAAATGAAAGTTTTAGAAGAAAATACAAAATGTGATAGAAGAGTTCTATCTTATTATTTCTCTTAATAAACACGTAACAAAAATACCATAAATTTTCACCTTGTGATCACTCGAATATTATATGAGAAAAGATGTTATATAAGAATGTGACATAAGAAAGCGGTGAAAAGTGGGAGTGTTTCCGCTCCGGAGATCAATGAATATTCGCTGCAATTATCGCGCGAAACACTCTTTTCACTTATTACATCAGAAACATTTTTACCGATTCACTTTAAGAGAGAGCACACACACCTTTGGAGATTATTTATACATGTCGCTCGTCGATTTCGTTAGATTGTATTGTAGATAAATGCGTTTTTACATGCGTATGAACCCGACAGATTTATTCGCGACGTGCGCAGAATTCGAGACCTTCCGCCTTCCGTTCGGCCGCGCTCGCGTCACACGAGTGTACTTTATCCCGCAAGTTTCTCAATTAGCTGTCAAAACTGTTTTGAATGATGGAACTTACGGGGAACAGTCTGTATAGCGCGCTGACACGTGGACACTTGCTGTCCGCGGCATGGTTACTCTTAGCGAACCCTCATTTGTCTTGCCAAACATCATTCATCGTGCGGGACGATGACGGGCACATTTGCTTGATCGCTTCTCGGCACGGGCCGTCCGGCGCTGTCTGTATCTCCTTAGATCTAGATGCCAAGTCGAGCGTCGAGTTCGGCCTGTCTGCAACGGGCTGCTCGATGATATCATGCTCACGCGTATCATGTTCGAGTGATCCGTCAAACTTCTCAACGTATAGTTTTAGTATTCTTTCATTGCCGCGCGATTGCGCGATACCCCTGGCAGAGCACAGCGAACGTTATTGAAAATAAATCCTTCGTCGGTGATTATTTATTACGAGCGGTGCAATTCGCGGCAGAGAGAGAGAGAGAGAGAGGGGGGGGGGAGAGAGAGAGAGAGTCGGGTAATAAATGATGAAAATTTTATTTGGCTGAAACAGTCGGCGAGTCGATCGTCGAAATTAACGGACTGGCACTGGTATAATCATGAATAATGTGTAACGGATTGATAAAATTAATTATTAATTAATTATTAATTAAATAAGCGAGATGAAATCGAAGTGATCGATTGCAACAATCGTTAAGTGTAATTTTGGTTGATTTGATTGATGTTTATTAGATATTTTTAAACTTTTAAGATGCATTTACGAATAAAATGATACGAATTAATAATCACTATTTAAATATAATATTTGGATGGTTTATATAAAACATTTTTACGTTTGCTGCACACTAACATAAAATTTCAATTAAAATTTGCCGTATTAGTCGCTTTTTTTGAGTTTATGAAAAAAATTTTTTAAATTTTACTCGAAATTCATCGTCAACGCCATTAAAAACTCCTCTGCATGGACTTTCATTAATAGTCGAGAATTTTTCGTTTTTAGCATTATAGGATTAGTTGAGGAAAATGGGGCGGTGGTGAAGTGGTTAACCGATTTTTTCAACGAGGTTTCGCGGATTGCAGTGCTCGTGAATAAAGCATAATTTATAAGTGCAGTATCTCAGTGAAGAATACACTGATTGTACTTCAGAAAGCGAGAAACACCGAGCCTCAATTAGAGAGTTCACTTCCAACTTGTGAAAACACTTTACCCTAGCGGCGGCGGAGTTTTCGCGTCGAATTACTCGCGGAATGACGAATTAAAATCAACAAACGAAACCGCGATATTTATTTGCGAGGGATACGAATAAATTTGTGTTATTTAACGACGTCGGCGAGGCGACTCTCGCCTGGAATTTCCTCTCCGTCTACTCTCTACCGAGTTCGCCTATTTCTCCTCGAAGGTGGAGGATCCTCGTCGAGGGAGGGGGGGGGTAGATCGGCGCGGAGAATGTTAAAGAGACGGATGAATGTCTGGGAATGTACTCCTCTCTCTCTCTCTCTCTCTCCTGCAAACTCAACATTTACGACTTCATAACTTCTCTCAGGCACCATGAAGTTTTTGCCGAGGAAGTGCGTTGCACGTGTATAGAATTTTCTTGAGGGCGCTCGTCCATAAAGAAGAGCAACCCTATTTTCGCGCGATTCGCGAATATTTCCGTCACGTCGGCGAGCGCGCGTTTTGTAGAGAGGAGAAAGGCCTGACCTTCTGCTATCGATTTCGATCTATCGAACGCTGAACGCTCGAGAGGAGGAAGATCCACGGTGGAGGCGGACGCGCGTGAACAATTCAAATCGTTGGCAAATAGGCAGCCCTCCTCTCTCCTTCTTGTTACGTTTTTTAAATCTCTGTTATAGAGCGGCTGAAGTTTGCGTGAATTCGACGCTGTAAGATTCTCGGCTCCGCTTCGATAGGTGTTAGAGAATTCCCCGGGTTTTTCCTACCCCATCCGTGTGATGGTTGTAAAATTTAGTTGTAAAATTTTCGGAAACTTCGAGCATAAACTTGGGAATTTTACGAAGCGTTCGAGAACTTTGGGCGAATTTCTTTGTGAGATTTTATTCGCGGAGCTATCCGCTCGAATCATTGTCGAACGATTTTATCGGGCGATTTCACGGTCCTCTTGTAAATTCCCAAATGATATCCGATTGGTGGGGATGTGTATTGTCCCAAAAAAAATGTACGTATGTCGAAATCTGGAAAATGGAACAGTTTCGCTAAGTTATAATACCGAAATTCGAAATACCGTGATAGTTACCCGAAATAATCTGCCGAAATACAATTTTACCGAAATATTGGAATTGTCTCGTTGTACAGAACTGTGTATTGTGTATTAATCTCTGCACATTTGAATACAGCAAGATTAATGGGTAGAAATTATTGATACATACACATGTGCACTGGTGCTCTTGGGATAAAAAAATAGTCCTTCCTCGGAACACAGAGAAAACATTGTGCACAGAGAAAACATTGTAGTAGGAAATTACGTTAAAATCTCTCTTTCCTCTTCGCAGTATTTTTTGCAAAGTTAGTCTATGTGCATCGTCGTAGGGTATGAATTACTATAGAAATAAGCAAGAAAAACGCAGAAACAAAACAAGGCAACAAATCATTCAAGCGATTTCGATATCAGTGTAACGAAAAGACAAACGTGCATAATATTTTTAGACAAATGTTTAGTAATTTCGGTCATACCTCTGTGCGGTCCAAAATTACAAGAATTTGTTTGTAATTTTTACTACATTATTTTCCTCGTTTATAACTCGGGGGGGGGGGGGGAATTGTACTTCGCGTATCGATGGCGTCGGACGAGAAACTTTCCGCGATGTAATTTTTTCAATGGGATTTCCCCGGCTAACACGGAAATAACTCTAACGTGGTCCCCCGTTCAGAAGCAGATACGAAGGCTGAGGCGGGGAAATATGGCGATAATTCTTATCCTCCGTCCATTTGAGATTTACGATCACACGGCAATTACGAGCGAGTATATAAATACGTTTGCCCACGATAATTCGATAATACGGCGTTCGTCGTTTCTCTCTTTCCAGACTTTGTTTCCTCGATGATTAAGCTTTAACTTTAATACGTTAATTTAATTTTCTAAGTCAACTTTTAGTCGAGTTGTTTGTTCGAGTTTGTTCGAGCTTCCTTTCAACGGAAGCTTGGTTAATTCGACTCATATTAACTTTAAAATTAACTTAATTTACTTTAGTTTAAAAGACAAATTAATTTATTCAATTTTGATGATGAATAACGTCGATTAGATATCATCGACATCCATGCGATATCTCCCAAATTTTCCGATGAAAAATATGAAACTGA
This sequence comes from Harpegnathos saltator, assembly GCF_003227715.2. Taxonomy (NCBI): domain Eukaryota; kingdom Metazoa; phylum Arthropoda; class Insecta; order Hymenoptera; family Formicidae; genus Harpegnathos; species Harpegnathos saltator. Next base: position 622,521 of record NW_020229947.1, on the reverse strand, counting down.
TCCCCCTACGTGCTTTCAACCTGACTTCAATTGCATTCTTTACCGGCTTGTGAACCCGAGCGCTCATATCTCAGCGAGGATTTATGAGAGATGCAATCATTATATAGGACAAGCATTCCATTCGAACGATAATTTATTTCCATTCATCAACTTCCCCTCCTGCATCACGCACGGTGCGCGTGATCTTCGATTTTCCGCCGTTCGATGTCCGAGTTTTCCCTCCGACGTTTCGTCTCGCTGGAATTTCCTGTTGCGTCCGTGCGCTGCCCGTCAGACCGTTCCACATTCAGCCAACCCAAGGGCGACCTCAAACAACGGCGCGCAATTAGGATGTTTGCTTCGCGGGGGTGACACGGCAAACAGCGATGATTCTTCCGCTATTACGCTACAACTCCGATCAGATCTAAAAGTCCCACTGGGCATCGCGGTTGGTACTCTGAGCAGCTTCCGTTACGACCTGCCAGCTCAGCCTGCAGGACGTCTCGCGGCGATTCCTCGCGTCTCGAGGTGCTCGGCCTGAAAATCGCGGCGGATAATTCCGAGTCGTGTAATCGAGTCGCGATCGCGCACAACGAGACATCGGGGGAAACGTCGCGTCTCAGGCGGGGCAATAGCCGGAGGAAACAGTATCTCGTCGGAAAGAAGAAAGAAAAAAGAAAAGGAGAAGGAACGAGAGAGAGAGAGAGAGAGAGAGAGAGAGAGAGAGAAATCGGAAAATCGTCGAAATCCCGTGGAGAACGATTCCGCCGGCGGCGAAACCGAATTTTTTATACAATGTATGCATGCATGGACTGGCTTTTGTTACATCGTTTCACGGCGATACGATCGATTTGTTGAAGTTTTGCCACCCCTCCCCCTCGCTGCCCCTTCCCTTCCTCTCATCACCCTCTGTCGCTTTTCTCTGTTTCTCACCACCTTCCGCCGATCTGTTTTTTTTCCGCTCTCCCTTGACTTTCACGGCGGAGATTCGCGCATCCTCCACCAAAGAGGGGGGAAGGGGGAGGGTAGCGAAAAATCTCGCACGCTGGGGACAAGCCGAGAGAGAAACATTTTTTTCCTCGGTCGGCGCTCGCGGTGATATCCCCCGGGTCTTCCGGGGCTCGCTCGAGCGGACGGCAGAATAGGAGGACGCATCCCTCGGTAATCCCGCGGAATATCCAAAGGTTGGTGCACCGTCGTCCGCGTCGGCCACTGGGACTGGGGGAGGGGCGTTTCGAAAGTTCATCATGAGCTTTATTAAAATTTAGGAGCGACGCGCGCATAACTCGCTTCGTGCGAAACAGAGCGACTCTCGACTCGGCTTGGGGAATAATGAAAAAATAGTTTCGCGCGCGGAACGTTGCGGCGCGGGCGACTTTAACGGCGCGCGGTCGGGATCTTTTGTGATAACGACGCGACATGGAGCGATTCACGAAGGGCGCGAAGGGCGCGAAGGGCGCGAGCTCTCCGAGGTGAAGAAGCGGCGAGATTCGGGGCGGCCGCTTATTTCTGGCTTGCAGCGATCGGCGACTCGCCAAGAGAGATGCTCTTTCCTTCCCTTTGCGTCATCTCCCCCGGCCCCCTCCCCCCTTCCCCCTTTTTCTCACCGTCCGTCTGTCTGTCTCTCTTTCTCTCGCGACCCCTCGGTCGCGACAGTTTGCGGGCAGAGACGGAGGGTCGTCCGCCGTTATAATTTCACGTTTCTTCTGGTAGTCAAAAAGATGAAGATGCATCCGGGGCCGGGTGTAATAATGCATCAACGTACTAGAGTCGGCGTGCGGCGCTAAGAAAGAAGAGGCGAAACGAGCTTCCTTTGTGTTCTTTTCCCCGCTGTTCTCCTGCGCGGAACATTCTCCGGCTTCGCCCGGGAAGAGAAAGAGAAGAACGGTGGGCGGAGGCGGCAGCGGCGGCGGCGGCGGGGGGAGAAGGAGGAGCCGCGCATTGTCGCGACGATGAAAACGACAATGCGCGAAGGCGTCCCACCTCGACCCCCCTCCCTCCCCCCTTCGGCCCGTGCGCGTGCCTTGGGCCGAAATACAAGAATCTTCAAGAGACTGACTGCAACCGTCACTTTCCCGTCATTTGTACTTCGCGCGGGCATCGCGCCTGAGAAGGAAAGTTTTCTCCTTAAGATGAGAAACGTCTTCTTCCTTCCTCCCTTCGCCCTCGTCACGCCTGTATCCTTTCGTCATTTGTCATGGCGTTGATAATCGCCGGTCACCGCGAAAACAGTCGTGGTCTGAAACTTGTCTCATATGTTGAGCCGCACTCGAGTCTGACTCGCAAGTCTGTGTCAACGGTCGTTGCAACGGTGAAACTTGTCTCAGGCGAGATGGTCAGATCTGAGTTTACAATTGGAGGTGAGCTTTTAATGGTATTGCGACTGCGAATATGACGCCGTCACGTGTTGCATCGTATGATTCGAGAGAAAAATCTGGGTCCAACTTGAAGTCCAGATCTGCCAATCTGAGTGTGAGACAAGTTGCAAGCAGTGTTTGCTGTTGTCCATATAAAATTATGTATGGCGATTTCATTCAGATAAAATACTGGCATCGATCGATCTTTTCATCTGGATAATATACCATAGATATATATTATCGCTTATTCGCATTTAAAATTGAAAAAAGTGTCATCTTTACAAAATCATCTCAGATTATGTCCGCAGATAATTCGGTCTACATTGCTGCACAAATGTGTAAAACATTGAAACATGTTTTTATGAAATATATCAAACGGTATTGAAACTTCGAGATTTATCTATAATCAGGACGAAGCACTAACAATAAGGTGAATTTACATATTTCGTCTTATCCCTTCTCTTATTTAGTTAATTGTTAAATTACATAAAACAGAACACTGTGTGGTTGCGAGAAATGGCTGCTAAAACTTTAAGAGCCTTGGAGTTGGATTTAAATTTTTTTCAGTTGTAATAACACAGCCCCACAAAAAAAGAAAGTGGTCGGTGCCTAAAACCGGACAAGTATATTCTTATGTATTTTGATCCGCTGAATCCGAATTCGAGGTCAGAATTGGACAATTGCTAGCTTTATCGTCTCTAACCTCAAAAAACTGATCATAACTTCACTCAACAAAATTGAGCTGTATATGGTTGAATTCAGCTTAAAAAATGCTACAATTCTGGTCATTACAAAAATTTTCAATTTGCAAGAATAAAGATGGTGGGAGGGGGATATTAAAAAATATAATATTTTTAAGAAATTTAACTACACAGTTGTAAGGAGCGTCAAAAACCATACAACTTTTATCTGAGACATTTTTTTGTATTCTTTATAGTTTTTGAAATATACTCTCTCAAAACCAGGTACCTTGATATACCTTGTAAGGGTGATTTTAACCCCTAAATATGAAATTGGGCACGTATAAAAAAATACGTGTCTCTTATTTTTAGCTACTCCACAACATATAATATATAATATAATAAGAGACATGTATTTTTTTATATGTGCCCAATTTCATATTTAGGGGCTAAAATCACCCTTACAAGGTATATCAGTATACCTGGTTTTCGGAGAGTATATTTCAAAAACTATAAAAGATACAAAAAAATGTTTCAGATAAAAGTTGTATGGTTTCTGACGCTCCTTACGACTGTGTAGTTAGATTTCTTAAAAATATTATATTCTTTTATATCCCCCTCCCACCATCTTTATTCTTGCAAATTGAAAATTTTTCCAATGACAAGAATTGTAGCATTTTTTAAGCTGAATTCAACCATATGCAGCTTAATTTTGTTAAGTGAAGTTATGATCAGTTTTTTGATGTTAAGGACGATAAAGCTAACAATTGTGCGATTCTGACCTCGGATTCGGATTCAGCGGGTCAAAATACATAAGAATATACTTGCCCGGTTTTAGGCACCGACCACTTCTTTTTTTTTGGGGGGGTGTAATCAATCAATTATAATAAACCATGTTATAATCATGTTTATAAACGTGATTATTCAAATGTAGAATTCGTATTTGAGCTTTGAATGCACACCCACGTGTCTGACTCGAGACGAGTTTCAAGTAACGACTATTGATACTGCTCTTTATATCGGTCGTCTGTATTGTTTAAGGATCCTGAAATGATCGTTATTGAAGGGGTCTAAATGAAGTTAATTATCGCCAAATTAGCGTTCGAGTCACCTGTTTTGCGCGACCTGCTCCCCTCCCCCCTCCCCAGGCCGTTGAGCGTTACGTAGTTGTGTGTTATACGGAAGAAACTTTTATTCGTCGTGGCAACGGGCGAGAAGGCTGCCAATGACAACTACCACTACGACGACGACAACGACGACGGCGACGGCGACGACGACGACGACGACGACGACGAAGACGACAATGTCGTTTTCGCCCGCGGGTTCGCGTCCTTTATTCATACGTCCCTGACTGGAGAGCTTATTCGTCCGCGAGAGCCAGTCGAAGCGGAACGAAGCGGATGCACGTCTATGGGTTGGGAGGGTTGCTGCGAGGAAGCCAAATTTGCTTTTCCACGGCGCGTATCTACTCCAATTTGCAGCGCCTTGGAACGTAGCACTCCCGGAAAAAAAGAGACCGCCGCCGGCGCTCCTATCCTTTTTTCACAAGAGCAACGGGAGGAAATTCGCGTCTGCATCCTTCGGCGTGTTTTATGCGTCGCTCGACCGAACGATAGTCCGCCGAGGCGGAGTCGAGTTATTAACCGAGGATCGCGCGCGTATCTCGCTTGCGTCGCGGAAGAGGAAGAGAGGGTCGGTAGCGATGAAGTACTCTTAAAGACCGGCAGCCCTGCGTAAATTTCTCGCGACCGCCCAAACCGCTCGGAAGGGTCCGGAAGTAATTGAAGAAGGCTGATATTTCGTCAGTCTCTGTTTTTAAGAGCGCGATCGAGTCGCTTTGGAAAAAAAATGATAGTTCTTTCCGCAGCATTGGTACTTTTTAGTCACCCGATATAATTACTTGGACATTTTGTAATGTTGGATTGTGTAAACCCAGACGTTTCGGACAGGGCCTCATAAGAATATAACGACGTGCAAGTACGATCGTTTCATTTTACCCGAAAAAATCTGAAACTGCTTCTTATTAAGCGATCCGATAAGAATTAATTTTGCAGTTTACAGCCATCTCCATACACAAACCTGCAATGAAGTATGTCGAATATTTTCTTATATTAAAATTGCATTCTGCAAATTTTGCAAGATGCAATTGCAAAAGCGGCCGAATTTTCTCTCCACCGGCTTAACACAAAATTTCTTGCCCCCGGCGGGAGGTTATTAAATAACGAAATTTCCCGTACACGCGCTAAGTCCGGTAAAGCTGAACGGCTTTTACCTCGTCGAGGTCGGTGAGGTCGATTACGTATACGATATGTGGCCGAGCTATCTTGACGCGACAGGCATTCATCTGGGAAACTGTCCGCCACAGATTACCCTATATATTTTCCGCTCCTTTTTTTTTTTTATTTTCGATGTCATCTAATGTGACGTAAAAAAATATTTTTAATACTAGTAACGTGTAAGCTTTCGGAAATAACAGTGCATTAGTTATTTTAACAATATCTCGCAGTTAATTTTCGATTGAACCTAGAAATCTTTCAGAGACGTTTCACTTGGAACCAATTCCGCGCCGAATTTCTTTTCGCAACACCGCCGTGTGAAGATATCAATTTCGACTGTTTAATTTCTCAGCAATTACCGACATCTTCATCGGCAAATGTTGCAAGATTCCGAATGTCGAGAGTGTCGTACTCGAGGTGTGTATTGTGTAGAACTTACGTGAAAAGCACGTGCACGATGTCGCCGATCACTCCGTTGTGCCGCAGCGGGAATTCCGAGGTCTCGCAGATTGCTCTCAGCAGACACTCTCGCCCGGAATATCCGGAGCTGCGACACGAAGGAAGAAACATTGGAGGAAAGTCACGTGAAACTCCGCAGAATTGAGGGACACGAGCGAAGGAGTCGCGGGGGGGAGGCGGGTTCGTCGTTTCATCGTCGCGTGTGTCTCGCGTTTTACGATTCTCTAAATACCGAGATCGAAGACTCGTGCGCACATACGTAATTCCTGCCTACGTACAATAGCGGCGGCGGCGGCGGCGGCATCGCGACCGAGTCGGGCGATGTGTAATGCAATTCCCAGGTGCCCCGGCTGCTCGTAAAACGGTGGAGCTGGCGGTGCATTTGCCTGGAGAAGCCTCGCTGATTTCCCTTCTGTTCCGAGAGAGCGTCGCGATAAAACTTCTGCCGAGCGCAGCACGGCGCTGATACCCGCGATAATAGACCGCAGCGATCGATCCCGTCGTTGTTTATTTCACTAGGGAAAGTCTGGAAGTGTCACTCACCGATTCTGACGAAAGTCGGATATACTGTAGACAAGCTAAAAATAAGAGATACGTATTTTTCTCCCCAGGAGAGAGAGAGAGAGAGAGAGAGAGAGAGAGAGAGAGAGAGAGAGAGAGAGAGAGAGAGAGAGAGAGAGAGAGGGGAAGCTCTCGGGCGTTCAGGACTGATTCAGTCCCTCAGTGCTAATTTCATAATACATATCTGATCGCGATATCTTTGGGAACTGGAGAAAATGTCTTTGCGTTTTACAGCTATGAATTTCGCAATATTTTTTTTTATAAACGTTTTCCGGGTTTTTGGGAGTCGAGATGTATGTCTTTGAAAATGTGAGACTTCTGAGAACGTGTTTCAGAAAAATATAATGATATAAGATATACCTTAAAACTGTGAACTTTTTTAGATTTCGCAACACTTTTTTCCTTGAGTGTTTTTTTCAGGCGTTTTATAGAGGTTGAGAGAACCGCTCGCACGAAGTTTATTCCATAAACACATTTTTGATCACGAGTGAATTTCTTGGAAAATGTGAGGTTTACGAGAAAATGTGAGGTTTACGAGAAAATGTCGGAAAAAATTGTGTCGTGTGTATAATGCAATATTTCATAACAAGAAATTTATATTTCGCAACACTTTTTTTGTAAAAATATTTTGATACATATTCCATTGTGAGCGAATATTTTTTCAAAATGAATTATTGTATATGAGGAGAGAGGTTTCAAATGAGATTACATGGCGTGGTATATACTTTATAGCCATGACTTTAAGTTTTACATAAATTTGAAAATCATTACAATTCTAAATTTTATTTCTTTTAACAAAATGTCTCATTATTGCTTCTGCCAGCTTCAGGATTATTACAAAGGTGAAAATTAAAGAGAATCCCGTGCAAAACGACATTATTTTCTGAGTCGCTATTTTTGGGATGTATGAGATGTAAAGGTCGTGCTATAAGTAGATGCAGACGCGTCGCGTCCGGACCGGAGGGGACGCCGGTCTGACCCTATGTGCGTCCGTAACTACTTACAGCGCGGCGCCCACCAGTTGTTGTTTCAAGCTCGACGCGCGCGCGCGCGTGCGAGAAATCACCTATAAAAAGAAACACGTGTTTCTTACTTCTAGCCTTTCCACAAAGTATTTCAATTCCAAGCTTATCAAAACTGGTGAGAGGCTTTTCCGAACTTTTTACATTTTCAATCGCGTCAAGCGCTGGAATGAGATTCCGGTGATAATCTCACGATCGAATTATCCAAACAGTTTGTCACAGCAATGTATGAGACACGACGGTTTCACGAGATCTCGTGAAAATATCGTGCAACGCGAAACGAGAGGGAATTCCGTTCAATTACACTGTAAGAAATGATGTGTTAAATTTAACATATCTCATGTGTCTCAAATCATCCACTCTCATTTATGTGTTAATTTAACATACAGCAAATATGTTAAAAAATAACACACATAATACGTAAAAAGTTAACACAAAAATTTAACATTTGAACGCCGTCAAGAATCACAGTTTGTGTTAAATTGACATACAATGAATGTTACTTCAACATTTGGGAAAAGTAATGATCTCTGATTTAATGAAATGAAAATGTTAGATTGACATAATCTATGTGTTAAAAATCCAATCTTCACATGCCAGAAATGTTAACATTATATACATTTAACACACGATAACTACTATAATGAGGAAAGTAACACATTTTAGGTGTTGACTTCAACATATAAAACATGTCATGGCAAGAATTCATGCATTTACATATAAATTGTGTTGCTTTAATACTTGGAAATGTCATTTTAACACTTGAAAATAGATAATCTTAATTTAACACAAGGACAGTCTAGGTAACACAACAACGATATGTTAAATTAACACACGACTGTGTAGGAAAATTTAACACAAAACTTTCTACACACAAATAGTTTTAACAAAAGTACGAGATGTTTTTAACTGTGTAGCGAATGACAGGACTGTTCGAATTATTCGACCACCTGAAAAATGCCGAATGCCGTGCGAGCTAAATATTTACAGGTAGTTTGCCAACTGGCAAATTGATCGGACGGGAAACAGAGAGACACTGTGAAGGGATTATATCGGGGCTTTTGACACGGCAGAAGAAACCGCGTTAACCAACCAATCGCGTAAACGGCGATTACGTATTTGCTCGCGAACTTTACCTCTCGAATTTATTTTCCAGAACTCTATAGATCGCGGATCTGTCGATACTTCGTCTCCTTCTTTTAGCCCCGACGTTCCACGGCTCGAAGAACGTTACGTTCGGCGGTAAAACGTAGTTGGCCTCGAAGAAGTACGATAGAGAGATCGAACTTAGCGGATCTTCGAGCGGCACCGAGAGAGCGACAAAGATCTGCGGGGGGAACGTTAATCACCTGATTAGCGATTTCATCTCCGCGTTACGGGGAGGGGGGGAGGGAGGAGGTCTGCTATTGGAAAACTTTCAGCGTGGGAAGGATATTGTAGCTTTCTCACCGTACAAATTCTCTCTTTTCGACTTTATTATCAAGATCGTCTAAAAAACCAAACGTTTAAAGATCTGTAAGAAACCATCAAATATTTTGCGATTCTTTTCTTTTCCATTGCTAAATCTTTGAGCGCTGTGTGGTGTATAAATAATATTTTCTTGCTGTGCTATTTGTCTGTATAGGTTCGACTTGTTAGATTATTGCTTGAAAGATAAAATCGTTGTCTATAGACTTTTAAATGCGTTTGATTTTAAAATACTTAATTATTTTTGAGAGAGAGAGAGAGAGAGAGAGAGTCTATTTTCCTAAGGAATACATATAGTAAATTTCTTGATAGTAATTTTAATTTTCAACGGTTTCCTTTAGTTTCTAAAATAAATGGTAGCACGCACGAAACAGAAAGACAATAAAAATTGAGGCGGAATATCAATATGTTACTTGGTTATTCTGGTTATGTATTATTATTTCGATGTACTCACGCCCATATTGCTGTATTCCGGAAACGCCAGCTCTCTGATAGGCCTGTGCAGAATTTGTGCGATATTCGAACTCGCCGTCTTCGACAGCACATGATGGTACATCAACGTCGAGCTCAATACAGAAAATCTATAAATTAATAAAGCAGCGAGAGAGGTTAAACCGAAAATGTAGAATATCTGGTTTATTACATGTCATTGAAAAACGGATCACACGCGACGTATAAATTCACACGGTAATCTTGAGATTCCGAGAAGCGTCAATCAGAAACGACAGTACAGTCGAAACACAATTCGTTCGCGATTGTATATTGAAAGAGAAGAACGCTTATCTAAGACTATTAACCTAAGATATATAATCAAAAACTAAGATTATTTTCGGTGTTAATTATATATATTCTTGCTGGTACGTAAAGAGTAATACCAGGCAATATGCATACGTGAGACTATCGTCGTTAACACTACAGTAGCACTCATTAAAAAGACAATGGTTCTCCCGACAATAATGTTTTACACTGTGCGATTTCGGTTAGTAAGTAGCAAAAAAGGCGACGAGGTCCACACGGGAAACGGCGCGCGTGTTCGTGAGCTTACAAGATCTCTCGTAACCGGCAAGACATGGCGGCTGACTCGCGTTTGCTGAGGAGCCGTTTCGATCAGCAGACTCCGGAACTTGCGGACATCGATTGAAAGAGAGCGAAAAAGATTGTCGTTTTCGCGACGTTTCGACACGTAAAAACCGGTCTGCGAGTCCGCCACGGTAATGAGCGTTAATATGACGCGCATACGACGAAGACGTTCTCGCGATAATTAGTCCTTTGCGAACGCATTATCGGACGGTCGGAAACGTCGCGACGGTGGTCCTGCGACCATGCCAGAATTCGCGAAGGCGCGAATTGACAAAGCGACGAGAGAGAAAGAGAGAGAGAGTTCCTCGCCCTCGGTGGCGAATTCCCGCGCCGCTCGTGTGTGTCGAAATGCGATAATTTTAATCCCTTTGCTCGAGCGATATATGAGGAGGATTCTGAGGTGAACCGGACATTTCATAGTTTCGCTCTTATATTACATTTCCGTGCGTTTGAAATGCTAATTAAGCTTTTAATATCTTTTTATACATATTCCATCTCATACATTATACATTTAGCGGGGATAGAGGTTGAATGTATTTTGCAAAATTGCAAAGCAGCGATACTAAGGTCCCATACCCGCGGATTACTTCTCTCTCTCTCTCTCTCTCTCTCTCTCTCTCGCTTTCTCTCTCTCTTTTCTCGTGTAATACTTCGCGGTGTATTATTCCGCGGTGTATTATACATTCAATATTTCACGGCGCGCGTTACAGCCGCATAGAAAAAGAATGTGCGATATTAAAATACATATGATCCGACATCCGACGAGTACAGCGATGTCTCCGGTTCCTTAAATTTCTTGGGGCGAAGCTCGCTCGAAACGAGCGGGAAGCGACGGTATTTTCAGTCGAAACGATGAAATTACCTCGTTCCTCGCACAGGCGAATGTTTCATTCAACCTCAAGTCTGAGGTGAGGATTCTGGATTCCGTAATATGAGCGTATGAATGTTTCGACAGATTTGAGTGACTATGTTCCTGCGACGATGAGATACATCAGCCTCACTCTTCAATTTTGAGTGAAAGTATTCACTCCGCGACTCAGAGTGGGGAATTCGCTCCACAGGGTAGTCCGTAATTCGCACCTGTTATTTACAGAGCTATTCCCCATGGAAATTCTGGACAAATTTTCCTTAGCGCAAATATCGAGATAGGGCATGATTTCTATAGTTGATTTTTTAATATCATTTATTTTATTTATTTATGTATCAATTATTGTATGAGAAATCATTTTGTGTCCTCTCTCAGTATAATATCTTATTTCCAAACTGATAACATACGAAAAGAGACAAAATATAACAATAAAGTTAACAATTATAATGCCAAAAGAGGAAAAAGGCAAATCATAAAAAGTCTAACAAGATTTTACGACAGGTCTTAAGCTAGATAATGGATACGTAATAAATATCTAATGAATTATTATAAGTTTTCAATAAGAGACAATCGATTAAACAATTTAAACATTCAATATTGAGCGAATTTTCAACATAAAATATCTTTGAGAAGAATTAAGAGTCAGATAACACAACTCTGTTGGTCTATTTTTTAAATTGATCGAAAAAAATAATTTTATTATTCATTCGATCAAAGCTTCATTCAGCTTAGAAAAGTCCCGCTTTCCGAACGAAATTTCACTCGAAGAAATTTAGGAAACGTGAGGAAGCGAGAGAGGAAGACGGAGGGGACTCTCCCTGTGTATGGCGAAGAATCGCTCGAATGCAAATGCGCGGTATCAATTTTACTTCCCGAGCGAAGTTTCATTCGAGGAAATTTAGAAAATATGAAAAAGAGGAGGAGCACACGACAGAGGCGACTCCCTGTACACGAGCGAAGGATCACTCGAATGCGAGTGATGACGCTGGCTTTAGCTTCCGAGCGAAGTTTCAGTGAAGAAAATTTACAAAAAATACCAGAAAGATAGAGCGAGAGAACGGACAAAAGGCACTCGAGAGCGCGGAGAATGCGCTGCAGGAGCCGTCTCGACGTATCTCGCGCTGTATCCGTGCGTTATCTATCCTTTATATTTCATTATCTCGTCTCGCATTAACGAACCTTCGGCAGAGATTCACCGGCGGAGGAAGCGGAGGAGAAACGAAGAAAACAAGAGAGAATCGCCGAGTATATTGCACGTCGAGATTATCGGTGTGTTATCGCCTCCGTTGTAAATATCAGCGCGACGTCTCTATGCGCCGAAAAAAAATCCCGCGAGCTCTCGCACCGAGCGTTTAATTAAATTTGCATAGGTGCCGCGCTCGGGAGGTTCAGCCTCGGACCGGAGGTGGGTGGGGGGGGGCACATGGTGCGCTCCATGTAGCCGGAGCTCTCGGTTACGCGCTAAAACGCAATTATGATCTTGCCTACAATGCGTCAGAGAGTCCATGCGGCGGTATAACGGCGGCGGCGGCGGCCTCGCGATGAAAAAAAGATTCGAGAGCGACTTCGCATTAGCGCTTTCGCAGAGCGCGCGCGTGAAGCGGAATAGCCGCGGCTTAACCGCGCGTGTGCAAATGAGCTGCCGCGTTCTTCCAGTTCTGAACCCACAGATATTATTCCCGTTTTTAATTCGCCCTCTCGCGCTCTCCCTCGTCGACATGGCGTGGTGCGGCGCGACGCGTCACCGCTCTATGTATACAGTCTGGATTAATCAACGACCGATCTCTCCCTCCTACCCTATCCTCTTCCCCTTTGCCCCATCCTCGAGCTCTCTGTTGGCGTTTCTTAGGTTTTTCGAGAAAAAGGGTAGAGTAAGATTTCTTCTCCCTCGCGTTACGTTCGCAAGCGCGATCCTCTTCGTCTCCTCCCCCTCCCCCCTTTCCCCTTCCTCCTCCTCCTCCTCCCTTGCCGCCAAAAGCCGCTTTCCTTCTCGGCCGCTCGCTAACGACGGCCCACCCCGGTGTTTCCAGCGGCGACGACCGAATAGCTGTTTACCGCAGATGTTTTTCCCCCTTTTTACGAGGTGAAACTCTCCTAGCGTCTCGGATCTTCTTCCCTATTTTCGCCCGGAAGGAAGTCCTATCGGTGGCGCGACGGGTGGTTTAGGTGTCCCGTGGAAGTCAATAGAAACGTGCTGTTGTGCCGCTAATGTCCGACGGGTCAGTCGGTGCCTCGCTCGCCTACACAGACGTACACATTTCGGAAGATCACGCAGCACGTGCGGGCACACACACACACACACACATATTGTCGTGGCGCGCGCTTCTTTTACGATCCCGATAACACTGCACGCGCATTCGGTGTCGTTGTCACCGCCGAACGAGATCGGTTCTTTTTTTTCACGAGCCGGGAGATTCGGCAGAGGAGACATTGGATTGCGAACACAGCAAGGTGAGAAAGGAAGAGAGGAGGAAAGAGAAAGAATCTAGAATAGAATTTTCTGACTAGCACAGATTTTCATTAGAATTTCAATGTTTGTCCCCTCCGAAAAACCTTTGGTTATCCGATTTTCACGTCAATTGAGAATTCCATTCCTCGTATCAAACATGGATTTTTGTCTATAGATAGAAAAATATAATGGGAATTCGCGATCTTTTCCTTCAGTCGGTATATCTTCATCAAACATCAAACATATCTTCATCCCATATTTTCACACTCGTTGCTATATTCAATGGAATGAAAAATCGACAGAAAATAAAATTCCGGTGTAAAATAAAGACTATAAAAGAGGTTGGGGAAATTTCGGTTTGGAATGGCGTACTTAAGTATTTGTACTTGTCAAGTATGCATAAACAATCTCAGAACATTTCATATATTATACTTTGCTCAACATAAATATATAAAATGGGAATCGAAGAGAAAAGACAGCTTTGATAAAATATCCGGGGAAGATGAGATCGGTTCGAATTTCTCGCTTAGGACCGCAAGTTTGAGGCATTACGCTTCTAATCCGGATCTCCGTAGATTCCCGAATCAGAATCCATCGTTGAGAAATCGGAAAATGGATCCCAGTTAGATCCCGGAAAATCTTCTTTGTGTGGCTTGAATCTGTGTAAATTTCTACGAGAAATCAGACTGGAAACCAATTAGATACTAAGAAATGTTCCACGCGAGACTTAACAATTATACGTACTTCGGGAAGGGAAGGAGACGAATCCGGGTCAAAGGGCGATTAAACTGATAATTGGGATTTTCCTGCGACGAGTTAATTAATTTAGCGCGATGGCTAATAAGTTTGACACTCGTCGTTCCCTCCTAAAGACCGAATCACAAACGGGCGGCGCAGAAACGCAGAAATTCTCCCCGCCCCTCCCCTATTTCTCTCACGCGCGCGTGAGATTTATAATAAAGATTTATATAAAAAAAAATATCTGCGAAATATTCAGACTCTTCGCGGTACATCAATCATCGTAAACGCGCGTTTTCCTCAAGAGCACAGCGCTCGTCGGATTTCCGCTGGGAACTCTTTCCTCTCGCCGCGTTCTTTTCTTTTTTTTCGTCCGGACCCGTTCCGGTCATTATACTACCTCATGATCGCTTAACTTCATCGCGGACACAACAAAACGCGCCGTCGAGTCGGTCGGGTGCTTCACAAGTCGACAAAGAATTCGGTCAGTAACATGTTGGGAATCCAATTGAGATCGCGTGGAAGTCAACGATCGATTTGATATTCCTAAGATATTTCAGCGCGATATCCGGAAGGCATTGTGTAGCCATCGATGATCTATAGTCGTTCAGCTTACACTCAAGTCGGACAGATATATATTCATATATCGGCTGCGATACCACCAACTACATACCGAGCGGATGATCGGTAATCGGTCGTCTGTATGATATCTTGTAGATATCAAGCCGACATGTGGATATCGACTGTACATTGGCCGCGATATCGACAAAGTGCCATGCGGCGTCGATATCGATAAAGAAACTAGTCTCTACGAAATCGAACGGCCCGTAAAATCAGCGTCGGTATCGATTCGATCATCGACTCGTGAACACGCCAGTCCGCTCTCGTTCCGCCCGCGGATCCCTTTCCAAATCCCTTTCAACGGGGGACATGAGCTCCTGGGGGAGCTGCCTTCCCGATGCCGCCGACGACCTGTGAAGAATACGAAATCTCTTGGAATCGCGCGACGAGATCGCCGGCGAATGCACGCGGGAGACGCGACGCGCCTTTATCCGGAACGCGAGCCTGCGAGTCGCTCGATTATACTCGGAGAGTCGGAGCGCGGTTTGCCGCCGCGAGGCTCTCGATTCCGCGATATAAATCCGCGAACTTGTCGGAGCTTTGGGCAGCTGCGTATCCACACATCCATCCGAGCAATTTCGGTGAACCGTCGGCCACCGGGAGGCCCGGAGAGAGTACTCCGCCGTCCCCAGCCGTGGCTGCGATTCTCGGCGAAATTTTCGCGCGGACGGCCGAGTTCTCGCGGCCTCGCCCGCCCGCGTCTCCCTCCCCCTCTCCCGACCGCGATAACATGGAAAAGCGGACGATCCACTTTCGCAAATGAAGACAATGATGCATCATCTCCAGCGAGCTTGCGCTCTATCTTCCTTGCTTTTCTTCGTCGTCGTAGATAAGCAGGCCGTAAATTACGTTGGAATCATGCTTCGATAAAATTTCGCACGCTTCTCGCGCGGGTCCCGGGGATCGTGGGGGGATTCTCCGTTGTGAAGGGCGATCGATTCGGGTGAAGTTCGTGAGCGGGAGAGAAAAGGGGAGAAGGCGTGAAAAAAAGCGGGAAGTTGTCCTGCTGTGTTTGGCGAGCGTTGGAAGAGCGAGGGAAACGCACGCCCCGAATTTCTTGCGAAGTAAAGGGATGTGTTTATAAAACGACACAATTAATATGACGCGTTCCTCCTTTTTATATGATTTTGTCACATCAATTTTATTTGATTTTTTTATTTTACAGAATGAAGTATATATATTCCACGCAATCTCAGATTATTTTCACCTTAGCGTTATAAAATTAGCGGAGGGGTAGCTTTTTAATTAAAATCGCCTACACACGCACATGAATATTCCTGTTTCCCCGTAAGAATATTTGCCGAATGATACTTTTACGTCAACGGCGTGTAAACTCGATAGTGCTCGGAGGATCTAGTTATGCAGCTCATTTCTGAAAAAAGCGACCTGCGACCTGCGGAGTTAATCCGATGTTATTTCTGATGCGATGAGCCCCGAGTCGTTTAAACTGGCCATTTTCCGCGGCAGAAATGTCACGGAATAAAAGCCCAAGCCCTGTATCATCCCCCAGAGATGACCGCCGCAGAGCGCTGTAATTTTAATCGCGCGACTTTGACGATGTTGCACGCGTGTTCCGCCGCGGCGGAAGGGGTCGAAGGAGAGCCGCGCGTTAAGTGGGAGAAAGAGGAGGGAATTGAAATCGTGATATCCGCGCCGAGTTCTACGCGACAAATCGATGAAAAGTCGCGGCGCAAATTGGGATCGACGTAACGAGAGTCGCTCCCGGAATTTGTACACGCGCAGAGAAATTTACAGTAAAAGTTACCGTAGAATTTTGTGACCCGGGAACGCATATCGACGTTTCGCTTTAATTTATCGTCCTTCCGTTTCATAGGTTCTATTCATATTTCGGGAACTGGAGTCTGCTGTATTGAGAGAACATTTAATATGTTCCTTGGCAAAATTTTCGCGTTCCCCGGGAAACTTTACAAAGTCTACTCCCTCCCCCGTTTCGTACGTGCTATTTATGCTTTAGAAATGCTGGACTCTCCTGTTAAAACAATTTCCGCTATGCTTCTTAGCGAAAACAAATTCTGCTGCCAGTCTATTCCCGCGCTACTAGAAAACATGGTGACGTCGAGAAGAATTTATATGAAAGAAGTTATATTTTTCCCGCGCTAACGCCCGTAATATTTTCTCCTACGCAACAAATCAATAACAAATGACAGTACGAGGTGGAAAATGTCGACGTAACAAATCGCTCCTCGGATTTGTACACGGGCAGGATTTTATAGTAAAAATTACTACGCACAATTTTCTAATTCAGGAACGACGATTTCGCTCTCGATTTATTATCCTTCCCACACGCGCTATTTATATTTATTCAGGAATTGGAGTCCACTGTTGAAAAGTTTACTACGTCCCATGGTAGAATTCACGTTCTCCGACAATTTCTCGAAAACAAGTTCTTCCGTTTCATTCAGGTGCTATTTATACACGTCAAAGATTGAAGTCCAGAACCAGTGGAAAATTTACTGCGAACTGCTGATAATCTTTGCGTTGCTGTACATGTTTACTGATATCCCTGCGCTACCGGAGAACGTGAAAAGAGAAAGGAAAGAAGGAGGAATTTACGTAAAAGAGCCATGATATTTTCTCCGTGTAAACGGGTTGTTCTCCTCGCGTCGGGAATTTTGCGCGTCTCAGCGTTGGAGCGTGTAATTTAGTTATCTCGCGGAGTAACCAGCAGTTGTTGCACGAATCAGCATGCTTTGCTAATTATATTCTCGTAAGGGAATGCTACACGGAAAGCTCTCTTTCTCTCGCAGTAGTCGCGATTACTCAAAGCAGTATAATCCCTCCCTCTCTCTCTCTCTCTCTCTCTCTCTCTCTCTCTCTCTCTCTCTCTCTCTCTCTCTCTCTCTCTCTCGTACGCGATGCTCTCACGAAAAGTTTAAGAAAGCTCACTCCGCCTCTCTTTCGCTTAAAATTTCGTCCGAAACTACGTTTAAAGCCATGTCTCGCGTTCCGCTTATGTTCGGGCTGAGTGTCGGGAATATAATGTGTTGTATCGGGAAAAGATAAATGATTCTCGGTAGCTCGCGTAGCTGGAAACGTTTCAAGCTGGGAAAAGTTTCAATCGTTTTTCTTGCCATTCGTTCTCTTTCATTCGACGTGCGCGCGCGCGGCTGAGTATTTACCGAGCTGGTTTTCCCACCCCCTCGCGCACGATTATGGGATTTTATGCGATTACTTATGAGGAAATATTAGGCGTTTCTTCGCTCGGGCGTATTTGGCACGGCGAATAAACTCCCCGCCGCCGGGGTAAATCTTCTTTACGGCGTGGATGAGCCATTGAACGGAATTCGTGACGTTATTTGGGGTGGATATCGCGCGCGCACGCGGAAGTGCTCCTTCTCGTTCCCGTGGCATTACCTAAGGGTACATTGTGCGGAAGTAGGCCGGTTAACGCGGATTTTATTCGATTAACGTATTAAAATCAAGGTGCCCCGCGCACCCAGCGCGGAAGAAACGCGCCGCGAAGAGACGCGGCGCGGCGGCGGCGGCGGCGGCGGCGGCGAACGAGAGAACAAAACGCGCCTTCGGTTCCTGGCAAGAAAAATAAGCCGGGATAATCTCCGTCGACGTCGTTTGCCGTGGTTATGGAATCGAGCCTTTACCTTTCCTTTACCATTATGAGATTTCCCGACGTCAGCTATCCGCTGTCTGTGAAATGCACCGCATTAAACTACCCTTCCGCTCGGTTTCCGAACGGCGACCGAGTAGAGTAGGTAAGAGAGAGAGAGAGAGAGAGGGGGTGGAGGTGGAAGGCCAGGGATTGTGAGTAGAAGTAGAGGGATCGAAGACAGTTCTGCGACAAGTTCATCGAGCCTGCATGCCGAGTTTTTCGATAATCACCTTTCATAACCACGTTTCCTCAGTTATTCTTTCCATATCCCTTGTTCCGCTTGGAACATCGCCGACCATCCCCGACGGGCCGCCGTCGTTCGAGCCGATATCTCGTCGTCGTCGTGCCGTACCGCGGCACGGTATGATCAACCCCGTCGGGAAAATGCGACGGCGAGGCGGAACATCTCGCGTAATATATTATATTTATCGTGCTCCTTTCGCCAATCGCAAACAAAAGCCGCTAACGAACGTGCGACAAACGCGACGATTTCCCGTCAAGCGTCATCTCATCTCTCAAAGAGCCATCTCTCACTCTGTGTGTACCGAGAAAATTGTTGCAGTTGCTACAAATGCGACGACTCATCTGTTTCTCTATACGGTCAGAAGATAAATTTATGTGGATTAAGTAGCAAGTTAAGTAGCGTTACAAATCGTATTGAAAATTATCTTATAAATATAAGTGAGAAATTTTATGAGAAATCTTACGTTAAGTTGCATTCAAAATTATTGCGTTATATTATAAATGTTGAGATATATAGCAAAGAAGGAAAAATCCTGCATCTTCTCTTCCTCTACTATACAGAAATTTGAATTGGTTCATAGTAGCATAATAGTTTATCGATGCATATTATATACATTCATGCTCGCCAATTTGTACATAAATTGAATGTTTAGAACTAAATTCAAACAAATGTATAATTTATAGAGTTTACTTCAGGTATGAAAACGCTTTTAAAATGCCATAGGCCTTCACGGCTCATTTTCAATAATAACACCGTAAATTGTTCGATAAGTGTTCGACAGATAAAACTTATTTTCTGCAGTCTAATGGTTATAAGTGCTTTGGCCTTTGATAAATTTTATGAATAATTTCAACCGTGCAGCAGTGTAACGAAGTAGTGAAGTTTCCAGTGTCGAAAAATGTACATTCATTTCTTCGCGTTCACTCTTCTCCATTTTGCAGGTAAATATTGATACTATACGTTGATCTCACAATTGTTGCCTGAACTTGTTTGAAATGTTTAGCAGTGCATTTACAT
The DNA here is from genome assembly GCF_003227715.2 of Harpegnathos saltator. Classification (NCBI taxonomy): domain Eukaryota; kingdom Metazoa; phylum Arthropoda; class Insecta; order Hymenoptera; family Formicidae; genus Harpegnathos; species Harpegnathos saltator. The sequence continues at coordinate 603,075 of NW_020229947.1, read as the reverse complement.
GGATTGTCGACAAATTCAGTAGCAAGAATTCTCGGTGGTTCAATCACGAGTATCGAAGTAGCACCTTATGCAGTAAGCAAACTGTTACGTTCTCTAAAATCACACCTCGATAATAATTTTTTATGCTCAATATTATCGACGAATAATATTTTTATGCTTAGTTGGTGTTGATGATAAATGATAAATACACATGCAGTGCTATTATAATCAACAGACGTTGGGCTGTAACAGCAGCTCACTGCGTAAAGGCTAGAGATGCGTAAGTGGAAAAAGGACGAAATAAATTTGCAGAAATGGATTCGGTTAATGTTTGCTAGACAGTATGCTTTGTATCGTAGTAGGACTCAACGTAATATATTTAGCGTACGCAGCGGAACGTCTTTCTTATACGAAGGTGGTACCGTCCATAAGGTGACTGATGTTATTGTACACGAAAATTTTGATAACGTGACATTTGACTACGACATCGCCCTGATCAAAGTAACACCTGCGTTCACGTACGGAAGTTCCACCAAAGCTGTTGGCTTACCACAAGGAGATGCTGAATCTATCTGTAAGAATTGGGGTAACGTCTGCGGTTGGGGGTTGTATAGAGTAAGTATTGTTGTTATACACAATACAATGTATCCCCAACGCACAATGTCAAGAATGAAACAACTGACGTTATTTTTACTTCGCGTCGCGATATCTGTGCGAGAGAGGTTAAACTTTTGCGATATATGCAGGAGGTAGACGATAGCATCGATAATACTTCTTCGGAGGAACTGCGGTGTGTCCTATTGCCGCTGGTAGGAAAGAAGCTATGCAGCGAATATTACAAATTCTACCATAATTTAACACCTCGAATGACATGTTACGGATTTCAGGAGGGTGTATTCGATACTTGTCAGGTAACGTGTGAATACAAAGTGACTTCATTCAAAAAAGGACAAAAAAGGACTCTGAAAAAGAATAATTTACGATATAGCGCGCGCGCGCGTGTGCGTTTTTAATATTTTTTATTCTTCATATAACCAGGGTGATTCCGGCGCAGCATTAGTTAACAAAGACAACATTTTGCTTGGTATAACTTCGTGGGGATATAAATGTGGTATGCCGTATTCACCCGGTGTATATACTGATGTCATATTTCTTCAAAATTGGATTAAATATAAAACTGAAAATTGAATATATAAATGAATGTAAAAATTTATTATCGTAGGTACATGCGCAAAAAATAATACTGTGTGTGTGAAATATAATGTAATATAATTATCTTCTTCAAGATTTAATTATTATCGATGTGTTTCCTTAAATAAAACTATACATTCTTTTGTACAATTTACATTGTTGATACCATGCGGACATGAAGCAAATAATAAGTTCTAACTTAATTAGGCTTATTCTTCTAGAAAATGTAATTCTGGATTATCATGATATTAGTTGAGATTAATATTCTTCATAAATGAGATATATTTTTTATATGAGATCCACTTATCTGCAATATCTACCATTTTATATATGAAAACTATGAACTACGATATCGTCAATTAACAAGTATCGGATTTTTGTTCTTGTTCGTGCTTATTTTATTTGTCATTTTAGACACTTTACTGTGTCACGGAAATCGCACATTATTAGCTTATCGTCCGTTTCTAATATTGAACAAAAATCTGCGAGAGAGAGAGAGAGAGAGAGAGAGAGAGTATTGTCGGCCACTTATTATTACTAGCTGCTTCGATATTAACGATAGAGCGATCATCGACCCGACCTTTCGCGAGGCGTGGCAAGAGGATACTTGGAAAGTGGGTCAACGAGCGCAGCTTTTTAAATAGCTGCCTCCCATGATTTCGAGCGACTTTAATCTCGAGCGCTTTTCGATACCTACCATCGACGGAAATATATATCCAAATATGTCGTTGTTATAATCATACCCAGCTGCGCGTCGCAGCATAAATCCCAATGTTCGCGATGGCGCGATGGTGTATTAATTGCAATCCTTCTCATAGAAATTTATTAGCGTCTTCCCAGATTCCATTAGAGCAGAGATTCCATTAGAATTCCCAGATTTGGAGTAAAATTCAAATACGGCTCCTCTGTCTGCAATCGAAAGACAGAGAAACACCACTGGAATCCGCCCTTTTTTCAGTCGGTAACGTCGATATACCTTTATGGTATCAAATAAGATACCAATTTTTATAATATTGTGTTTAGTAGAATAAAAAATAAAAAAATAGAATTTTAATGTAAAATGAAGATCAGAAAGAATATTGAGAAAATTTTGATTCTTTTTTGTTTAATGTAAATGTTAAAATAGTTTTCTATTTAAAATGATATATAATATGTATTTTTGTGAAAAGGCATTTATAATTTATTTAAAAAAAGAGATTGAGCAGAATACGTGAGACAGTTTGAGTACATTTACGTTTTTTAAGTATTTATACTCATAAAATATTCGTAAATACTCAAAGTGTTGCGTAAATACTGAAATATTTTCTTTAATATAAGAATAGAATAGAATATATATATATATATACACACACACACACACATATATATATATATATATATATATATAGAGAGAGAGAGAGAGAGAGAGAGAGTTTTGGCAAAATGTTTGAAAGAAACAAATGGGATTTGTTTTCCATTTGATAGAATCTTATTTAGGGCTTTCTCGTTTCGAATCACATTTTTCAAAAAACATAACACTTTTGATCCGAATTTGCATAAACTTCCCGATCAGGATCCACGTTTCTCCGTGAAATCGGGATGAATCCCAAGCAATTTTCTTTTGAACTCTCTTAAGCGAAGTCTTTCGCTCAAGACTCTCGAGTAATGCTCAAAACGACTCGCATGCTTGTTCTCGTCGAATCGTTTTCGGGCCGGGGACTTCGCCACGGCCATCACCGTGCCGTTCATTATCCGCTTAACTCGCGGTGGCCGACTAATTGACGCTATTAATCGCGATAATTGGCGCGTTCTCGAGCGCGACGACCCTCACGGTGGCGCGAGGTCGCGCCAGTCCCGGCGAAGTTGGAAGAATGCGACTCCGCCGCGAATTCTTGCTGGCTCTCTTGTGCTTCTATGTGCTTCTGCGCGATATTTATAAGGCCGCTTTATATCAGGCCAACGGCGAGCTCGCGCGCGATAAGAGATACCTGGTGTACCCGCGGCCCGGCGAAACATATGCGAAGTCGAGAGTTCAGGTAAAACGCCAGGGAACGCGCTCTGAAATGAGCGAGCAGGTTGCTTCTCGATCTCGGCGGTGTCGCGGGAGATTCGTATTTGTCGAACGTTGTGGATCTTGTCGAGGGAAGTTGCTTGATGTTAGGAGTTGTAATATAAGAGTTATAGTCAACACAAGAATTGATGTACAATGTTGGGAAGTAGCTTTGCTTGTACAATGTCGTTCTGCCGTTATAAGTTACTTCTTTCAGTGACGACGTTATTTTTTCGCGTTAAGTAGCGGCAGCGATAACGCGATAACGCACTCTTCCGGGTAACGCGCAGTATAAAAATAATCGTCGCTCTTATCGTTATTTTGCAGATATAGAAAATGTACATGTAATCACATAATAAATAACAGAGTCGTTTCGTCGCGGACGAGTGACGCGTAAATAGACCGTTGCTTCGTATAAGAGAAATACGAAAGAAAAATCGGACGAAGGAATATGGAAAACCGGGACAGCGTTGAAGCCTAAAAAGAAGTTCTTCGAAATTTATGAAAAAAAAAAAAGAATAACGTAACGGGTGTTGTAGCGATTCGTTATTATCTGGAGCAACGCTAACGCGAACGAGCTGCCGTTTTATCGGGTGGATAACGAATAATGACGATGCGAGTTGCTTTTCAAAGACAACTTTCCCAATTATGTCGATACGGGAGTTACCGGTTAGACAATGAGAGTTGGTTGATAATGAGAAACGTAGCGCCCCGGTAATAAACGGAGGGAGAGACGAGGTGAAAATTGCGCGCGTCGAGCAAGAATTGTGTCGCTCGGTGTCGCTCCGCGCGCATATATGATCGCTCGTGAAACGTTCGTCACGGCGCGCGCTCCGATCGCGCGCCGGTCCGTTCGAATTATCGGGGATCGGGGATCGGGGCATTTATTTTCCAATCTAATTTCGCGCGTTCGAAACGTCGATCGCTGGCAACGTCGTCGGTGAGTGGGTGACTCGATCTCTCCGGCCAGGGCAAACGCGATCGAGCGCGCGCGCGCGATGACACCTTCCTATATTTGAAAACCGTTCCAGTTAATCTTCGGCCTCGGTATACCCATGGAAGTTGACGTCAGCATGATTATCGGCTATGTGTTCAAATTTAATTACGCCCTGCCGCATAACGCCTCGTACTTGACGGATCCATACGTCCGCTATGACAGATCGATCAACGGCCCTGTACAGCCTGATGGAAATGACGCTTCATCACCGCCGGGCGCGAAAGGTATCGCACGTTCTTCTTTTCTTTCATTCAGCTGACAAATAACTCACGTTCTCAACACCCTCGTCGATGATTCGAATCAGCGAGCACGCGTCCCGATGTTTTTATTCGGATGAATTTACACACACACACACACACACTCTCTCTCTCTCTCTCTCTCTCTCTCGTCCGCGCTGGAGTTCCTATGACAAATCTGCGATAAACTCTTCACTCAGGTGCGATAGCGGTATTAATTTCTTGAGATTTCAATTGGATGTACACTTCATTGTTCTTCCACGTCAGACTGTCGGCTGTCCAATTACGAAGCAGAAAGTTGCTTCCGTTGTTGATTATTTTCGTTGCTTACGATAAATATCTGTCGTGATTTTGCACAATATATATATCTCAGATATATTAATTTCTTATATTATTATTATTACCAATCAATATATTACAATAACTGAACATATTTGCATGGAAAAATTCGAATTTGCCGTTGTCCGAGAGAGCAGACGCAAGGCCGGTTGTTGGGACACAGAGGCAGATTTCTAATCAATTAAATAATTCTTTTCCGTTATCCCGATCGAATCCTAATTCAGCCGAGTGTTCGGAAAATGTCTTCGGTCGCGGTAACGAACCTCTATCATTTCTCGTTAACGAATTTTCGTCTTACCTTTCCCCTTGGCGTGTGCCCTTCCTCACGCTTAAACTTCACATTCAGAACTCGCGCCAACTCGCCGTGTGAGAAACAGGTCAACCGATCGGAAATCATCAGCCCCGCGCGATGTCGCAACTCTCATTATTGGAACTCCAGTCTGCTTACATCACGCCTGCCCGCGCCGTTCCCCGCGAGCTTCCGCGGGAGATGAGCTTTCCGCGCGCTTACGCGCTCACACGCTCCTCTCAGGTAGAAAATTGTCAATACCCTCGAACGAGAGGAGGACGGTTAGGTGTCGGGGAAGAAACGCGAGATTATATAAGAAGTAGCGTTGCAAGATGCATCGAGAGGAAGCTCGAGTGAATCTTTGCCCCTCGATATCTGACGAGTACACTCGGCACTCGAGGACCGAGGAAGGAGGCTCGATGCTCGGGATAAGGCTAGGATCCTTTCCCTTTGGACATTAATAAGGCTACTTCAATTGGTTGCGTAGCCCCGTGCCTACTCACCCTCCCTCTCCCTCGCACCCTCTGCTTTTCCGCCCCGCTTACCATGGATGTTAATCCCGCTTCTGCATCCGAAGCCCTCTCTCTCTCTCTCTCTCTCTCTCTCTCTCTCTCTCCCATTCGCTTTGATCTCTTATTAATCCCGGCCGAAATTTCGCTCATTTCTTCCCTTTTCTCTTTCTTCCTTTCTTCCTACTTACGCTACATCACACGTAATATCGGATACGTAATAAATTATGACACGTCTCACCCTCTTTCGGACATTCGGCTATCATGACATTAATCGTTCGTGGAAGCGGGAAGAAATGATAAAAGTTTCACGTTCTCTCTCTCTCTCTCTCTCTCTTTCTCGTTCAAGCTTATCTTGGATAGATAACGCGTGACGTACACTGAAAACAAGTCGGGTAAGAAGAGGCAAGGTCTAGGCAAATTTTACTGCACGGACTGTAATCTCGAGGCAAATGGAACAAAGATCGTAACGTAGGAATTTGAATGACAAGATTCAGTCGACGATAAGAGGCGAAGAGCAGTTGAAGGAACAATATATGTATTTGTGCAGGACGAATAAAAATGTTCGTTCGGCACGAGAACGTCTCTGTCCAGCGCGCGCTTTGATCGTTTGATCCGCGCCTAATCATCGCTCTTTCGCAGACGAGGCGGCCTTGATATCCAGATGGGAGTATTACGAGATCCTTGAATCGATTTTCGAGCCGATGCGTTCGGGCAAAGCCTGCCTTTTAAAAAGCATTTGCGAGGCCGCGGCGGTGCCTTTCGGGCGAAGCCGCAGTCTGACTGCGCAGCTCGTCCACGCTTTCCTCACGTAAGTGTTAATCCGCCGAGTAGTCTCTTAGAATAATCTTTGCTAAGTCTCGTGTAGCGCCCGCGATTAAGGAATTACGTTACGTTACGTTACGTTACGTTTGCCGTGCCATTGTTACGGCTTAGGGAAACGTGAACGGTTTACGTTACACGTGCGCGCGCGGCCGTGTTACGCGGCGGCGTACCTGCGACCAGCGCACCTGCGATCAGCTTGCGAAACATTTGTTCCGAGGGAGAAAAAGGAGAAGGTAGAGCACACATCGTGTTAACGACGCTGCGATATTTTGTGCAAAATACTTTCGTGTCACGGCAATCGCTCGCGTCGAGAAGAGAAAAGAGAAACGAACGAACCAAGTCTCCGTGAGGCTTTGTTGATATTCGATTCAATGCAAAATAAGTGAAGGATCGGTGGGAATCAGTGCAGGATTATCGAGAGCAGCGCAATGAATTATAAACATAAATAGCACAGAAGCAAAAAACAAAAGCGGAATGCCCGGACGTTTCGGACTTATTCTCGAATCGTTCTCAACGGCATCGATATGAGAAGCGAAATCTTATAAGATTAAGGTCGCAGGGAAACATTACAGGACTGTGATAAATTATTAAACTCACAAGGGAAGCGCAACAAGTACGCGAGTAATGGTTAAAATTTACAAGTCAGTGCGAGAAAAGCAAGGACTTAGTTGGAGAGCTTGCTTGATCGTTAATTGATCGACATTTGTCTCGTCTCTCTCCGCGCGATGTCCGCACAATTCCGCACTTTACGTCCAGAGATTACGTCCACTGACTCGATCGGGGAAATAATCTGCTTACATTTTAGGCCCTCGACCACATCCGAGCCGTTCAGACACGCCTTCGATCAAGAGTATCGAGCCGCTGAAGTTGCAGGGCGACGGGATCGCGGGAGTTGCGAGCGCTTATTCACGGAATGCCCGGAGAGTCTTTTGGAATACTTCACCGAAATAACCGAGTGATCGTATCGGCCCGCCGGCGACGTTATTATTCTCTTTCGGCGACGCGCTCTGGAATTAATTTCTCCTTTTCTTTCTTCCTTTTTTCTTTTTTTTTTTTTTTCCCATTATCAGAGACCCCTATTGTCCCCCGTAATAATAAGCGTCGCGGCATTAAAGATCCGAACGTTCGCTCGGGAAGTTGCTTAATATCCCGTCGGGGAAAACAAAAGGTTAATTAGCAAATTATCACAGGTGGGCTCGCCCCGGCTGAAAGTTCGTTAATTTTCGCGTAACCTCTTCCTCCACGGCGTTTTCTATCTCACGGCGGAAGTCTCAGAAGAGCAATAACGACGTCGTCCGCGGCAGCGCGCGATAGAGATTTATAGAAAAATTGACGCTGCGACGGAACACACGAATGGAACGTGTAGGAGCCGAAGCCGATGTACGCGCTGCGGATATTAATTAGCACGTCTCGTTGCTGTGCTTGAAGATTTATGATAATTGACGCGACACCTGTTCACGAATGTTCACTCTTTATCGTGATTGTCGAAGTGGGTCGAAGAGTAGTGCTGGATTGCAGAGAACGCCTCATTACCGCCAGGAGCTACTGCTGTTTTTTTTTTCTTTTTCAACGGTGGTGAAAACGACGTGTTTTCTCCATTAGCAAAGCTAATGTAATTACATTTTTGGAGCGAAGGGGACGGGTGTAGTGTAGTCGTTGCCTTTACCGTTACTTTTCACGTGCGGAATACGCGTGCACGGGATGGATGGCGACGAGCGTCGTAAAGAAGTTTCTTCGAAATGTAACGAGGAAAGTAATGTCTCATGTTGCTTCGTGAGTTAACGATAATGGCAACGAGTTATTATTAGAAATAAGAAACGATAACGGCTACGAGTTATTTTTTGACATGAACATTTCAAAACATTGACATTTCAAAATGAGCAACTCATGTAACGGTAATGAGGTACTTTTTTCAAAGTGAATAACGGTAACGTTAATTGTAGAGCTATCATTTCAAATGAGTAACGATAACGAGTAATTGTTGGGCTCGTTTAATAACTGGTCACTTCTCAAAAGTGACTCACCCTAGCTTGATTTGGATCAAGGTTAATGCGCGACACCGCGGGAAAGAAATTACGTTAGGAAGATGCGGGTACAACCGCAGTATTCTTTTTAATAACAGCCGTACGGTAATTATAAATGCCCAGTCCTCGTTTCGGCTTCTACAAAGGAGAAGGATCAATAAGGACATTTTTCTCAAGACAAAAGTTTTAAAAGTTTCGTTGCTCAAATCTTTGCCTCTTCTTGTTCATTTTATTTCTTTCTTTCTCGTTTTTCTTATTTTCTGTTTTATTTTTTTGATGTACCAAACATTACGATCATATTTTCGACATCTTTTTAATGACCGTACAATGCAAAAAAAATTGTTCTTTGACAATCCAGTAGCAGGGGAGGCGGAAAAACGCCTTTATTGATCTTTCTCCTTTCGAGCGGGCCATTTTCTTATCGCACGCAGCTGTTATCGAGAACGCGAGTATTGGCAATAACGTCCAATATAACTGCGTCACGTCCTGTCGCCGACATCCTTTGCGTTTCTTCATTCGGCATGCATCCTCCGTCGTGCCCGCTCGCGCATCCGTTTGCTCCTTTCTTGGCACCTTAACATTTGTAATATCAGCTTTGACAATTCGCGCGATCGTCCTAGCTCGTAATTCACTTTTCACGAGAAGGAGCTCCGTGTATCTCGGATCCATTTCCGCGGAAATGTCCTGAAAGTAACAAGAGTAAGACCGAAGCGCAAGCACATTTTTTGCCTTTAATAGAAACCTGAGCGTAAAACAATCGATATTTTCTTGTGGAGAAGACCCTTTTCCATCACTTCGTATAAATTTCACACCTTAGTAAATTATTTATACGAAGAATACATAGACATTGGTTTGCGTAATTAAATTTTAACTTTAATTAGTTAATTTAGTTTTAATTTAACGTTTAAGTCAGTCTCGTTTTAAGTAATTCTAAACTTAACCAAGTTAATTCCAAATATTCTTAACTTTGAACGTAACTTAATTAAACAAATATACTAACTCGTCCAATCCTGCATGTTACAAAGGATAAGAGAGAAGTTCTGAGTTATTTATATTTTAAACTACGTGGGGCTCGCATATCGTTTATAATACCTCGAAGCATCGTGGTTTTATCCTTTATTATGTTGTGAGTTGCTGTCATTCCAAACATGCTACTCTCGCGTTGCTCTTCTTTGTTGACACGGGTTAGTTTCTGTGAAAATATTCCACAAATCTTTCGCCTTACTATATTAAAATAACAAATCCTAAACAGAGGGACCTTGTGCAAAGCGAGAAGGTCCTTGTGCAAAGTTTGTGAGCTTAGAGAGATGCGTGCAGCGAAATTTATAGAGGAATATTTTAACGATAAGTCGCTTAATCTGAAGCTTTGCGTAAGTGCCTGTCTATCGCCTACGCGGCAACCACCGAGAATCTAGTCTGATGAGGAAGAGGGTCTTTAGTATGCAGGAGGATATGCGGATTCCTGCCGCTCGGAGGATTGTTTTGCCTTATCGGGGAGAGTGTATGGGCACGGGGAGGAATTGCCTTATTGTTAGTTCTACTTTGCGCATACGCGCCGCCGCAGAATATATTGTTCTTGGAGATGGATCCGCCATGGAAATTGAATTACAACTTCGGAACGACGTAATAAAACTCCTCGCCTTTGTCACGCGCGTATCCTCCGTCGCGCTCGCCGAGCTTCTTGTCATGGAGGTTTCTCGCGCGACAGCACGAAGAGGAAGAAAAAGGAGGAGCGAAACGATCCTCTAGGCTACTTTCTCTAGGCGCTTTCGGCGAGAGCTTCTGCACACTCGCTCTCTAGCTCTATTGATCCGCAGAGAAACAGAGCGTGATCAGCGCGGTGGAAATATGGGCTATGTTTACCGCGCTCGATCGAGAGCCAGAAGCAACCGTTAATCATTCATCTTGAGCGCATCTAAAGCGCTGATAGGCAATGAACATGCAGGCTGGTTGAAAAATCCAGAAATGATTAAATTATTGGCGATGTCTCTGTGTCCTTGAAGCAACCTTGGAATGACCTGTCAAGGTGACCTAAGAAATTTAAATGGGTAGCTGCATTTTTATGGACAGGATAACTGACGTCGAGACTTTCCGCAACGCTATAATGTTAGATTCGGATTTTTAGGTCAGGAGTTGGAAGGGTTTAGCCATCACGCTGAGGTTTCTTGATCGGATTTTGCCGTCATTATGTTCTATATGTAATATATATTGAAGGAAAACAAACACGAAGAGGAAAAGGAAGAAAATGGTATATCGTTTTTTCGCCTCTTCCTCCTTGTTTTCGTTTTCGTTTCGACTCGTTTTCCTTTTTCTCCAATTTTTTCCTTTAAGTGGCACGTACAATCGGGCCGCTGCGGATAATGAATTCTCCGATACCGCCATTGTTGGCCGGCGTGATAAACTGACCCTGCATGCGTCTTCTTTTGTTTCAGAAATGCTCCGTGTGCTGTTACGTAACCATTTATTTTTTAGTCCGACATCGATTTCGCGCATTGTATCCCGTGATCCGACTTTTCCCGCTGCAGGGAGAAACGATTGTGTGACCGCGGCAGAAGTGTCACCCGTTGCGTCGTCGAATAAGCAAGCATTCGATCGTTTCGATTGTTCGATCGCATCAATTTATTATACCGCCTATTAATTATTTTCCCAGCAATCGTCAGAGAAGTAAAAGTTCATCGTCTGAGATCCTTGCTTCTGTATTGCAATCTTTCAAGGGAACGGCCGATGTGAATGACGTATTCCAAAAGTATGAATTTCATTCCACAGATTTGTTTAAATACACGAGAGAAATATTGTAATGGAAATTATAAAAAAAATTTGTAATTTTCTTGAGCCTTATGAAAAGAGGCTGTAACCACAACAAATTTGTTTAAAAATATCATGCGTGTTTGATGTCTCACCGCACAATATTATTATTATTTGAAATTTGTTAATTATCCAAACATGAACATAAACGTAAATTTTGCGATGAAGGAGCCAGTTGGTATCCTGTCGATAAAATTTGGAAATATGGCGTCCTCTTAATTAGAGACCGTAGAAGCTTTGCGTAAACCCCCTTCTTTGAGATGTATCTTCATCCTCAGCTAAATAGTCGCGAGCAAACCGACTGCTGATTAACCACGCGACGAGCGCAAACACGTGTTTCGCTTTGCATTTGGTCGTCCGAAGTGGTCGCGGTAGCCGAGGAGAGGATTCCGTGTACGTAACGAGGGTGAGTTTTATGGGGTCGTTCGGCCGCTGTAATTCAATTTAACGCCGACATTGCGGACTCGCGCCGGTTTACGAAGATTCGAGAATGCTTCAAGATTATACGAGCCCGCGTCGACACTGATTCTTTCGCGGGACACAATCTTACCCCTCCGTCTTGCGGAACTTGAGAGAGCATTGAGCGAAAAACCACGCTTATTCCCTCAACCCTTCAACGCAAATTTGCATCAGAAACAGAAATAGAAACATCTGTTCGTTTCATCCGACGATATACATCAGGGGATTTTTATAATCGCGATTTTTTCGTGAAGAGAGATGAATCGAAAGTCACGAAGAATCACGTGCGTGTGTTTTCGATACATTTTGTCATATTTGACTATATAAAATTACGTACAATTATGTATCTTTTATTTTGCTGAAATATTTTGCTAGAAACTATCAACTGAAACATACGCTCTTCCTTTCCTCCGAGATGATACTAGTGTTAAATTAAATAAATGTTTACATGAAAAGTTATTTTTAATTAAATCGCACGTGAGGAGGTTACAAGCCCGAGAGAGAAAGAACGAGACTTATTGACCGAGACATGTGTCGTGCTTATGCATTTTCATGCGATCCGTGTGCGTGTTACATAACGGACGTTATCGCAGGATTTCAAATATTTGTCCAAACTGTGAGCATGCTCGCGCGCGCTCTCGCTGTCGTCGATGCGACGAAACGCACTGTGAAACGCGGTCATTATGTATGCGTTGTCGGCGGTGGGAATCGCTCGTCGCCGTTATATAAACGGCGTCACGGGTCTTCGAACCCGTCGTGCAATTCGGCTGCGACTTCGGGAATGGCGCAAACATTTGCGCTGGGGTGTTTAACGGTTCCCCGCGACACACGAAACGCGACGCCTCAAACCAATCCAGTTTGCTACTTCACGTAGTTCGGCGTCGTTTAATCGGCCGGGGAACCCTTGTCGTCGTCGTCGTCGTCGTCGTCGTCGTCGTCGTCGTCGCGTCGCGTCGCGTCGCGCGTCACGGCTCTCCACTCTGCGGAAGATGATCAGATCGATTGTTCTTGCTTTGTTCCTGCTTCGTTTATCGATCAACGTCGGGGGATGCCCGCGGGCGGGCGACACTCGCGCGAACTTGAATTGCACGGACGACATGACCTCACGACACAAGCTGAAAAGAAGCCTCACTTTCCCCGACACGTCGATGCTTCTGGTATGTAGCCGGTTGAGAACCGGCGAATTCTATTCTACATTGTAACATATTCTACATTATAACACAAAGAGCTCCGCGATTCGCAAAAAAGATTTCACACAAAATCAAACGGGGGGATGTTAATCTTGATGAATATTCGTCAAAACTGACAAAATTGCAAAGGTGCTTAAGCGCTGCCATATTGGATCCGCCATTACGAATTTCTCCTTGATTCCAGATTCATAGCCAGCGACTCAATGTAAAGAAAAAAAAAAAACCTAACCTGGGTGTATCAAATTCAATGCAAATTCGTCGAAAATTGGCAGAGCTATTCATGGTGCCTCATGTACTAGCTAATTGGTCACAATTGCTTCGTCTCGCCCTTTACGTTTACGTTTAAGAACTGCTTATGAAAATTTTATTTTTATTCGTTTCGCAATTTACGGGCGGGGGGGGGTTATAGCAGGGTTTCGCCGTGACATTCTCACCTGTACATAATTCCGAGCGCACGATCGTGTCTTCCTACGTCGTCCGTCCAATTTTCCGCGACAGTTCCGCGTTTTCGTGCGCGCCTCACGGCGCGGGGGGGGGGGGGGCGCATCGCCGTAGTTCCCGACATTTCGTCCTTTGACTGAGGAGCGTGAAGAAAATCGAGCGAGCGGAAGGTTCGTCGCTCGCTGCGACCGGCCGCAATTCTCGAGACAACGAGAGCCGCGTGTTTTGTGTTTTTCGGCAACGCGCTTAATTACATCGCTGCCGCGAGCCGGCGTGCTCGGCGTGAAATTATTAGATTCTCGTCTCGACACGGCCGGACACGAGCATGCGGTGCAACAACGCGTTCTTTCGGGGCTCATTTTATTTGCGCACAACAGCCGAGACGCTGAGAGCGCCGCGGACACGACATGTGCCGGCGCGCGTATGAATTTCGATAAAACCGCGAATTTCCAACGGAGAATCGTTCCCGAGCTGAGGGAGCGGCGCGGTGTCTGCCGGTGTCTGGTGAGGACAGTTTAACGAGATTCGCCGTGGGTTTTGTGAAACGAGATGAAAAACGTTTTTACGTCGCGACGCGAAGCCTCGCCGACCGACGAAATCGATACATTCCATGGACCGCTGACAGATCACACGCTGTTTTCTGTGACAAACGACAGAGAGAGAGAGAGAGAGAGAGAGAGGGAGAGAGAGGGGGGGGAGATAAAGTGTACGTCTAATCTGGGACTTAAGTCGAAAAATGGAGTTTCGATAGCGTCACGTTTCGGAAGTTTCCGCACGCGCGCGCGCGGCGAGTAAATATATATTTTTATTAGAGAGACGCACGTAGATTTTCGTGAGTACACACACACACACACACACACACACACACACACACACACACACACACATACACACACACACATACACATACAATATATATACATATATATATAATTCGTTATGGTCGAATTTCAAGTTTTATATAATTGTATACATACGACAGATGCCTGTCATTTTTTCACAATCATTTTTTCTCTGAGAGAGAGAGAGAGAGAGGCAGAGGTATTACTCTCGCGATCAATTATTCGCGCATAATGTCAGCCGTTGGCGCGCTCGTATTGTTTGCAGGCAGGTACGTCGGCCGGTCAGCCGGCATTGAGAAAGAAATATACCGGGCGTGTGTCGGCTCCTTTTTTCGCCAGCATGTATTTTCGCTCCAGCGCAGCCCTACCCTCCTCTCTCCCGTGTCCCTATCTGCCCATCTATCTCACGGGAGATCGAGTGAGAGAGAAAGGGAGAGAGGAAGGGGGAGAGAGAGAGAGAGAGAGAGAGAGAGAGAGAGAGCGCACCGCCACCGCTCCACCGCCATCCAGATTCTCCGGCAACGATTCTACGCGGAAATTTGCGGTTTTATCGGAAATTCGTACGAGAGAGGCGGGTCGCGTGCGCTCCGCATGAGCCCGGCGCGGAAATTGGATCAACTTCGTCGTGCGATCATCCGGAATCCACCGGCGCCCGGTCCATCGCAGGGGTGTGTATCCGTCGCGGAAAGGCAGGCGCCGACTCGCGCGCGTCGCTCGTTCGAATTCGATCACGCCCGGGTCGTCTCGAAAGTATTATTAATTCGACACTGGAAATTCGACCTTCCCCTCCAACCCTCCGGGCGAGTCGGCAGGGCGGACCAGGAGGAGAAGCAAAAAAAGTAAAAATGCGCGGAGAGTCCGCGGATCACACAGCGCAGGTGTCCCTCTCTCTCTCTCTCTCTCTCTCTCTCTCGTTTTTCGGGAGCTACCTCGAAAACGTTTCTCTCTTAAGCGCGCGCGCGCGCTCGCGCGTTATTGCATTTGCCGGCGCTCAGCTACGCTATCTCGCGCTTTTACAGCTGATTTTCGGTCTGGGCACTCCGCTGCAGCTGGATCGCGAGAGCGTGATCGTGGGCGTGTTTACAAAAATGCAGTACACCCTGCCGAGCAACGCTACAGATTTCACGGAGCCGGGGGTGTATTACACGCGGGCGGGCGGCAGCAGATGGAGTCTTTACAAAATGTTCGAGAAAGTAATGGCCATGTACGGCTTCGGCGGCAAGGAGTGCTTGCTGAGGGCCATCTGCGAGGTCGCCCATGTGCCATTCGACGTCCGCCACGGTTTGCTGGGCCAGTTGGTGCAGACTTTCCTCAGGTAAACGAAGACAACGCGCGGATATTGTATTTGAGCTTTTTACTTTTGTGTTTGACTTTTTGTTTGTTTGCTGGAGAGAGAGAGAGAGAGGAAGCAGAGTTTCTAGTCTAGGGCGCGCGTCACGTAGCGCCAATTAGAACGAGCGAGAGTATAACGTTACCGTAGACGCGCGCGTGGAGGCATTTACTTCTTTCGATTCGCCGATCGCACCCTCGGCAAATTTCTCGATAATACCCCCGCGCGACCGCTCCGATATTTCCGCCGCCTACGGACATGCATATCGCTGTAATTTTTCGCGCGAGGCGCACGTATATCGAGAGACTCCGTGGGATTCCAGGCCTTCCAGTACGCAGGAGGAGCACGACGAGTACGGCGATCGGGACTATCAGGCGGCCGAGCGGCTGGGTGAGCAGGCAGAGGGCGAGCACTGCCACGCCCTTTATCCGGAATGCCGCGGAAGTGTGCTGGACGTGTTCTCCACGTTGATGGCGTGAGGACATCGGCCGGGTGTGGATCGACCAACCCAATGAGTCCCGATAAATACGTCAAGCACGAGGAATTCGGCGTCGAGCACGAAGAATTCGCGAGCGATACGTCGCGTCGGTCTCCGGCGATTCCTTCAGCGGGGGAGGGACTGTCGCAGCTGTTGAACTTTGAGACACCGTCTCGGCCTCCTCGCGGGAGAACGATCCAGGAATAATCCACCCGCGCCCTGACGTTTCGTGTCGTCGTTCCGGGCGAAATCGTCCCTTGCGACGCTCCCTTCTCCGTCGTTCGTTCGTTCGTTCGTTCATTCATTCATTCATTTCGTTTCCTATTGGCATTCCTTTCCCTCCCGATTCCGAGTTTCATCTTCCTAAAAGTGCGCCGAAGAAACACGGAGTTTCGCCGGTCGGAATGCCGGCATTCGATATTAAAGAATCTTCGGCATTCGCCGGGCCGGCCGGCTCAAGTTTATCGCGGTTTTTCCGTTACTTCGGGATTCCCGAATAATCAGCCGAAGGAGGAGCTCGCCGAAAGTTCGCCGCTTTCGCGAGAGGCGACTATCGCTGTTTTTTTTTCTTCTTCTTGTTTCCTTTTTCATGCCATCCCCATTCGGAGCTGCATGCTAAGATAACGCTCCCTTTTTCCGACGTTCCTTTTTCCGACTGAGGAAACCGGGCTTTTTCTCTTCTCCCCCCCCTCCCTCCCCTCACCTCTCTCTCTCTCTCTCTCTCTCTCTCTCTCTCTTTTTCTTCCCAGCATCAAGTAATTCCAGGGCCATTGCCACGAACTATTATTTAATTAATCTATTTTTGTCTGGGAAATGTCTAGGAAATATTGTCGAATTTTGCAACAGCAGATATTTTTACAAAGTTAATTAAAATTATTACAAATTACTCACAAAGTTAATTAAAATTATTCTACAATATTAATCATTGAATTTAATTGATGTAGTATATCGCAGTATATTTAATTTATCTAGTATATTGTCGACTTCGTAACGCGCGGCGGCCGTAACTAATGTACTGTTCCTTTGTGAAGTCCGCAAAATGAGGGCGCTTTGGACCCCGCGAAACCGTCGGTCTTAAACTCTTCGCATTTATACCGCCATTGACGGCCGCGCGCGAGGCGCGCGCAAGTCTGCTTAATTTTGACGCTCGATGGGCACAAAAGCACATACATTACATTGCGGGTCTGAGACGCGCTGATTTCGGCTTGTAAACAGCAGAATGTCTGGCAGACGTGACTCCGACGCAAAGGGTTAATTTAATTTGTGCGCCTGTTCGCGCTCACGTGCGCGCATCGCGTACGCACACACGTTGCAGGTAATGATGCGCATTGTAACCGCATCCGCATCCATGCGCGGTGCCCGCGGTCGCTGGTTAATTATTAGATAATGGGCGTGTTACATAGTTAATTACAGGCCGAGATATGTGATAGGTTATACATATAATATTATACGTTATATCGTGCAGATAATTAGCTAAGATATAGCCGGCTTTGCCGTCCGCGCCGGCGACGCGCAGGCGCTTGAGACCGCTTGAGACCGCGATCGCGTCCGAGGGGCGTCTTTTTGTTCCACCCGAACACACTGTGTACCTGAAGAAGACGAGGATGGTACACCGGGTGTCCAGGAGAAAAGGTTCAGGGCAGATAGGAGCTACAAAATCAGTCAGGTAAAACGTCCAGACAAACATTTGGAAAATTAATGTTGCCGAAGTTGCGAGAGAATTATTTATTTTGATCGAGTGACAAAAGTGACCCCACTCGCTTCTGCTCGAAGATTTTCCGCGTGTCCTCCTGCGATTTCTACACACGGAGCACTTTTTATTTAGCTTCCCGTCCATTTTTTCTCAGCGACACCGAGACAACACCGCGACACTTCCTTCCTTCCTCCGCCGCGCCGGCCGTTACGCTCGATCCGGCTTTCTGCATCGAATTTTTCGGCCCTCTTGTGGGACTTTCCGGACTGTTCTCGCGCTTCTCATTCGGCAGGATACGCTAGCCCCTGGAAACGCTCGCGGTGAATAAAAACGATTTACTGCCGCGATATCCGCCCTTCGGCGCCCATATTTTCTCCCCCGGCAGGAACTGTACAACGCGCGTATAACATGAAATTGTCGAAGCAATGTAATTCTTGCCGCTCGGTGACCACGCGAGACGAGACGCGAACGATCCTATCGACTCGTCCGCGTTCTGCTCGGCTTTTGGCCTCGTTGGAGATTAGAACGCGGGCCGTATAAATTAATTGCCGCGCATCCAATTCCGTTTCGTTCCGTCCTAATTGTATGTATCCTCCTCGTCATCGGCGTTTCGCCCACGAGATTCTCTCTTCGGAGTCGCTGGGAAGCCGTCGAGAGCGAGAGAGAGAGAGAGAGAGAGAGGGGGGAGAAGAAACGTCGGGAAAACCTCGGGTTTTCCTTGTTCCAGCTATCTTCTGGACCATTCGAGGGCGACCTCGCGACCTTTTGCGGAGAATCAATTTCAGCAGCAAGGGAGGAGGAGAGAACGGACGGGAAAGGCGGACAGAGTCTTACCTCGACATACACACACACACACACACACATACATGTGCGAGCGCGTAGCCGCGCGGACATAAAGTTACGTGGCGTATCTCGTTCATATCGGTCATGAAAAGTGGCTTTTCCGTTTCATTTTTCTCCTGCCGTCGAGTTGTCCGAATTACTCGCTCTGCACGGTGTTGGCGAATTCTCGTCTGCGGGATGTCCGAAATTGAAATTTCACTATCGAGACCGCGAGATCTCCTCGGGGATCCCGTTTGCCTTGGTGCGAGGGGCGCCGCGTTTTCCACATGCTGATGTAAGGAAGCGGAAATTCGGAGGACTTTGTGTCGCATTTGTCCGACATTGTTTTCCGACGTGCAGCAAAGAAACTCTTTAGAACCCGAAAATCAATTACGGAGAGAGAGAGAGAGAGAGAGAGAGAGAGAGGAGGGGGGGGAGGGAGGAAGGGGTGAATTTCCGCTGACAGAAATCTCTGTTTCTGTTGTCGGCGGCGGCGGTAGTGAAGGAAGCAAACGAGTCGAGGGGGATATTGCTTATCCCTTTACTCGGTTAATTTTCCCTTGCCATTTCGCCCAGCGCGCGCTGAGAGAGCGCTGGAATGTATATATCGCTCGCGCGCTCTCGCGTGTTTTTCGCGTTTACAAAGGGTTATATATTGTTGCCGAAACGAAGTTGTCGCATGTCGTCCGCCCGACACATTTTGAGGGGCTTTGCAGATTGCACATGGTGCACGCCGCATATAAAGGCGCAAACTAAATAACGTGGCGGCGGCATACGTGGTACATACGTAGATACATACACACATACCTGGGATCGCGGAATATCGCTGAGTAAGTGCCGACGAGCGTGCGTGCTCCTGCAAACGCGAGATCGAGTGATCAATAGTGCCGGCCATATTTATTATGTATTATTGTTCCGCGATAACTAATATTAAACATGCGTATGTGTGTGTGTGTCTTCCGTTATCGGACCGTGTGCGTTTAATGGTGTCCGTGTTACGTCAACGCTTGCCGATCGCTTTCACATGATCGCTCGACAAACGATCAACCGCGGATCACTGTGTCAAGTAGAAATTTAAATGGAGCGAGTGAGACCGGGGTATTGGTGGCTGTGACTGGAAACTTGTGTGCGAATTGAAGGTTCAATCTGACGTGTGTGGTTAAAGCGCACGACACACACCTGTGGCATCAAATTTGTAAATGCGATTGAACTGGAAAAGTCAGGTCCAACTCGAAATTTTATGTATCCGGATATATCTCACTTGAGGCAAGTAACAACTATATTAAGCCAAGAGAATTCAGACCTGTATGTACATATATGTGTGTTTGTGCTGAAAAGAAATAAATAAGAGATAAGGAAATATTTATTTCGATGAGTATGGATTATATGTATAGTGTACATATTTTTACGCTGAGAAAAATTATTTTCAAACGCAAAAGTATATTTTCTTACAATTTCTTAAAACAGAAACTGCTCACAAAAGTTGTTTTTTTTTTCGTTTTTTCTATTTAAATAAGAAAATTCAGATCTACGCAAATATATTATAATTATTTGTCGGAAAAATAGTTTTTATTTCTCAGATATTTTTTCTCTCGGTGTGTGAGAGCTGCTGGATCTAAATTTTTCAGTCAAGTTGTACGATACACGTGCGACTTGTTTTTTAACACTTGTAGTCGCGATTAAACTGCAAAAACTCGAATCTAGCTCTAAATTCAAACTTGAATGTCTCGCACTCACAAACATTTCAAGTATAACAACTATCAAATTAATACAGGCCACTATGCCTCGTGAATATGAATGCAACGTCACACACGTCATGTGCGATTCAAATGAAAACCTGCCGCGAGTTTCAAGCAAAGATTCTCGATGCTTGCTTTCCCAAAAGACGAGGCCTACGATTAATCTCAGCGTGAAATTTCTCGATTATCGGGAAACGAGCAAATAGGAAGGGAAAACGATCACGACTGAATCATTAAGAAAGTAAGCGCTATCGGGACGATCGAGCTTCAAATGAAGACGACGTTGAAATTCCCCATCTGATGGCGGCAACAACGGCAACGCTAATCACGTAAATGGTCCGAGCGGTGTGCAACTAACGACAGCGACGATGTAAATACGATAACGGGAACGGAATTGGCGAGGCGACGCGCGCGCGCGCGGCAACGACGACGACGACGACGACGACGACGACGACGACGGCGTAACAGCCAGGCGGACTTTTGCTCTAGATGAGATTTTAATTCAACTTCGGCCGTTAATCACGCCGCTACGGAAACGGAATTAATTAAAGCTGCTTAACGGGTAAGACGGGCAATTATTGGATTTACAACGCTATCGCCCCCCGGCCGGGATTAAACTGATACGCCCGATGAATCGTTCGATGTCGCCGGCTTGATGCATCGTTATGTGTTGCTGCGCTTTCGCTCTCGCTCTGTCGCTCTCGCCTCTAAAAATTCCTTTCTTTTCATGCATCGCGAGCACGCGCGTCCACCGCGCGTTTAACCGGATTTTTCTTTCCTTTCCCTCCCCTCTTACCCTTCCTCTCCCTCCGCCCCGCGGGGCGTATGTTCGCAGCTGTGTGCGGCGAATAAAAGGTCGATTATTTTTCGGACGTCGGACGAAATATCGACTCGTTCCACTTACACTCTGCCGGGACGTGCGCGCCCGCCCGCAGCTGTGTTATAAATTTATTCGCGAGCGTATAAGAAATGCCGAGAGAGAGAGAGAGAGAGAGAGAGAGAGAGAGATAAGCGCAGGAATCTGCAGGGTAAATATCTCGCTGCTCGTGGCGAGGACGACCACCGCGAATGAAATGTACGTCGAGTTTCTCCTCTGTCACCAATGACGCGCGCAAATAGCGGCCGCGCGTCTCCTCGAGCGCGTAAACTCGCCCGGGCCCTCATTATCGTGTCCTCACCTCCTCGTGTCCTCGCCGATACGTATACGCCGTGAGAAATAAGGGGCCGTTCGCCTGCGGTTCGTTGACCAGTGATCCAATAGTCCGTGCGAATTACTTGGGCACAGAATGGGGAACGGCCATCCGCCGCGCGGCGAGCCGCGCGCTTTCGCAACGTTTCTGTCGGACGACCACCGTAACGACACGTGTAACGCCCCATGTCGCGATTGCTTTTTTACCTGTTCTCGTGCCTTGGCCTGTGGACGAATTTTTGCCGGTGCGGAGCGATACTGCTGTATCCTGAAAATACCTTGTATCAGGTATTTTGAACATTTCTCGCCATTTCTCCCTCTCTCTCTCTCTCTCTCTCTCTCTCTCTCCCGTTCTTTTTGTTTTCACGTTTCGGCTGTAGTGTTGCTACTGGTGTTGTGTTTACTGCTACGCGCGAAATCTGTTGTTTAAACTGGACGGTAGTCTCTCTCCCGACGCAATTCGATTCAATTCCGCTTTATTAACGACAGAATAATTCCCCCGTTAGCGTCGAAATACAAAATGAACTATGGAAAAAAAAAAAAGGGAAAAAATTTCGGACGCTTCGCAAATCGTATCGCTTAACGCGAATGCAATATCGTCATGAAGCGCGATCGCGGGAATTCACTGAAATTTCCAGCCAGCGTCGAATTCCTTTTTACACGGCTCGCGGACGTGTTTTCAATTCGGTCCGATTTTGATTACGGCGAAAAAAGGAAAAAAAGATATTCGCGCGCTCGGGCGGGCGGGAAGAAATCGCGTGCCAATCGAACATCGCGCGCCGATAATAGGTCATTAAAATGATATTTAGCCACGCGCACGTACTCGTCGTCGCGGGAATTTTCGCTGCGCGCGACAAAATGCTGGCCTCGTCGCATTAAATATTTATTCGCCGACCGCGGAATAATTGGCGAGTCCTCGTCTCGCCTCGTCCGAGGGCAACTAGTATCAACTAATTTTAGACGCATAGCGAAGGCTAAGATCTCTGTTTCTTCAACGACCACGACCGTATGAATTAATAACGTCAAAAGAAAAAGGTTTGCAACTGCAATGGCAATTGTGGTCGACTGAACATATTTTCAAAATATTCCGGGAGCTTTCTCTTTGCTTCAACACAATCAATAAATCACCGTAAAACAAACAACAAAGTTGTATGACGAAGTAAGTAGATTGAAAGGAGAGTATCGTGCCATTTTGATTTTATGACTAAATAAACAAACATTTTCGCATCGCGTTTTTTCCTTTCTCCACCAAAGTCTCATTTCGATCGCGCCGGTGTGATCAAATCGGTCGCGTTATAATCGTCACGCGTTTCCAATTTTCATTCTCGCAAGTTCCGTTTCGTTCTCACACGGCGCGTCGCGTCTAAAATAACGTTGTCCCCCGGCTGGAAAATCGGAAGGGCATGTTTAGCATTCGATACGTGTCCCGGCTCCTCCCCCTAATCGTGGAAGATCGTTTCGCGCGACCAAGCTCCAACTTGCCGTCCGCGTCTGGCGATATAATCTCCGGCCAAATTCTGCCGACAGTTCACCCTGGGCATCACAGTGCCGGTGGCAATGACAAAGCGGGGCGGTCTCGCCTTCAATGCGGGCTTTCAGCTCAACTTCGTCTTACCGTGGAATCTGACGCAGTTCGAGCCGACGGTGATCCCCGCGAGGCATATTAGGGATCTCGAGTTGTGGGACACTTACGTCGCCATCGAGGATCTGTTGAACGAGTGAGTTCTTAGTGCCTAGTTTCTCCTTTTCTCCCCCGCCCCCTTTCCTCCCTCTCTCTCTCTCTCTCTCTCCCGTTCGCTTTGTACATACATTGTACTTCTCTCTGGCTTGTCAGTTCATATCTCTCCGCTCGTATCATGCTTCTCCCATGATATTGCAATTGCTGCAATTACAATCCATACCCCATTATCGAGTTCGCGTTCCCATCGTCATTGATTGCGTTGTTATTATTGTCTTTTTTCATTTTGCGTTCCTGTAAGAGGGGGATTTATAACGGCATAAAACTGCCGTTATACTTTGTAATTTCATGTTTCCTTCGCGCGCCCGAGAGGATCTATCACATAACGCTCGATAAATAATTTCTTCTCCCCCCTCCCTCGGTGTGTCATTGATCGCGCGCTATTTGGAAATTCAGCATTTATCCGAAAGATACACGCTCGATGATGATTCGCGTTGCAGAGCTCCCGAGGAAAGAATAATTTCACGTTGCAAAGCGGGCGCGAGAGAGAGAAAGAGAGAGAGAGAGAGAGAGACAGGGGAGGGGTGGGGGCAAGAAAAACGCGGGGTGTCCATCGAGATCGGCTGCGAACGAGCGAGAGCCTCGTTATTCTCTCATATCCGCCGCGTCTCTTTTGTCCACTCTCATACACGCGAATTCCGCGAACAAGCGCGCAATTTTACTCACCACCCCCTCGCGCGCCCTCGCGCGCCGGGCTCAACCGCCGCACAATGGGCGGTAGTCGAGAGGCGATTTGAATTTCGAATCGGAAGAACAAACGCCGCGCATTACCGAGCGAAATTGCCCGATGAATCAGTAAACACGGGCGGAGGAGCGAGCGGGTAAATTCGTAATTAACTCAACTCCGGCGCGGCGATGGCCGCTCATCGAAATCATATTTCCGCCGCGCGACGATACGTTCGTACCGCCGCCCTTCTTCGTTTCCCTTTTCCTCGCAGCCTCTCTGACGTCGTCGACGCGTATTCGAGACGGGACTCTGGCGCGCCGAGAATGTTGTTTGCGAAAGTACGAAAGCGACGACGATCGATGCGGAGCGTGCGATGCCGAGAGTCGCGAGCGCAACTGCCGCCCGACGACAAAGGGCGCCTCCCTTCGATTCGTATCATTCGCGTGTGCGTCTTCCCTTCCTCCCCCATCCCCCCCGCCCCTTCGCACCGCACAAGCGAGTATTGCTACTCGCGGGATCAAAGGGTAGCCGGGGTAAAGACGGCGACTAGAACATAAATTAATTGGGACATAAGGCAATTACTCCTCCGGGACGTTAGATAGCACAATGCAGGGGCGTACGTGACGAACGGGGAGCCCGAAAGGCGTTTTCCGCGATCGAAACGCTCGATCGGTGAGACAGGAAGAGAGATACGACGGCAATTACGCGCAATAAGGGGATGCTAAGACGGATGACGATCCACCGAAGGTGGATGTTTAGAAATACCGCACCGGGAAGCGCTGTTTCCTTTTTTTCTCGTGCTAATCACAAACGGGTGCAAGGTTTAAGCGGAGACTTGCCGTAGGAGAGAAGTCAAAAATATTGGTCCTACATTGCTGTGGTGCTTTCTGCGCTAAATTGATAACTATACTGTCTTACATCGCAAGTTTGCAAATTTCCATGCGACCCAAAATCCATTTTTCAACCCTAACCAGCCCTGACACCGGACATAATTCATTTAATCCAACCAAATTTGGTCTAACGAAATTAACCAGTAGATTAGAAAATGTGCGTTTCAAACGAATGACAAGAAATTGCCGCCATTTATCGCAATTTCTTAAATGAAAGATTACCGTAAATACTTGAAAATTTTATTGACATAAAATTGTTTTTTTCTGCAAAGTTTACATCATATAGTGGCCGTGCAGAATTACGAGTGGTTTTGTACAATGAAAAGAAATGTACAAAAACAAATTGGAACATTGCTCGACACTTGACGAAAGCGATAAAAATTTGAAAGTTGATTTGTCGAGCTGTCAGTTAGCGTAAAAATTTGCCTGATACAAAAGTTCTTCAATTTGTACATGTAAAAAATGTGTTTGTTCCACCCGGTATATTCCAAAGAACATTGCATCAACCCTTTTGTAACTCGTTTAAGGAGTTCAAAATTATACGAGAAGTTTGCAGAAGGACCATTACTCTTACGCGTGGTTATGTCAGTTAGGTTCTTCTCTAAAAATATGATAAAACATCGGCACACACATTTATGTGAAATTTATACACAAGAAATATATAAGAAAAAAGTAGCGTGAGCGTGTTAATACTTATTCGACGTAACGTTTTAACGAGCGCCTCTATTTTATCGACATTTTTAAAATCTCGTCGTCGCTCCTTTGGTGGCGAAGTGCGCAAGTCGCTTCTTTATCTATCTCGATCGGAAATCTATTGACACGGTAGATAAATAAATTCACCTTTGCAGCGTGATTCGCGACGACGTTCTGCTGAGAGCGATTTTGTTTCGCGGGAGACCGACGCGCGAGAGGATTTCCACCCTCCCGACTGCTTGCCAAAAATTTCGCTGGCACGGGTCGCTCTAATAAAATTAATCTCTCGACGTCGGATCAAAGTAAAAAAAAAACCCGAAGAATTAAAGAGGGATGAGAAGGAGAAGGGAAGGGAGGAAGAAAGAGGAACGCGCGCTACACCATCGTCGCCGTCGCCTCCGCCGCCGCGAATTGTCGACGGTGAAGCGCAAAACCCGGGACTGTGAAATAAGATTTAATGTTGACTCTTTAGACACGGCTGGCGGGACGGCAGGCAGTGCCTTCTGAGGACCATTTGCGAGCTCGCGGAGACGCCTCTCCGCAGAACTCACCGGGAGGACATTCTCGAGGAAATGATTCACTTAATTTTAACGTAAGTCAATTCCGACGTTTCGGTGCTCGCTCTTTGACCTACCGAGTTGGATCGATGTATTCGCGCACTTTCGGAAACGAGATTTATTAGCGGAAAAGTCGCGAGTAATGAATTTCCTCCTCTCTCCCCTCTCTCTCTCTCTCTCTCTCTCCCTCGCACTCTCCACGTCTGTCTCTCTTTCTTTCTTCTGAGTCAACGCCCCATTGTTACGTTCGCCATGAGTAATAATAAAAAATTGGCGAGAAATTCGTACGGCAATAAAGAGCTCGCGAAATTCGGGTCAGCGAGGCACGAGTGACGCGCGTGATTTTCGATTGCTCGCGCGGACTCGAAGATCTGCGTAAGCGAAAACAAAACCGAAGCACGGACGTTGTCTATTTTCCTACGGGATATTTGTAGTATCGGCATATGAATATTTGAGCACGTAGAAAATATCTGTTACGTACACCGTTAATTAAAGCAAGGGAATTATACAGTTGATTTCAATATAATTTGGACATACCTTTTATCAGATGACACACACACACACGCACACGGAGGATATGAGTTTTTGAAAATAATTTTCCTTTGAAAATGGCTAGATAGCTAGAAATTTTGTTATCATCAAACTTTTGCATAAAAAATGTTCCGAAAAATGAATGGAGCAACTAAATGGATATTTTCACTATAAAGCACTTTTCTGAAAAAAAAAAAAAGAAAAAAAACGAGGAATAGTCACGAATAGTTAAACAGAGGTAAATTTTATTATAAAATTTGTATCATATTTGTTGATATCCTGAATAATTTACAAAGTACGTGAAAAAAAGACGAGAGCTTCTCTTTCGGAGAGTGATCTTAATTCTTTGGTCCTTTTTCAATACGAACTTGATAATTTTATTAAATTATAAATTTAATAAAATTTATAAATTTAAAATTTTATCTATTTACCCCGATTATGGCAGGTTTGATTGAAATCAAAGTTTTTTTCGGATTTACGCTCGTAAGAGTGTCAATTTTCGGTAAGAAAAAAGTTGCTTGGCGTTTCGGCTCGATTCGACTCGATTCGTCGCTACTCGTTTCGCGCTTATTTACTTTGTGTAAATCTTACAATATACTGACGCCGTACAATACACTGACTTAGCAAATCCTCTCAAAAATGCTACTTCAGTTTGTTGTAAACATCATAGTTCCAACTTGAGCCGGTAGGGAACCGAGTATATCCTAGAAAACCCCGCGACGGAATTACTCGAAGTACCGTAACTTATTTCATTTTCGCGTAGAATGATACCCGTACGTCGATGTTTCGATTGATGCAAATCATTGCGGATTGATCGTATCTGAGAAAAGTGTTCGATATCTATAATTATTTTACCGTGTCTTAAAGTTTTTTTTTAAGGGCGGATACTGCTCACAAAATGGAGGAAAAAAGTCTTGATAGACGTGAGTCGAAAAGTTAATATTGTTGAAGTTACTGTTGAATGTTGTTATTATGAAAGTTATTGTTGAACAATTATTTATCTTAATTGAAGCAAATGACTTGCTCGCCTCTGGTGCTTTTGCATTCCCTCATGTAATTTGTCTACGTCATTTATCGGTGAAGAGAGAGTACCGTGCTTTAAAAGAATCCCTAAAAAAAAGTCTTTTCGCTCTTGCTCGGAGTGCAAATAAACATTTCTGTTTTTCCCATTTGCCATTATATACACCCCATTTTCCCATTATATACACGTTGCACCGAGCAATTGTTAGTCACATATTCTCGTGAATATTTGCAGAGAGCTATTACAAAGTTTTATGGCAAGAATGACATCGATTACTCTAATCAAGAGTCGCTCGCTTTAATTAAAAAAATTAATTAAAAGAAAGAACAAATAATTGTCCGTAACTCTGACAATATTAATTTTTCGACTTATCTATATCCTTGAAGTCTCGAACCTTTTTTCTTCTACAATATCCTGTACAATCGCACGGTAAAATAATTATAGTCAAGAGAACCATTCTTGTGTAACGAGTGCTATTCTACTCCTGATAACAATAATCTTATATGCGCATTGCCATTGCCTTTTTTATTAAAACAGTATGAAAACGACAAGACGAAAATGAGCATGAAGAAGATAACGATAAAATGCAAATGAAATACACGCTCGCGCGACACCGGGAAGGACTAGAATTTTTGCGAATCTTCGACCATTTACTTTTTTTCTCTCAGTGCGTCGTAACGATACCGGGTATTGCGGGGCTAGGGGGTGAAGGGAGGCAAGCACACCCTAGGCTCAGAGTCTCGAAAATCATTGAGTGATCGCGGCGAAATGGCGCGATTCGGTAAAATTCATCGCAATCTAACGTCCGACGTTCGGCAACATCCTACGAAGGGTCCAGGGCGAACCGAATCGAAGGGATAGTGAGGTGGAGGGCGTGCGGATGACTATTACACCGTGTAAAATATCGCTCGTAGCCAGCTCGATCCCCGTTAGCCGGAGCTACGAATTTGCTATTCCAAACGCGTCCACGCCCGCGTGTGTTCGAAGGAAATTGCGCCCGGGCTAACAGCGGTGCGCTAATTGCGACAAAGTTAGGCGCGCGTACGTTAAGTTCTAATGAAAGTGTTTCGCCCGGGCTTTTCCGCCAGCGCGCTTCCCCGCGTTCGCTATCCTTTCGCGTTCGGAAGTTGCTCCCGGAATTTCTCTTCCGAAATAATCCCGACGAAATGCCAATGCGTGTAATTGCGTGCCCGCGATCCTTCGAGGTCCTACCGTATGCGCTGCACGTGCGCGCGCGCGCGCGCGTGTGTGGGCGTTATCCGGTATTTATGCTTCGGAAATGAATATGACCAGTCATGTAAATTGTTGAAATTTATCGGAAACGCGCGCACGCGAGCAAGTTCCGGGGCGTAAATAATTGCATTTGATAAATATTGACACAGATCGCATCGAATTTTACAGCGCGGCGGCGACCGTAATTTTAATACGATAATTATGCGCCGTTGTTTTGCCTCTCTCTTTCTCTCTCTCTCTCTCTCTCTCTCTTTCTCTCTCTCTCTCTCTCTCTCTCTCTCTCTCTCTCTCTCTCTCTCTCTCTCTTCCTCTCCCTCTATCCATTTTCACATGAGAGATACGTGGGAGATAATGTTTATTCCCTATTCTTCAATTATTTATTTGTTAATTATTACATCATCAATGCGCACGATTATTTAATCATGCAGTGTACACGATGTCCAATAATTCGCGCTTACCGCATACTTAGCGGTACTTTTTGGTGAAGATTTGGCATTTGTTTCCTGGCAAAAATATCGGGGCACGAATAGAAGCGATCGAAAGAGAGAGAGAGAGAGAGAGAGACTTTTCGCGAGCTGGGCTTCGGGCAACGGCCAACAAAGTTACCGTCTTCGATCAATTTCGCCGCAAACAACGACTATCCTCGACATCTTTTTGCCGAGGAAAAATCATCGAAAATATCTTCAGGAGGATTAACCCGCTGTATAAATAATGAGCTCGATTTACCGGACACTCTGTATACACGCAAGACGGCATACGCCCGCCTGATATCTCTCAAGGCAAATCCAAAATGAAGGTTTCCGAGTTCGCCCGTATTCGAGGTTGCCCCGCGCGAGGGTCATCGGATGGTAATCTTCGATGCGGTCGAGCAACCTGAGGCTCGACGGGAAGAGCTCGAGACGATTTAATTTGAATCTCCTCCACAGACCCACGGAAGAAGGCTCGTCGGTGGCGATTAATTCCAGTCACCCGAGCGCCAAGAAATTGTATCAGGAAGCCGAACGATTGGGTAGGTCTGGTGGCGATTGCATCCTAACGTATCCCGATTGCATCGAGTCGCCGTTGGAATCGTTTACGGAGATTATATTTCCTTAGAGAATCGAGAGCGGAGCTCGATCTTGTTTTCTGTATCGCTTGAAATATAAATTCATTTGTGCACAAATAGACAGACACACACACACACACACACACACACACACTGCGCGTATTTACGCGCGCACTTGTGCGGTGATAAAATATGAGACAATAAATATACAATATTTGATTATACAATATTACGCGCGGAACGCGCGCGAGAGAGAGTTTATTCGATTACGCTTCGATATCGCCGAAAATGCGCGTGTCGATAAACAGAATTATCGTATTTCCAAGACACCGCCTCGTCGGTGAAATTAAATTCGGTTCAGCGTTCAACTTCTCGCGCGCGGAACACTCGAATTTCATCGCGCGACGATAACGAGATCGGCGTTCCGATTAATAATCCCGATCTCCTCTCTTCGCAATTTTTCTACCGTGTTTCTTTTATTTGAACTCGCAAATATATCGCATCCACTCCGCCGCTTTTACCCTTCCTCCTGTCTTCTTCTGCTTTCCTTCCCTCCCTTTCTCTCTCTCTCTCTTTCTCTCTCTCTCTCTCCTTGCTTCTCTCTACCACAGTAACGTAAGGACGCTGAAGTAGCCACGAGAGGGTCTTAACTATAATCCGCTATACCAACATTGATTTCGTTCGTAGCGTCGATCGAGTGACTGTGCTCCGTCGTGAACGCGAAACGAGAAATGGAACAGGTACTAAGTAAATTTCGCTGTCGAGTCTCGCCCCCGTCGCTAAGATACCTTACGGGGAAGCGATATACGACTGCCGATTTCTTTTCTCCGACGTGTCTGTGCCGGGCTTTTTATCTCGATTCGTAAATATACCGCATCCACACCTCCACGCTCCTCTCTCTCTGTCTCTCTCTCTCTCTCTCTCTCTCTCTCTCTCTCTCTCTCTCTCTCTCTCTGCATCCCTTCCTCTTCCTCCGTCTTTATTATCTGGTCTTCCGCAACCTTGCTCGCTCGTTCTCGCACCTCCTATCTTTCACCGTCTTTTCCTTCCGCGTGTCTCGCGCCATCGAAGCTTAGCAGGTCGAAGGTTACCAGGAAAGTTCAGGTACAGAGGCACTTGCGAAAGCGACGATCTACTTTCGGCTGCTTGGGGGCTTCCGGTTCCTGCGCCGGGCGATGATGTAGCGCGCGGAGTCACGCGTTTTCGCGTGTCGCTCGCACATCGGCGCGGCGATCCGGTATCGACGAATGGCGACGAACGAACGTTTTCGCAAGTTCGGTTATCTCGTGCGAGAACGCTCGGGCTCCGCGATTTCTTACGTCTGCCTGAGAGAGAACGAGGGCGAGAGCGCAGACCCTCGTTCTGCGCGGTGGAGCTTCGTCGATATTTTGCGTGCGATGTATAATTTTGTGTGTGTGTAACGGCGCGTTTCGCGCGTCTCGGGGCGTTTCCGGCGTTGAGGTTTAACGTATCGCACCCGCGGGATTGTCGTTCTACATGCGCGTGTGACGATACCATAATGTTAAAACAAAATTGCGCGCGATGGTATTACGTAGTACTGCATAATATACGGGGTGTTTGATACATATAAATTTCTCGCGTGCGTGTAGATTCGATTAAATTGAAGGAAAAACTCCCCCTCCCCTCCCCCCGTTGTCTGCGAACGGCCACGTAGAATTTTGAGTCATCGACTGAAGGGGGTTGACGAGTGATCACGAGTGGCACGGCGGATCAGCTGTGATTGCGATTTTTGTACGCTTGTAAATTAGATCCAACTGAACGAAAAAGTTCTGTGCTATTTTGCAAATAATCGTGTAAGCTTTCGGTTATTAATTAAAGGACATTGATATTTTATCGCGCACGTGACCATCCGCCAATTTTTTTACATACACGCAGAGTGTCCGTAAAGGCCGGAGCTAAATTTTTATAATGTATCATTGAGGTCGAGTAGGTGATAAAAGTTTGTACATACGAAAATGCTTTATTAAAATGTTATAAACGCACGAGCAGAATTGTTCTCTGTCAGATTTAACGCCTCTTTATTTTTATTTATGGGGCACGTGAAACACACACACACACACACACACACAGTTGGTTTGTAAGCATCTAATAGAAATAGAAGACCAGCCTGTGGAACGCATTCCAAATTCAATTATTGCTATATTTTTAGTATTATTTAGTAGAAATATTTTCGAGAGACCTCGACAGTTTTACGAATCGAAGCCCGCCGTTTTGCAGAAAGAAGAATTTACGAGTATTTATTGTAAATGTTGTAAATAAAACTGAAATTGTGTAAATTGTTCTGAATCAGCGATTTGCGTGTAACGAGTTATGGGGAAGAATTTTGCTCGCGAATCTCCGAGCGTTTCTGCAACTTTTCACAATAAAGCATTTTCGGACCTAAGTAAACTTTCTCCATCTGCTTGACCTCGAATAACGTATAGCACAAGTTTGGCGCCGACCTTTGCGGACACCCCGTATACGTGTGTATCGAGTAGATAATTAATTAAATAATTAATTATTTGCACATAGCGGTATGTGCAATTTCCCGGGAAAGGCTGGCTTCTAAACTGCACATTCATCTTGGCCGATGTGTTTCCCCGGCGGAAAACAATAGACTTTTTCTCCGTTTACTATCCAATTTGGTTCAACCACTTTATTGTCCCCCGCTTCCATCTTCATTTATCTCCCCTCCGTTTTTCTTTTCAATTTTCGCCCCGCGTCTCCGCGTGTTCGCGCGCGCGCGTTCTTGCCGGAGGAAGCGCGCCCGAGTGTGACGTATCTCGGGACGGGCGAGATTATTCGCGGTTATTTTGCGCGATACGTCGCGTTCTTTCGTCACTCTCGCGCGCGTCGATCGACACTCGCCGAGTCATTGTAAACTCGTACATTCGCCTTCCCCCTTCCCCCCTCCGCTCCCCCGATATAGAGATTAGCGGCCCCTTTCTCTGTTTATTGCTCCACACCCCCAAAGGTTGCCGTTCGCGTGGCCGTCTTCTTTCTCTCATCGTCGTCCATCCTCGTTCATACTGTCTTTTTCTTTCCTTCCACGCTGTGTATTATCTCCCGTCGTCCCTCCTCCTCTTCGTCCTGCCATCAACTTCACCGGCGCGTTTCTCCGGGTTTTAAAGCTCGAACGTGTAATCTTCTCGTTCTAAAACTTGTTCCCCACGCGCCATCTTTTAACCGGAACTCGTCGTGGGCGCACCCACTTGAGAAGAGGGGGGGCGGCAGGGTGAAAGGTGATGACAACTTTCTGCAAACAGTGATTACAAAGGCAGAACTGACAAACATTTGAAGCGACGACGGGCTGAAGAACAGTAGATAGCCATCTATCTCGCGACGTTATCCGCGTCGCCGCGGCACTTTCCGCACATTTTCGCCCCGCCATTGTCCGCAGCGCGCGCGAAACTTCTCGTTAACTTTAACCTCTCTCTCTCTCTCTCTCTCTCTCTCTCTCGCGTGTTACACCCGGCGGCACATATTCCACGCGACGCCGGCGTTCTCGAAGTGCGATTTCCGTTTATCGCGCGGCCGCGGACGGGACAGATTCGGCGGCGAGATCTGAAAATAATCGGTGTAACGATGATTAATCGAATCCGGTCATTACGCGACGCGACGCGACGCGACGCGCCGTTTCGCGCGTCGTTTGTGTACACACGCGAGACGAGCGACGGAGCCAAATCCAGCGTAAGCGGATAAAATATAATTCAAGTGCAAGATTTATTCTCGGCCGGCACGGCGAGCGTGGTAATCCTGGTTTAACGATGAAATATAATATCCAGCGCGCTCGAATTAATGCATCTTGCATTTCGAAGCACGAGTGATTGTTAAGAGAGCGCGATATCGTGATTAAATGTCCCGCGTATATCGTGAAATACCTCGTGCAGCCGCGCTGCGATTGTTCGCGTTAGCCGGCATGCTGCGCACGATTTACGCGTTTTCCACACATTTAATAAAAAAAAAAAAAAAAAAAGAAAAAAACCAATACAGATATTTGGCTGAAAATTTTAACGATGTAACTTTGTTTTAAGTTTTCTATTCTAAAAGGTCAGAATCGTTAATCTTTCGACATTTTAAAGAGGTGAATTTTGTCAAGTGGGCAAGTCGAGAGTAAACGACGATTTCGTACGCAAGGCAGTCTGGTCAATAAGAAAGACGTCACTGTATTATAATTTTCATATTTATTTACGCTATTTATTATTACTGACGTATAACACGGAGAAAATTCGACCTAGTCGTCGGGGTCAAAGCGGTAGCAGGTGATTTGTGTAGATTTCCCACCGGGATTTCTGCAAGGGGCGGACATCTTACGGTAGCACCGGACCGATTTGGAGCCTCTTGCAGGATCAATATGGGGGGGTGAGTTTCTTTTGTTCCCTCATTTTCTCAACCTTTCTTTGAGATTTAAGGCCTGCGAGTGCTTTTTCCTCAGCAGCGTTTCTGAAGGCGACGTAGTTAGGCGCTCAGCGCTCACCACCGCGCAGGATTTTTTCTTAATGTTTTTGCGCGACGGTGCCTTTTGAAGAGGGCGAAGTAGGTCAACAGGTGACTCTTTACTAGCGGAGGGTCGCAAGCTTGGTCCTGGTGTAGCTGCTGGCGGTGCTGATCCGGTTCGTGCTGCCAGTCAGGGAGCGGCAGCAATTTTGCAAGAGCATGCGATCCCCGATGTCGTCAGTAATCGACTTATTGACACTTTCAATGACTGATGAATCTGTTTCACCGACGGCTACAGGCCTGTCAGTTGCGCCGGTTGGCGAGAAGTCCGATTCGTCGAATATTTTTTAATCAAGCGGCTGGATTCCTGTCTTCCCGCCGAAGCCCGAACGATGTTTCTCGGTGATCCAATTGATATTGAAACAGCCGTGTCGACGATCCCCGGGATATTGTGGCACGCCATCATTTTTCCAGGATCAAACTATTTGCGGTCCAATTATCACGCTCTCGATATTGCGAGCTTTCTTCGAAGGCCCGAGGCGCGTCAAGGCAGGACACGTCAACGGCTGCATTCCGTTACTACAGCGCGACGGAAGAGACAACATTATCATGTCGTTTCCACGACATGCAACATGTATTGCTGCAGCACTTACGTGCGATGACTGATTGTCTAAGAGCGAAAGGACGAGCCTCTCCTTCGAGCATCTACCGTATCCGGCAAAGTGCTTGAGAAATTCCATGAAGACATCCTTCTTCATCCGAGCGCCAGGGTCTGCGCCGCCAGCGCTGCCTATTCATTGCAGATACGTCTGCCTTACCCGTCTCTCTTCCTTTTGTAGTTACGCACTATTGTCTAGAGAAAAAACCCGTTATTAAAATGTGTAGGCGCATTGTCCCCTTGAAAATAAGACAGTCCCGACTACATTTCTCAGTCTTCAGCATGCTGCGGAGTTTAGGTTACGCGGAATTAACATCTGACGCTTCTCACGTCTGATAAATATGTATTAATTAATAAGGTTGTAAATTATTAAATTGTCGTCGCTCATCGTATCCTTGATACCGTCACAAAATGTGTTAGTGGTCGTTTTCTTCTTCGGCGTTGAGCGATAAACGTCGCTATGCACAGTGTTTTCAACTGCTCGCTGGGATGGTAGAGACATCTACTTTTTAACACTTGAGATGGCAATAATGTGGACACATAGCCTCCGTAGACAAATAGCCCAGATCTCTCTAATATATCTCGAGGGGGCGGGCAGTCGCAATTTTACAGGGTATTTCTAACGGAAGCTTTCGGTTTCGCTTTCTAACTTGGCGACAAATCGGGCCGCGCGTTCGTTCGGAGAAACACTCGTAAACCTATCCTGTAAGTTTTAACGACAGTTTTGTTATCGTTACGTCGCCGTTACACCGGGTTAATGCACTTTTTTCAAGTGAATCAGTATAAATGTCGCCGGATTGAATTGGCGAGAGGTGTTTCACCCGGACAATCAGTGGGTGCTCATTGATTCTGCGCCTCAAGAAGCGCACTGAGAAACAAATTGCTTGGTATTTGTAGGTATAATCGTATAATGATAGAATTATAGAAGATAATAATCGTTTTTTGTCACAAATATCACTACAAAGTTACCGATAATAACTAGACATGTATATTACAACTATTATTATTTTTTTTTATTAGAATAGTAAGAGATATAGCTCGGGATAAAAATAACTTTAATTTTAGTAACGTTAACCATTTTTTTTCTCACAACGTACTCGATTTTTCGAGAGTAGCAATTACTAGGTAAAACAATTTACTGAAATACTCCTTGACACATTGTTATATTAGAGAAAGAGAGAGAAGGATAGAGAAAAAGGGAGATTTGTCTTTCGTAGTTCGCATGCGAATTCTTCGTTTCATGCATTAACTAACAAGTTAACTCGCGCATTCTTCAAGTCGATCGGTAAACGTGTTTCTGATTGAATCGATAAAAGGAGTTTTTCAGCGACAATCAGCGAGAAATCAATTTGAAATTGAGCAATCGCTAAAGTACGAGCACTTAAATCTTTCATCCAGGTCGATTTAACTTCCGACAACAAAGAGTTTAGTGCCGAATCAAAGTGAATTGGTAAAAATTTTTTCATTCAATCAGTAAAGAATGATATCGCCGACAAGCAGTTTGCATTGATTTTCAGTGAAAACATTTTCAAATTTTACTGCTCCGTCTTACATCTCACCGATCTTGGTCAGTGCAAGTAGAATTTTACTGCAAAATCTGTGGACAAATTTATTGTATACGCTGCGAGAAATCCAACTTATAACTGAGAAACACCAGCTATAGTTACAGCATTTCAGAGTAACAGAGTGTCCTTTATATTGAAAATTATTCAATGCTGAAGAACGCACGGTTTGCGTAGTACTTTAAGAGTATAGTACAGAGTGAAATTGCGCAACAATAATAACGCTGTCGTTAAAAGTTAAGTTAAGAATAACCCTGCCGATCCCACTTATGGTCGCGACCGCGTCGGCTCGTCTGTCCGCTCGCTCGTTCGTTCGCACTCCGTTTTTTCGTGCACGTGCGAAAAATTACTCGAGCGAGTCCGGCCGTAATTTATCGGGTGTCAACACGCTGAGCAAGCGATCTCGAGCGTGGTTTTACGAATTCACGCTAATTCCCACAAGGCTGGCGAGACGTGCCGGGCCGCGGAAAGTTGTAAAAAGGCGTAAGTAGAAGTGGACCGTTAGAGTCCAGACGAGCGCGCGTCCTGTTGCCGCTGCGAGTCCATTGCCGCGTTTCCTAACATAAAATCGAAGGTAAAACCCATAGACATAGTATATCTAGACTGCGTGTTCGAGGAGTGGGGGTATAGCTCCACGTAGAAAAGGATATACTCTGTTTCTACTGTTCGTTCTCTCTCGCACAGTCCCGATGGAAAGGGTATAGAGGAGGCAGTTGCTGTACAGTGCTGTACAGTAACCACCGCCCCTATTCCCTTTCCGTCGGGGCTGTGCGAGAGAGAACGAACAGTAAAAACAGAGTGCTTCCTTTTCTATGAGAGTTATACCCCCACTTTCGAAATTTGGGAGAACGCGCAGTCTAGATATACTATGTCTGTGGTAAAACCGCTCGCGCTTTGTTTACACGCTCGGCCGGCTTGCTCTCGTTCGTGCCCTTCGCGTCCTTGCGAGATAAACAAGCGGAGAGTTTAATTCCTCGCGATCTCGAGATTTATTCTATCGTTAGTCTCTCGTTAGATTCCTGCGATGACGGGCAAGGTGCTCACGCTGATCTGTCTCGTGTTGTATTGCCGGGCCGACGGAAGTTGCGCGTCCAGAGTGAAGAGGCAGGGACTGCTTCCGCCGCCGATCGTCTACCCGTTCGGAGGGACATTCAAGGTAACGACTGAATATCGTTCAATCCCGTCAGCGTTGGCCGAGTTCTCGCTCTCAGTTAAAAACCTGCACCTGGACAGCCAGGGATGATAGAAAGAAAGTGACGTCATCGAGCATTTTAGTCATCCTTTGTGAGTATCTGGATGTACTCGGAATGAAATAAACATTTTATAATTTTATAATTTGCGATTACCTTAATGAATTTTCGATACGTGTGGACATGGAGAAAATATCATAGTTGAGATTACAGCGAAATTTTTGTTGTCAGTCTGGTGAGCAATGTCCGATTTGACGAAAGGTATCGTAAGAAGAAATGCAATTTTAACGCAATTTTTGCAACGCGATTTTCTCCGTGTATAGATGTGCAACGAAGTGTATCAGATATTTCCACGGCATCGCAATGTTTACATCTCAATCGTGAAAGTGCGTTTATTGAACAGCGACATTTTCCGCGTACACTAAATTCAACACAAAGCTGACGGTCTTTACTTTGACCTCGTGGGTGCTTGGGGCAATTAAGTCTTGAGATTTCTCGGTGCGGTTCGATTTGCAAAGAAGGCATCGAGTTCATTCTCCCTCCCTCCGTCCCTCCCTCTCGAGGGACATTTTTACAGCCAGAATGAAATAACGCCGTTAACGTTCTCGGCAGCGCGGGAACAGAGAGCGGAAAAGACGAAAAAGATGAATTGGACCGGCGAGGACGTATATCAGCCCGGTATTCGCCGGCGACACGCGATTGATAATTAACCGCAGCTTTATCCACCGTGTCGCGTCGAAATTCTTTAATTAAATCGGGGAAACTCTTAGTCTAGCTCTCGCTCTCGCTCGCGAGCGGCAGATGAGACGATGTCGTGATAGGTTGTTTGTCTTGGTTTTTGCCTGCCTCAGCGAGATTCTCGGTTATTAGTACTCCCTCTCGGAAGGCAGGAAAACTTAGGGGGAAATTAAACGAAAACTTCACGGGATATCTGACCGGAGTGTAAATAAAACGCTTTTAAAAGTGTTTGTGGCAATAACCGGAGGATGGTGAGGAATATCGGCGGCCTCCTCTCCCTTTTCTCCCTCGCGCGCACGCGCGCGATCGTCCGTCGTCGGGATTACGATCGTGATCTTTATTCTCCACTTGTATAAATAACATTATCGCTTCCGCGATCGTTATGCCCCTTGATTTTAAGATACGATCGTTTCGGAGAACGAGATGTCCCGGTTTTGTGTGAAAAACAAATCAGCCGAGACGCGAGTGGGTCAATATCGGATCGTTATCATACACGGAGATCATTTTGCGGTAAAAGTTATCGTAGAAAAATGTCCCTCATTTATTATTTTGGAATTTTTTTTTTATTATTAGCTTTGTAACTGAGCGGTATTAGTCGACGACCCGCTTTAATTTATTATCTTTCCGTTCCGTACGTGCTATTTATACTTTAGAAACTGAGATCTACCATTAACACGTTGAGAGTGTGTGTGTGTCTGTGTGTTATCGGAGTGTTATATTAGGATGCTAATTAATTACATTCATTAACTACATTTGTGCGAAGCCATTTAAGAATCAACGTGCCATTTTAATGCGTTAATTAATCACGCTCGTTAATTATATTTGTGCGATGCCATCGAGAAGTTAACCTATTTCAATATGCCGTTTCTCACACATTATATTGATGTTTTAAACAATTCACTTACCGCGTCGCTTAACAATATTCATAATGTTCCCCGGCAAGACAGTCGCGACAGTCCATCGGTATTAGAAAACACGGTAAAAAGTTGACAAGAATTTATGTAAAAAAAAAGCCGTAACATATATTCCCCCCTCCCCCCTCCCTCTCTCTCTCTCTCTCTCTCTCTCCGTGTTCGTAATTAATTAACGGTCGCAAATTACGTCGCAAAATGCGGTTGCGAACGTGACGGTACGGCGGGGCGTTTGGCGGAGCGATCGCGACGTGAATTTGATACGATACGAAGGAGCCGTCGCTTTTACGCGCGTTGCTCCGGCGAAAATGCAAAATGGAAAAGTTCCGCGCGCCCGAAAGTGCAGCGGTGGAGCTAAGACTGCAAACGGCTTTTCGCGGGAGACAAATTCGATGTATCCGGGTCAAAGCGTCGGGCGCCGTGAAAAAGCATCGGGGGGCGCGGCTGTGCACGCCGGATGTGCACGGCGAGGCAAATTGCGAGGCATCGATTGTTCGCGTTAAAACATAGCGACGTAGCAGTCTATTGCCCTCCCACGGAAGCCAGAGAGATTCTTTAATCCAAAGAGCGACGGGGAGATTGTAAATATTTGAATGTTTGCCTCAAAACGGAGGCAAGCAAAGGGGAAAACGGATTGGGCACGTACGGGTCACTGCACGTGTAAATTCGCGAACCCGGGCGGTCCTCTCCCCCCCCCTCTTCCGCGCCGCCCGGAGAAACAAAGTGAAAATAATTTACAGAGACTCAAGAGGCAGGAGGACAAAAGAGCAGCAGCCCCGAGCAAACACACTCTCCGAGGTCTCCTCTCGCTGCGCTCGACATTCTGCGCAGATTCGCCGCGTGCTCGATTAACTTTTAGCGGCTGCCATTAATCGCCACGAGCCGGTCTTAATCTTTCAGTCGCGTCGCGCCGCAACGGGGACACGTTTGCGCGCGCGGGAAGGATATTAGGCGGATGTGTGCATTGTGTCGCGAGAAATTAGAATGAGTAAGTTCGTAAACTGCGGCAATTTTCCGAAATGTCGCGATACTGAGAGCCAAAATCCAGGCGATACTAGGAGATACATTTTTCCCGAAGCGTACAACGTTTCGAGAGGAGGGGCTAAAACGTCGCGAAAACAGCACACGCACATTAATATCTGTTCATCCGAGTGCACTCTTGCTGCACTCGGATGAGAAGATGCCAATGCACTCGGCAGCGCCATGGCACAATTCTGATATTTCGGTAAAATTCTATGTCGGGAGATTGCCGCGCTATTCGGGGATTTCGGTATTACGACTTTTCAGAAAATGGTCCTATTTTTTAAATTTCGATATTTTTTGTCGGATACAATGCACGCACGCACGCCGAATATTAATTTTCCTTCATTCTCAAATTCCTTTTAATTCCTTTTAACACTCCTTATAATAATACAGGCTTGGATAAATTACTATCTTTTTATCCGAATTAAATTTAAAATTAAGGATCCGTAGCATTAACTTGAACAAACGAAAACTAGCTGAATTGAAGGTTAACTTACAATTAAGTTGACATGTGCAAAAGTCAAAATTTTATTGCGCGAAGCAGTACTCACTCGTACTTCACTGTTTTATGCTTAGAATTCCATCCAAGAGAAGAACGCTGGTGTTCAGAGAGAGAGAGGAAAAAATTGTTGCTGGAATTATTATTGATTTTTTTTATTGTACAATCCGAGCAACACTTGCAATAATTCCAATATTGACCATTATTTTAACTCGTGTAAAAAACAATTAGCAAGCAAATTAACAAGTTAACGTTGGCGTGTTTACGTTAAAACAGTTAACTTTCTTAAAATTAATTAAACCAAGTCGAAAGTTACTTGTATCGATTAATTTTTTCATTTTTTAACTTTTCTCCAATTAATTAGTTATTATCCAGCCATGAACTTTTCCAACAGTGCAGAGATAGATCGTCAGTAGAGTTTCTCTACTCTGATTGAAAAACCTACCACATTTTTTATTATATTGACTGTCGAATACAAATATCTCGTAATTGGCGCACGAAAATAATTGTCCACTCCGCGCAAGTTAATTCGTGCAAGTCTCTTCGCAGAAATATCTATTTATTCGTCTATCACGTTTTATACGTCTCATTTTGTATTTTAACGCGCGCGTGTATCTAACTTGTGTTTTTGGCTGGCTCAATCATTTAATTTGACACCGAGACGATTGGATACCTCCTCTTGAATACCGTTTTCCTTTTAATTCTAGTTGAATCGCGGCGAAGTGATATGAAGTTAATTCGTGCAAATTTTCTTTCTCTCTTTCTCTCTCTCTCTCTCTCTCTCTCACAAACGGAACCCTCACGACGCTCATGTCCGTCGCGCTTTGCCGTCGCGTCCATCGTTCTATTGGTGTAGAGCTTGCATTTCGATGCGTGAGAGTTCGCCATGTTCTTATTGCTCCTTCATTGTGTGTATTTCTCTGGACACGGACACGAGGAGACTCGAGGAAGAAGCAATCCCTTTCGTCACCCCGTCGACGTCATCATCCTTCCTTCCTTCCTTTGGCCGCGGCCAACGCTTCCATTTTCCCGGGACCAGGTTTTGCGAGCTTTCATCCTGCGGATGTTTTACGAGCTTGCGTACTCTTCGTGATGAATTTTTAGCTCGATTCTTACACGCGATTCCTCGAGGTCGAGACGGCATTCCGGCGCGCGTATGAATCTCGGCACGGCGAGCAACGCGCGCGGGCGGCGGTCGTTTAATTCCTTCTTTCGTCGGGTTTTCTCGCGCGAATTAATTTTGCGCGAATTGCGAAGGAAAATAACGGAGAACCGCGGAAACAATTTAGTGAAACGGGCGTGGCGGCATCGATTCGCGCGTAGCCCTAGGTCCTCCGATGAGACGCGCAATCTGAGGCGCAAAAAGTCTATTCGCTGTTCGACGACGACGCCTTCGACTCACGCGATCGCTCACTCGCTTTTTTCTTTCGTTGTTGCGCTTCAAGGCAGGCTACCTCTCTTCCTAAAACAGCATCCTTTTATTAAATCTTCGCTATGTACACAGAGAGAACGATTTAGTTGAATCTAACAAATGCTTATTTGGAATAGTCCAAATAAATTTTTTGATTGATCGAACAAGGTTTCGTTTGACGCAACAAAAACATTTCGTTGGAACTAAGCCGCGACAAAATATTCAAACAAAACTTCGTTCGATCAATCAAAAAATTTATTTGGACTATTCCAAACAGCATCCTTTTATTAAATCTTCGCTATGTACACAGAGAGAACGATTTAGTTGAATCTAACAAATGCTTATTTGGAATAGTCCAAATAAATTTTTTGATTGATCGAACAAGGTTTCGTTTGACGCAACAAAAACATTTCGTTGGAACTAAGCCGCGACAAAATATTCAAACAAAACTTCGTTCGATCAATCAAAAAATTTATTTGGACTATTCCAAATAAGCGTCTGTTCAATTCAACTAAATCGTTCTCTCTGCGTATTATATATTTCGATTATAATTTTTATTAAATCTTCATTATGTATTATGTATTTCGATTATAATTTTTATTTACTATATATTGGATAATTATGTACACATCTTTCTTTTTATTTCTGCATTTTGGGGATACAATGTCCTGGAGCGCATCATAAATGTCGTGATCTCTCTTCCAGAAACACTCCCTTAATTATATTTTCATTGTTATTTGCATCATGTAGTTCTAGACTATCATTTATATTTATCACATATTGAGTAATTATGTAAATTTTATGGCACTTCTTTCGTATATATCTTCCTCATTAGCACTTTTGGCTTCTTGCGGATTATATATATGTCCCGCAGCGCATAATAAAATATCGCTATCTCTCTTCCCGGAACATCCCTTCGTTGTATGTTCATCGTCATTTTTACCAAGAATTTCCATTATCATTTGTATTTATCACATATTGGAAAATTATGTAAATGATACTTGACTTCTCTTACGTGTCATATATTTTTCTCTCCGCCCCTTATAGAGGACTATAAGCGCTTCCAAAGCACATAATAAATATCGCTTTATCTCCTTCCTTTTCCCCATTTTTAAAAAAGACATTCACTGATTGCATTTCCACTCTCCTCTTCATTATGCATGTTCATCGTCATTTTAATTTCTCACATGCCGGGTGACGATGTAAATATCACTGAATTTCTCTTGTCTACATTTTGCTCTTTATCATCGCGCTTTAGGGAACAATGTCCCGAGCAGCATAATAAATATCATCAACTTTCCCTCTGAAAGAAGCCTCCCCTAAAAGAGAGAGCACTCCCTAGAACGGCTGGTTGTCTCGTCTCTCGCGTTTCCAACCGTCACTCATCAATCTTTCCTTAAACGCGCCGCGCTCACGACGGCTGCGGCGGCCATCGGCTGGTCGAACGCGCATTTTTGCACTCAATATAGCCGTCGATATCATTATTGATACTTTGCGCGCTCTATCCTCTCCTCCGCGGCGCTCCTCCGTGCTTGGTGCCGGATCCGCGCTTCTTCCGCCATTTCATGGGTGATTTACGAGGCCGCGCGTAATCTCCGAAATGAATTCGCGAGTTCTACCCCGCCGGGCTTCCACTATGTACGCGGCTGATTCTTTTCTTTACGACCAGATACCGCCGGATATGAATTTTTATGTCCACCGCGCGCGCATCTCCGAGATCGCATCAACGGTGACATTACTCAGCATCAGTTTCTTTCGCAGCCGTGCGATCGCCTCGGCCGTTTCTCGCCCTTGCCTTTACCGGAACTATTCCCGAGGCAATCGCGCGGTATCAATCCCCGGCATCTCTCCGGTCTATATTTTTCCGGCCAGCCGGCAGCGAATTGCTCATCGCAGCTCCTACGTACGTCCTTGAAATAATAAAGGCGCCTTCTGCAGCTTAACCCGCTCCCTGAAGCTGTGACGTACGAACAGCTTCCCCGCGTTGAACGCGCGTAATGGATAACCCAAATAGAAATTGAACTTGACTGTTTAGCCACAAGGCAGTAAATTTGTGTCTAACATCGCTGCCAGTTAGTAGCGTGATGTTCGCTTCCCCTATTGGCTACACAAGTGAGTCAACTGATAGCTAGATGGAAGAAATCTACAGTCATGGGGTGAAAAGCCGCACTCATGCGTGAGGAAGCCAGCCGACGCACAGTGGGGCCAGATGACATTTTTTGGTTGAAAATTCTCTAGAGACCTGAATTTCCAACCGATCATCGACACCAATGGATGAGGGGTTGATCCTGAATAAATTCCAAAGTGATCTGTCTAGCCGAAATTTTGAAAAAAATTATCGGTCCGGGGTTTAGGGTTTGTCTTAAAAGTTTATCGTTTAAAGTACAGTGTTTTGGGTTCGACCTCAATGGGTTCGCCTATGGATACTAAATGCAAGACCCCAGAAGAACGTATAATCACCTTTTAGAAAACGAAGAATTTCAAAGCTCATCATTTCAGCCCACATTAAGAAAGAATTAAGGATTAAAATCCCTCGGTTTTGTGCTTAACGGGTCTATATTTGACGTTTTTGCATTTTGGGCATATGAGTTTTGGGTTAATTAATGGGTTTCTGCTTC
This sequence comes from Harpegnathos saltator, assembly GCF_003227715.2. Taxonomy (NCBI): domain Eukaryota; kingdom Metazoa; phylum Arthropoda; class Insecta; order Hymenoptera; family Formicidae; genus Harpegnathos; species Harpegnathos saltator. The sequence goes on along the minus strand of NW_020229947.1, from coordinate 558,247 downwards.
AAGATCGATAAATCTCGAGGTATCTGTTGATTGGTTTCATAGCTTCAATCCGCTAAATACGCTATTAAATAGAAATAAGTGTCGAATAATGAGTATTTCACAAGTTTCTCGCGTTTAACGATAACTTTTCCTCTTTTGGGGCTAGTAATTCGAGAAAAACATTTTTTTTTTATTTTGGCAAGACAGATCTCTTCGGAATTTATTCAGGATCAACCTCATCCATTGTTGTCGATGATCGGTTGGAAATTCAGGTCTCTAGAGAATTTTCAACCAAATAATGTCATCTGGCCGCCCTATTGTGCAATGGCGTAATGCTCATTTTTGACTCTGTAAGAATTCTACAAAGTAACCTAATTTCAACTTTGATTTGTGTTCTCCGATTTTATTAAATGTTAGTTATAGCAGCTAGGTTTTTTACGCCAAAAAGAGAACGCCGGTTCATATCGCCAAGGTAGTCAAAGTAGATCATGTATTTGATAGTGGACAGCGCCATCTGTTTTATCGCGTTTGATATGTGATGGCTAGATCTCTCGCGAAATTCATCCTACATTTCAGTGAATAATTAACCACTGACGAATAGCAACGAGCTAGAAAATTTAATTTTCCTACGTTAAGTAGCTCTTAGCTTCCGAATCAGGTCAGTTACAGTTCCATTTGGAAAACACACACGACCAGCGTTAACCAGCTTCAAACTCTGTAATCCATTGTATCCCTGAGTTGGTATGAGATGATTGCCGATAGATTTATAAAACTTGTGTCTAGAATGTCAGGGAAACCGAGCGATCATTTTACAATAATAAACTACCTCTCACAACGCGAGAGTTCCAAGAAAACTGTATAATATAAAAAGACTCCAAGCAAACAATGACATTTGAGGAATAAAAAAGGCTTGGCTTTGAAAGCCAAGTTTGATGTCCGAGAGAATCTTTCTATTTTTTCTATTTTTATCTGTATCGTTTTTTGTTCATATAAACAACTCCCTTTATTTTCGCTGAGGCGTCAGCGTTGGCTGTTGTACTCGTCTTTTTGATCTTTCGATTGTGAGCTTCAGGAAATTGCCGCTCTAGCTGAACTGTATAACTAAAACTAAACTACACATGTATATGTGCAGTTCCGTTCTAAAGTCGGTTAGGGGGTAGCCATGATGGCGACGCATCACAGCGGAAGGGCTAATTGGCGAATCGAGCGCGAGACTCGCCGGACTCTTTGACAGGGGCGCAAACGTAAATCGGTCTGTGAATGTCGGCGCCGTGTATGCCACGCGATTACTCTCCGCGGAATCTCGGGAACTGACAAATATATTCTCGTATTCATTTACTGTGAATTTGCGATAAGCTCGTCGTGGGATTTGCGGTGCCGGTGGAACTCTCGGGCAGGATTCTGGTTTACGGGCAAAACTTTCAGTTCCAATACGCCCTGCCGCCGAACGCGACGTTCTTCACGGAGTTCTTCGAGGGCGCGTCGTCGTCACGGCGACGTCGTGCGAGCGTTAGCCGGGACGAAAGGATGACTGTCTACGGACTGTTAGAGGGAGAGTTTGAGAGGTAGGAAACTCGTAGCTCTATGTCGGACGAAAGTGATATCGCCGCGTTATTCGTAGACGTAGACGTAGCACGTCTGCGAGAGCTGCGTTTCGACAAAGCGAGTATCTCGCAGGAAGAACTTCCGCAAAAAGGGTCGATTTTCTGCCCGTTTTTCGGTTTCCTCGATTTTGGAAGCGAATTTTAATTTTGTCAAAAGATAGTTCATGATGAGACATTAATTACTAAGAAAAGTTTTACGTTGACGTCATACGATTGGTTGCAAAGATGTAGAGGGTCAAAGTGGTCACTATCTACTAAGAAAGTATGACACTAATAACGCTTCATCGCACGAATTTTTGCAAAATTCGGTATCTATGAGGGTTCTTTGAGTTGCTGATTATGAATCTGATGTCAGATTAAAAAAATTCAAGATGACAGGTGCAACATGACGGACACACATAGCGAAGCAATCATTTACTTTTATTTATATACTATATATTAACTGTTATGTTGTGGTTTTTTTGGCTAGCTGATTGTGAATTTTCTATTAGATTTTCGAAAGTAAGTTGGCCTTTTTCTCGCCAGCTAACGGAAAATTCAGCTACAATAATTGTTACTTTCGTCACGCCCATAAATAAATAAGTGAAGCAAATAACGCAATAAAATAAGTAACAAAAAGTAAATAAGTAAATATCTAATAAATGAATAATAATTAACGAGTGATCGATAAATAATGGATAAATCTCCCTTTCTCTTGATATACGCAGAGTGCTGGCTATTGGATATTTTTTAACACGTCTAATGACTTTTTTGGGCCTATACTCTCGACAGAAGCAACAATTGCTAACAATATTCACGTTTGTTTGCGTATCTTCGTAATAAGAATTAGATTTCGCTTTCATTTGGTCCGTTGCATTCGACTTTTCAAAAAGTTACTTCTTTCGCCGATTCATTTACGAAAACTCAGAATGTATCTCCTCCTCGCTGATTTTTCAGCTTTGAAGCGCTCCGCACAAATGCACGACACATTCAAAGAGTTGAAGTTAAGAAAAAAAAAGTTCCTTTTCTCTTTTATTGTTCGCAGGAGAGGAATAGACGGAAAGGAGTGCGTGAAAAAGACTATTTGTGAAGCAGCATTGGCGCCTTTGGAGGACGAAGGTCTCGTTGGGGAATTGTTGCATCTTTTTCTCACGTAGGATAAATCGAATTTCTCTCTCTCTCTCTCTCTCTCTCTCTCTCTCTCTCTCTCGCTCTCTCTCTCTTTCTCTTTCTCCATTTCTCTCTCGATCATGTCGCAATTTTAAATATTATTCGTTCCGAGGCGTAATCTTTGTTAATTTCAGGCCTCAGGCCCAGGAAGCAGCGAATTCATCGGTAGATTCCGAATATTTAGAAGCGTTCGAGTTCGGCCGAAGTAATCACGACTGCTCGCGGATCTACCGATCGTGTTTACCGGGTCAGGGGATCCTGGATCAAATCTCGAGCGTGATATTGTAAAAAGTTAAAACGTCGGCTGAAGCGGAAGCTGATCTTGTTGACGGTTTCGCTTCTCTCGACAGAATAACGGGGGCGGTTTAGTTCCAACATTTCCCAACTGATTAGCGATAAATAGAAAGCGACGATTTGCCGACTGGTCGCATATTACCGAGCTGGTAAACGGTCGAAAACGAAGCTGCTATCGAATGGAACTGAGGCGCGAATGAAAGAGAAGAAGAAGAAGAAGAAGAAGAAAAAGAAGAAGAAGAAGAAGAAGAAGAAGAAGAAGAAGAAGAAGAAGCGCGCGACGGGCGGAGCCAGCGATCGATCTCGTGCTCCGGGAAAACCCGTACAGGAAAACTGTCGCGTTTAGTTACGCCCGAGTTAAATTAAGCAAGCGGTGTATCTCGCGGATTTAGCGTTAACCGCACTTCCACTAATTGGCACGGAACGGTGGAAGCTGATAAAGAGGATAGTCGAAGCGGCAACGATTCAAGGCGGACCTGGAAGCGCTATTTTCGCTGGAGATAGCTCCAGCTGCCTGCGTACGTGCGATACCATCGAAACGATCGGCAATCGTGGACGCACAATTCGATATACCTGAAACAATCGCGTGTCCGTCGAGTCTTCTAATAATCTCGACAGGTAAATTCAAGTAGAATCAATCAGAGAGGTAGATGGAGACGGACAGATGGAGATGGATGAGTGGATAAAATCGTCAGCGCGCGATAATGCTGTTAAAAACTAATATATATTTTAATATAGGACGTTAATACAGGACGAAGCATTCCGACAAATTTGTCTGCTAAAATATGATTTATGATATATGTACATATATAAGTCTTAATATTGAGAAGATGTCCAGCAAACGTGACGACGTCAAATAACGCATTAATGACATTTTATCGATATTAGAGACGTCATGTGTGATTAATACGTCATCTGACGTTTACCTTGCTATACGGGAACCGATAAAACTTATATGACGTCTAAAATTATGAAGAAATAATAATAAAATTATGAAGAAACAAACGATTTTTATCTTTTATAATATATATATATATATACAAGATAGATAAGATAAATGTCCCAATTAGCGACGGCGTCGCAATCTGTAACATTTGCACCGATTCTCTTTGGTAAATCACATACACTAGGAAAAAGAATTTAGTATCTTTAACAAAACTGTGTAGTTGAGGCATTTTTTAATAGCAACCAAACATCTTGTTTTGTATAACAAAATATTTAGTTGTCTCAACTAAGTTTTCTGCTTTGTTGTCTGGACCAAATGATTTTGTTATTAGACTTTATATATAAAAATTAAGCATTTTAGTTATTTTATCCGTAAAAATTACATAATGAAATATTATTTTACATAAACTAAAATAATGTCCAATGGATACTATTTTGTCTTTCTGTGCACTAAAATTTAGATTTTATATATTAAGAAAAAATTATAGTATTTTTAACACAATTCATATAGTTAAAACTTTTTGGTTGCTATAACAAAAGTATTACATTATACGAACAAACCGTAACCAAACGAGATGTTTATTTACAGGAACTAAACAATTTTGTTGGACATATTTTAACCAAATTATTTTGTTGTTACAATAATTTGTGTGTATGTGTGTGTATTCGCAAGTGATGAAGTTATAACCGATAGGATATTATTACGATTCTGTATCGTTGTATTTTATTTCGAGTGATCACACGTTGATGTATCACCATTTCCAGTATTATATTATATATTCTCCATTTCAATGTTATATAGTATATTCTCTCTACTATTATATTATACAGGGTATAAAAATATCGGGACGGCGAAAGATCTCAAAAACTAAGCATTTTAGAACAACTGTTTCGCACAACAGTTGTATGGTTTCAAGGGGGGCATAAAGCAACAATATTATTTTATTTACAGATGACACCACTTTCGAGATATTCACTGATCATTCCTTTTCTTAAGTGTGAACCCCAATATTTATATCATCTTTTTCTACCAATTAATTTGGAGAACTTTTATCTAAAATATTTTTTATTTGCTTAATATTTTTTGAGATATTTTTTAATTATATTTAAGGATTATATTTAAAGAAAATTTAACAACTTTTTCAGGATTTAGTTTACGATATCTCAATATAAAAAGAGAATATACAGATCATTAAAAAAAAATGAATTTTGTACTATACGGATGTTTCAGACCACTCGAGTCACCCGATTTTTTCGTTAACGCGACATTTTAGAGAAAAATATTTCAGACAAAAGTTGTTGGGCTTCAAAGGATCTATTTACTGACGCTATGAATTTGATCTTGGGATAACTTTGAAAAGTCCAGTCAAGATCAACATAAAAATCTTAAATGGATATCCCAATTTCTTATTACATCATCCTTTTTTAGCAATTAATTTGAACAACTTTTGTCCGAAACAAAAAAGTTGTTCTGTTGTTTTGTCCGAAAAAAAAGTTGTTCAAATTAATTGGTGGCAAAAGACGGTGTGCTTACAACGACTGCGAGTTACTTGCGTAACGAATTTCCTTCAATTACTTCTTTTAATTAAAGTCCTAAGCAACATGAAGCGTCGCAGAGCATTGGACGCGGTGTATAAGCAATCATAACCCATTTAAGCTTGAGTGCACGCAGAATCCGACGATGTAATGACCGCTCGACGAAAAGTCGCGCCACGAAACATTTACTCTCTTCCTCTTAAAATATACTTAAGATATATGTATAACATAAGATATAATTCATTGAAAGTGAAAGAAAATGTGCGAAACATCTACATTGAATCTTCACGCAAGTTATTACTTAATTATACACAATTAATTATACATTAATTATATCCTTAATTATACGTAATCAAACGTAAGCATATAATTACTTATTAATTTATAATATAAATGAGTAAATGGATAAAATACAAATGGGTTTCGAAACATCAACAAACATGTTCACTCGAAATTGCTGACTCCGGTGCTGACTCACATTACGCACGTGCCTGCACTACTTACTGCAATTTAGATATGTGATGATAACTTGGAACTCTTCTTAAACATTAAGCAACAAACTGTACGTTGATAATGTATAATTTGCGCGTGGAACAATACTACGCAGTTACTGTATAACGAGATACAATTACTGCGATAAAAACGATAAGGAAATACGCTCGTTATCGTTGAAGTACAAAAGTAGATTAGAACTGCTCGTTCCTTCTGCCTTCAGTGTTAGATTACACACTATCTATCGTGCCGTCAACTATCTTGCCGTAAAGCTGAGAGACGTAGTCTAGTTCAGCCGAAAAAGAACAGATACTTAGCTCGATTTTTCTCCCGAAATTTACACAGATTCAAGTTAGAGGTGTATCATTTCAAACATACGATTCTAAGAGAAAAGCTTCAAGTTTTGCCGATACTTTCCTTCTCTAATCTTTATACCACACTAGAATTTAATTTTTATTTTTTATTCTCTTAAATTCTCAATTGTGTGCAAAATTGGATTTTCCTTTGTATCATAAAATGTAGCCCGAATGTACTGAAGAAAACGCTGAAAAAATTGCCTACAATTTGCCTATTTCTGCTCCGATTTCAGGAGAAGCAGAGAAGCTACTTTTTAGAATAAGAATAGGGTTCTCAATTGGTATCGAAATCTGATAACCAGAGACAAATCTGAGAATTCTAATCGGAGTATACGCCGTGTTCGGGAAAGTGCAGAGACATTTCTACGCGAGTAGGAGCCGAAAAATCGAAAGATCCGCGCGGTCGAAAATCAATGAATCGCCAATGAAGCTGGGAGTGTCAGGAGTTTCGGTTTGGGGTTTGGGCGAGTCGCCGCGCCGTCGGCGTCGCCGGTCGGTATGGGCTATTTGCAATGGCGAATAGGGGTGATGTAGCGTGGCCGCGGGTAGTGCGACGGAATTCGAGAATGAAGAACAGAAGGGAGATGAGAGGGCTGTACGGCTGTGTAGGCTACGAGGGCAACGAGGACATCAAAGGACTTAGCCGATCGGGTCGCCGAACGCAATTAAAACTTTTCTACTTCCACCGGTTAATTTGTCTTTGTTATCGGTGCGATGGCACGACACTCCCTTTCGTTATGAAGCGCCGCTCATTCGATCCGCTTTTTCGACGCCCGCTGCTGGCTCATTGTCAGCAGCAGCAACGGCCATTGCTACTTCGGCTGTTTGAATATTCCGTCGGAGATAACCGAGCGCGAAGAGAGCCCTTCGTTTGTTCGCTCGGCCCTGTTCCGAAAGTTTCGCTCAGTTGTCCTCGTCGATCAACCTTTTTCGAATATTATGCACGCGTACTGTGCATCCGTGGACGACGAATTGTCCTGAAGTAAATTTAGCAAAGCAAGTCTAAAATCCATATTGATAGTTCATTACGTGAAACTTGCCTCAAGTGAGATAATCTGATTTAAATCTGAAATTAAATGCAAATTTTACAGACTAATCACACGGCTATCACACGGAAAGAAGCAACTCCCTTAGTGCAACTGAATTCTCTATCTGCTTGGGCGCAAGATGAAAACTCGGTTGTTTAAGAACAGAAAGATCTTTATAGAAAGTTTCCGTTTTCACTCAGTCAATTGTTCTCAAGTGCAAGAATGAAAATTTTTGATATATTTACATAACATATGAACAGTAGAAAAATTTTGTTTATTAACAAATATTCATATAAATATATGTCCACTTCAATTTTAAACGCGTTTCTCTCGAAATTTTATTGTTTAACTTTTTGCAGTGATTTCACCGAAACTGAGTTTCGTATCGATTTGAAATTTTAAAGCAATAATATTTGCTCATTCGGCTCTCAGGTGAACCATGGACAACTCCGTCAAAATATTTCATTTCGAGATATTAATTTCTTTATTGTAAAAGAACTGAAAAATTTGAATTTTTTCCTAATAATAGCTGTCATTTTGTTAATTTTGTTCGATTTTTTTTTATAATACTTCACTGGATAATGATAAGCCTTCTTAAGATTTCTAATTAAAATTCGCTCTGATCGGACCACCGAGAGCCGAGATATTATTGCGAACGACAACTTGAAAAAACGACAACTTGAAGAAAAAAGGAGAATATATTTCAGCTATATATATCGTATATTTATATGAGTATTTGTTAATGAACAACATTTTTCTACTCTTCACATGTTGTATAAATATACCTAAAATTTTCATTCTCGCACATTTATTCAGTTCATCGCAAAATATTGTCAAAAACAAGCATGATTTTTCAGCAATCTGACCCTCCAGTCCCCTTAATCTACTGTTAGAATTTAAAACGATCCATAAAAAGGTCACTTTGCTCCTACCAAGTATCATAATTATTCCACACAGCACGCTTTATAAACTCCTACACACGTACTCCACCAACACAAGAAGGATGTTGCACATTTAATTGTAATGAAGCGACTCATATATGTATAGCAGAGCCAAACCCCAAGCCATCTAATTACGAAACATCGATCCTCTGCAATTTGCGATCTTTTGCGCCGTGCGAAGAAGGAGAAAGAGAGAGAGAGAGAGAGAGAGAGAGAGAGAGAGAGAGAGAGAGAGAGAGAGAGAGAGAATGCGGCGTAACGAACTGGATTCGATCGGCAATTATTCCCGGCAATTAATCCGCCGTTTTCACGAGGCGCATACGCGGCGCGCATAGACAGTTAAGTATGCGCTATTTACAACGATATCGGGTAACAATTGGTATTCCGCGGGGAATCGCGACCGAATAATCGACGGCGTCGCATCGGCCAGGCGGACGACGGTAATTTCCGCAGTTTACACGGCCGGTCGAAATAACGCGAGTTCTCTCGCGCGACGGAATTCACGAGCTGTGGCTGCCGCAAATCTTAATCGTCGCGAGACGACTTGTCGGGCGAGCTCGAGGAACTCGAAAATACCGGGGAAGGGGAAGCTTTCTCGAGGATTCTCTCTCTCTCTCTCTCTCTCTCTCTCTCTCTCTCTCTCTCTCGCTGTGAAGTTGCCGGTGCGAGTGGTCGCGGTGATGCCCGTAGTGGATCCCGGCGTGAGGTGTGCGTCACGTCTCGTCGGCGGAAACTCTCGCACAAATCGAAACGGATCTCGCGGTAACTCGGTCCCAAGAACCCTTTCCGCTTCCGGCTCACCCTCCCGCCGTTCTTGTCGCGCGAGACACAACGAGACAGCGTTGATTATTATGCGCTCGCTGTTTCGAAGCGGCATCCTCTGCCTTGTCCTCGTCGCGGCAATGACGTCCCCCGCGCATTCCGGCAGGCCGACCAGGGCACTGGCTTTCCGCAAGGGCAGCAGCTTTTTCGTAAGTCTCAGCGTCTTTCCCGTGAGTCTCTTCCGATTCATTCCCGGTAACACTCGGCCGGATTCGATTTCGAGCTCCCGATGAGTCCGCATCGGCGGATATACTTTAGGCTTCGCCTCGAAAAGGGGAAAAAGAAGTGTCGACGGTCGGAAGACGGTTCGGGTGGATTTAACGATTTTCAGCGAAAAGCGCGAGCAAAGGACGGTTGCTGGAGGAAACGCGGACGGTACACGGGGAGAATATTATGTTGCAATTTTATTTTATGAATTATAATTCCGAGTGATACGATTTATCGCACTTTACCACATTTCTTTCACGGAGAAAATTTTTATCGAATATTGTACCGTATCGCGGTGTAACTGAGGTATGTTTTACGTACGGTAACAAAGAAGAAGGACCAATATAACTCTATATAAACCCCGCAGGATTTTCAAAAATATTTTTTTTGTATTATCTGATTATGAGAAATGTGAAAAATAACCATTTGGTCAGGAAAAACTCGATCGGTAAAGCCGAAATTGATTATTATTATTAATTATTATTAATTATTAAATTCTACAAATTTTATATGTAATTTTGTGTTTGCGTATACATCAGCAATACACTTCATCCTTTAGTCAACGTCCAATTGTCATGCTCTCCAAGCCGCTTTTGTTAAAAAATAACTTTTTTCACAAACAACGAACGACTGTTAAAATTTCTCGAGCGTTACTGGGAGCGATGACCTCGATAAGTGTCAAGGTAAAGGTTACCGGGGCTGATCGAAATAATTAGCATTTCCATCATAAAATTCCCTCTGCGTATCGTCGAAACGGAGACGATTGAATCAGCCGGAGTGAGAAGCTCCATGCGGAACGTGATATTTGGATTTCACAGATGCTCGAACATAAGCGGCCCGATAACGTGTAAATATTTCGACCGGATGGATCCGCACTCGGCTCGGCTAAAGGATTAAAGACACAGACACAGATCGCGACGCGGAGAGGCGAAGATCGCAATATTCTCACAGAGCATTCCTCGAATGATTGTTTCGCTTTGGTCTTCTGCGCGTTAAATTGAAATTCTAACGTGTAGCACAGTAGTGAATGCTCGCGGCGCGCTCTTGCCATGATTACGCACGCGCTCTCGCTCTCCCGATGCAATATGAAAAAGATCTCCATTCATGTAGAATGTATATACAGACGCAGACACACATACGTACACGCGCGCACACGCATACACGCACAATCGCAGTGAGAATAATATTCGATCGGATCCGTGGCGAAGAATGTTGTCGGAAATACTCCGCATCCCTGGGATAATCGAGGCGATATATATTATTTTGGATTAATTACATTCTCATTATCCGCGTGGACGGAAAAGTGTATCGTCCGTGGAAAATGCGCGGAATTTTTTTACGTAATTCCGGTCGCGCTGGCGATCATTTGCTCGGATTGTTTCGGCTTTTCTGTCATTTTGAGCCACCCGCCCCTCCCTCTCTCTCTCTCTCTCCCTCCCTCCCTCCCTCATCTCTTCTCTTCTCTTCTCTCGCACGGTGGGAGAGCAACCGCTCGGCGAGTTTCAATATTCAAATGCCGGGGAAGGTTGCTGTCGGTGCTGCTTTTTTTTCGTCTTTCGCGAAACAGCTGCGCGCGTGAAACGACGCGTTATGAAAATACTCGTTTTGCGTTCTCTCCTCCGTAATTTATACGATTTCGCGTCCAGCTACGTCGAATGTAACGTGCGCGGGCGCATACGCGCGAATACATTATAACTTTTATCTTTCTGAAATCGTTCGCGCTCGCGCTACACGCTTGCCGGCTCGCGATATTAATAAAAATACGAATCGATCGTGTCCGCGCCAGCGGGACAAATGGGTATCGTCTGGACGTCGTAAAATCGAGCGGGAATCCGTCTCGTCGCGGCGAGAAAAATCGAGAAAAAGGAGAGAGAGAAAAAAAGAGCTGCGCTCGCAATTTGAATGTATCAAAAGGACATGCGAGCGCGCGCGCGTTCGACGATGTCAGGTAAATGGATTTCTCACTGAAGCGGGCCATAAAAAGCCGCAAGAATCAATGTTGGATAACATCCCGTATCCATGGCGGCGCATAGCGGTACTGTTTATGCAGCGTCTGGCGTGCCGCTGCGCCACGGAGAGGAGAATTTATGCGCCATATGTACACGAGACTGGCTCTAATGTAAACCGATCGGAGCTGCCCGTATTTTCGCTTTAAAAGGCACGAAGCCGCGGATGCCGGGTCGTATTTTGAAGCACGATGTAGCGCGCGGCATTAATACGGTATACGAAGCTAAACGCTCACCGTCCGCGTACGTCTGTCGACGATGTGACTGTACGATGTCGTCGTACGAGCGAGAAGGCGCGACCGGAGGAGCCGGGGCCGATGAAAATTCACCGTGGCCACTCGGCCGTCCCGAATGCGCGGGAAAATGCAATTTCGCCGAAAGAGAAAGAGGAGCGCCGCCGCCTCGCTGGGGATTCGCTCAAATCGAAATGTCGCGGCGGTAGCCGGGAGGAAAAGATGTACAAAGAGGAAGAGGAAGAAGAAGAAGAAGAAGAAGAAGAAGAGAAAATCTCGAGATACATTTCAGCCACACAGAGAGTCTCCTCGAAACTCTAAACATCCCAATCCAAATCTCACCGATCGACAATCCAAGCGGCAAATCCGGGCTCGCCCGCCTTCGATTCGAGCCTAAATATCGAGCGGCACTTTGCATATTCGGAACTTTGCACGCGCGTACGGCCGATTCGAAGGATAAGGCTGCCGGCGCGGCGCAACGAGCGAAAAAATGCCGCGTGGAGCAGCAGCCCTCGCACGAAAGTAGCAGGTGTCCCTGAGACCGCGCACTCCATTTTCGACTATCCTGTGCCGCGGAAGAATTATGCAGCTCGTGATGATCCAGTGCACTTACGACGAAGTGCACCGCAATATCGATGATACGCGCCGCGCGTTTACCGTGTGCATTATCCGACATCCGGGAGCGGAGTTTAGGATCAATATTCATGAATCAACGTTGTCTCCTTGTATCTCATCCGCATACAGCGCGCGCGGAAACATACGTGTTTCTCTTCTCGTAGTTGAACGACAATCTGCATACATTCCCATACATACATACACGCACATTTTTGTCATTAAAAAATATATATATATTTTTTTTTTTGAGCTTGTCCTTGTGTGTGTGTGTGTGTGTGTGTGTGTGTGTAAGTATAAGCAATAGCTACTGCTACTTTGACTACTACTTTCGAAATATGAAAGTGGGATTTTTTTAAACTAATTTAAATTATTTATTATACGATAATATATACAATTATATGTAATTTATATAACTTATTTATCTATTATTTAAATTTATCTGTCAGAAGTTACACATGACGCAGAAGCGTCCCTCACAAGGACGATTCCTTCTTCATCATTCGTGTTCACTGCTCTTCATAGTCGAGTCAAAGTTTTAATACGAAAACGTAACATTTCACTGAAAAAAACAAAGATGATCTTCAAATCTTCAAAGTTGCCATCCATCTCGGAAAGAAAGGACAGCCGCTTTTGTTACTTCTCTCGCAATTTCTCAGTTAGAAAAGAATTTTTACTTCAATTATTTATCATATATATATATGTATATAAATAATATCAATTTGAAGAGACGATTTTCTCTTGAGAGCGAGAGCCCTTTGAAGGCGCTCGAGGTTGTGCGAAGGAATCGCGCTCGCCACGCTCCGAGCACTTTATCTTCTTCCTGCCTGGCGCGCGCGCGCGAGTTCGAGAACGCATTTTGGAAGCTGCAGGGAGCATCGTCGGAAAATTATGCAGCATACGGCGACGCGATGCACATTCGCGTATATATATTTCGTCGCGGCAACCTGAAGGCGAGCAAGACAACGGCGACGAGCGAGTGAAGAAGGAACAGCGCAGCAGGGCGAGGAGAGAAGAAGGGGGAGCGGAACGGTGCCTTCGAGCCGAGCATAAATCCGATCGCCTTAACGTATTTTCAGCCACTAAGAAACAGAGGTGGCTGCAACGCGGTAAGGTGGGCGCCGGTATGCAGCGCGTCTCTGACAAACGGCTTGCCAGATCCAGGCCAGACGCCACCCTCTGTCGCGTTTACACGGGGCTCCGAGGCCGGAGCGGAGCGGAGGGCGGGGGGAGAGAGAGAGAGACGGCACCCAGGGCGACCCGCAGTTTAATAGGCACCGCCGGGAACCGCGCGCACCACCTGCTTCGCCACTCTATCCTCGCGGCGGCAAGAAAACGCCGGAAATCGAGCGACGCAATTCAAACGTCGGAAGATAGAAGTGGACGCACTGTGGGGATCTCGAGGGCGCAGGCGAAAAGGGATAGGGGGCGGAAGGATGTCGATATCGCGGGGTTACATCACACCCTTGGGAACTTTTAGTCGTGAACTTGTCGTACGTTCGGCACACAATGCACAGCCGAGGTATTTCGCGTATATAAATTCCACTCTTTTTTGCAATAAATCTCTCTCGTAATAAATATACATAATGCCCCTTGTCGGATTTCGGACCGAGCGGTTTTGCCCGAAGTTGGAGCCGACCGCGAGACGTTCGTGTTGAATTTTAATTGTGAGCGGGGGGCAAGGTTTTCTTGACGGTGCACGTTTTAAGATTGCCCAACGCGTGGAGAAATCTATATGGGAAATCTATCGCGAATCTATCTTTACGAATTTAATTAAGTATTCTTGTTCAATTCGCCTTTTTCTCCTATGTAAAATTTGATTAGTCGAAAATTGATACAACAAGTATCTAGAAATTGATTAAGAAGTGATTCAAAATTACCTGGAAACTGACTGATTTCATTGTCTAAAGTGTGCCAATTAGCGACAATGTCCCAATTAGTGACAATTGTATTCATTTTCCCCAATAAATTAGCTCTCTCTCTCTCTCTCTCTCTCTCTCAATACGGTTCCATATTCGTCCCAAACTAAATGAACTAAGTGCTGAACCATCATAATTACGAGCATACCGCTGACGGCAACAGTTTGAACAGTATTTGCCGACATCGTAGAAGTTGATAGTTAATATCAGATGAACATTTATTAGATCTCAGGTGCACATTGGGAAGAAAGTGAAGATGGTTGTTCCTGCAGATTTCCAAGAATAGACTGTTAATGAAGAGGTAAAATTAAACCGCGACGTCACAGAATGTCGCGATGGTATTTCAGTACTTCTACTGGAATGTTTCCGTAAGTGAGAAAATGACAATTGAAATTCTCAATTTCTCATTGCGCTTTCCTAACAAAATCAACTTTGTGCATTTATAGCCTAAGGCGCACAGTGTTAATTTATTTTCACTCACTTGCTCAATGATTCGCTTGGCATTCGCTTTGGTTACCGCTGGGACAAGTGTCGACCAAACCGATGAAGAAGAACTAAAAAGCGACACTGGGGACAAACGCTAGAGTCAAAGTTGGACCTCTGCGAAGTGTCGGTTCTGTGTGAGCTTCGTGTTATTCTCGCAAATTTTTAATTCCAAACATTTCGCGTCTCGCTTTGCGTTGGGCGAGCTGGGACGGGAGTAAAGCGAGAGCGTGTTGCAGCGACGTCGCTCTACGACGTTGGAACTTGCGAAATCTCCGACAACCTCTCGAAGATTTTTCCCCGGAGTAACGCGTCCTGGGAATGCATACAAATTGATGTCGGAGAACTTTATTTATGGAAGATCGATAAGTGGCGCGGAAGGTTTCCGCTGTATTGCTTGCGCGCGCGGATAATGAGAGAATAACTCTCGTAAGAATCGCGGCGCGGGGACGGAATTTTACGATAAGTGTCTCGTTATTTACGGGCGGACATAAAGATAAAATCATGAGGAGCGAGAGAGAGAGAGAGAGAGAGAGAGGAGACAGAAGGGAGGAAGATCCTCGCGAATGCAGAAGAAGAAAATAATACGAGCCGCGCTAACGTTAGAACGTGCGAGCGCGGATACTTTTGCGCGGAGAGAGCGGCGAATAATTCACCGCGGTAATTCGGATAAAACCGGAGAATCGTCTCGGGACGATTCCCAATCCTACCGCTGGCGGCCGAATCGAACGGCTGATTGGGAATTCGGGAAAGTTTTCCTATGGAGATTACAGCGATTTCGTATATATCCGCCGCCCCGATCCTCCCGATACGGGATTATGATTTCGGATTCCGAGAGACTCGCCGCGCCGCGCCGCGTCGTGAAATGTCGCGCACGCGCGACTCCGTCCGCGGAATTCTTTCGGTCTTTCGTGGCGTTTCGTGCCGCGACCGTAGGGTAGGCGTAACGGGCTTGTTTCGAGGGTTTCGTTCGAAGAGCAGAGATTAAGAAGCTTCGGGATAATTGAGGAACTCGCTGATGACAAAATTGGAAAAGATTGACGACTGGAAATTTGCAATTTTTTTTTTCCAGAGTTAATAAACTGCGATTTTACGCGGATTACGGAGAAGAGGATTGGCTGAATTAACGCAACAGTGAAATGAACGGATGAAGCTCCATGATACGTATAGCACGCAATTACTTAGGTTCATGAGATTATAACTACCCGCGTAGAAACTTCTCAGGATTTTCCCAGGCACCACTTGGGAAATCCCACTTTTATTCCAAACATGGATTGTCTGTCTGAAACCGAGACAGAAATACTATTGGGAGCTCGCCCCCTTTTTTTCCGATCGGTAACGTCGATATATATATATATATATATATATATATTTATATGGTATCAAACAGGAAATCCCATTTTTATATCAATATCCTATTGTGCGCAACGGAATAAAAATAAAAAATAGAATTCTAACAAAATAAACTCCATTTTGAAAAAAAAAAAACTTTGGGCTTTTCTGTTTAATATGTTATGTAATATTAAAATAAAAATATAATATATTGCTTCACTCACACAAGACACTCATCATCATTGTGATTTGAAAAAGAGATCGAGCAAAATGTTTGAGGCAGTTGGAAGCATGCGTGAGGCTTTTTGAGTATTATTTATGCTTGTAAAGTGTACACAAGTGCTCAAAACGTTTCAGATATTTTGTTCAACATAAATATAAAGTAGAAACCGAGATCTGTTTGGGGTTTCCCATTTAGTATCACATTTTTGAAACACGACACTTCCAATTCGAATTTTCATAGATTTCCCGGTTGGAACTTATCATTCTTTAGAGAAATCAAGATGAATCTCAATTAAATATCCCGAAACATTTTCTAAAGGACTTATAGTTTCATTTTGGCTGTGATTACATACGCCACGGTGGATCTTTGGAGAGCAACTGGCTCGAACGGCAAGCCAGCGGAAGCGCGCCTGACGGTGAATGAGTTAAGGGAAACAGAATTTCTCTATTCCTCGCGAATTCGCTCCTGAGAAGCAGAAATTCTGTCTCCTTCGAGTCAGTTTTCCTCCGCCTTATGACTCACGGCGAATGAACAATTTTTCAGATTCGGCTGAACTACAAGATAAACTCGTTGCCTTACACCGTAATCTTCGCGCAAGCGGCTGGCTTCAAGGCAGCATGGGAATTGCCGAGCTCCGGTGAGCCCCGGGTCGTCCGGTCTGTCTCCGACATCAGCGAGCACGTCGAGCTCGTGTACGAGAGGTAATAAATACTGTAATAGAGGTCCTGCATAATACAGGTCCGCTGGCAATCGCGGGCAAACGGGAGGAATGTCGGTAAAATGTCGGGGGTGCTGCGTCGCTTCGGGTGTCGCGAGCGAAGCGGGAGAGAAAGGGAGAGATCGGGAGAGCCGCCGCTGAAGGAAGGGTGAAGTGCCGGCTGGATTTCTGGCTGCCTGACCGAAGACTTCCGCCGCCACCGGCGAGATCGGATAGCGGCCAACGGTGCGCTACGTCTCGACTTCCGCGCTAATCTTCGGCCGCAGCTTCTCAGGCGCGATTCAGAAGGAATTGACTTACGCATCGAAGTTTCTCTCCAGCAGTTCGACGTGTTGGAACATCGTCCTCCTCCCGGAGATCGATCGTCGCGAAAATCTTGGGGCGCATAGCCGCGGAGAAATGAGAATTCCTCCGTCCGTCCGCTTTCCTTCGGCTTTTCCTCGCGGAGGTCTTGGAATCTGCGGATGTTGGGGACTAGTTGATATCTCGGTGATGAAACGATGAGATTGTTAATGAATGAGTTATTAATTAAACTTTTGATCATCGGCTGGCTTTTTTTATTTTAGAAATGTATGCTACACTGATAGGGAAGGGAATGCATATCGGACAATATTGGGCGATAATCGATTAAAATTTTAGTAGTCTAAAAAATCGGCCGATCAGTCGGCAGTAATCAAAATTAATTAATCGTCATGTTTGCAATTATGAGTAATTTAATTGTTTGGTGAGATTAATCATTGATCGGTGTATAGCCAATGAAACAAAACAATCGAGGATTTATTCGATATTAATTTTGATTGTTTTAATCGACCAAAATATCGATTGATTAATGACCAACACTGACCACCAGATATGGTAGATACAAGTAGTTTCTGAAAAAAAGCTTGCTTGGGGAACGGGAAAATTTTATTGGAAAAGATTAAATTTTATTACAAGAGATTAAAAGTAATTCTGCGCAATCGATGAGACATGAACTCTGCGGTATTCCGTCGGTCAAGTTTTCAAGTACGAATAATGAGAGAACGAAACTCGAGCTCAGCAGGATCTTCTCGATCTTCTCGAACTCTTCAAAGTGTCTGTGGATTCTGAGACCCGCAATTAACGCCCCTGTCGCTTTCATCTCGGTAATAAGCGCATCCTGTTTGATGAATCGCTCGATCGAGCAACGTATGACGTTCCAGTCACGGCTTCAACGGTCGCTCCTGCCTGCTGAAGAGCATCTGCCAGGTGTCGCGGTACATGAATGGGCAGGACGGTGTTATAAGGAAGATTTTGAAGCTACTCGCGAGGTTAGTGCCGGTTAGCGTTGATCGTACCAATCGTGCACGGTGTTAAACGCGCGTTGCTTGCAGGTCGTCGCTCAGCAACAGCACCAGACACGAGGATCCGTTGCTGTGCGAACGTCAGGCCAGCGACTGTCCTCTGCAGCTGATCAGGCTGGACAGCTTCGCGGGGAGCGTCGTGTGAGATCTCTTGTATTCTTCGTGAATTAATAAATACAAATTAAGTCACCGCACACACCACGACCGTGATCGACGCCTGTTTGTTTGCTCTCGCTCGGTTATGAAACGAGCGAGCCATTCCGGCCGCCTACAGAACTGCCGCTCGATCGCACTCCTATCTGCGGTGTTATCGTCAGACGACGTGGGTGAGAAATGACGACGGTTAATGAAACATTTGTCATTCCGCAAAACCGCATTCGAATTATTCCCGGGAGAGATTCCGGCTTAGCGAGTGGTAAAATATGACGGCGCGTCAGACGACTAAATGTAGTAAAAATATACGTCTCGCTGAAGATTGGACGGTGGGAGAGGCGGGGTGAGGGAGGGAGGGGGGGGGAGGCGCGAGACGAAGTACGCATTGCAAAAAAAGGGAGAGAGGATATTTCTACCGGAGCGTTATATACGTCCCGGCCCTCAGCGCGCCATTAATTTGTCTTCGTAATGGTCACTGCGGAAAAAAATATTTGTCGTTTTCGTGCATTATTCTTGCACCTCCCCCACCCCTCCTCTCTCTCTCTCTCTCTCTCTCTCTCCTGCTCCGCCCGTGTCCTTCGTCTCCGCTTGTCACATTCCGCGACAGGACGATTATAATTGCTACTCGTCCCCCCCCCTTCGCTGTGCTTTCCAGCGCCACCGAAAAGCATTCATTTGGACTATCGCGCGACTACCTGACAATTAAAAAGCGCCGCACTTTGCCGACGCAATTTGCCAACGCAAACACACATATCACATTCGGTAGCCGAAACTGCGGTCTCACCGCCGCGCGCCGGCTTACAATTACGTTAATGATCCGAAGTCGCGTCGTCTAAATGACGCGGCGGACTCGCGGTCGCGTAAACCGAAACAACGAGGCGCGACTGAAAGGAACAGCGTTTCGAGAGAGTGAGTGTCTTGCATTTTCATTAGCACTCACTCCCTGCTTCTCGCGCGGCTCGCGTCCGTTTTCCCACATCTACCGCACTCGGTTATCCGGAATTTAAAAGTTTCGACGAGAGAAGAGAGATACCGCTTTCGCCGCGGAATCAACGGGACCTTGCTTGTGCGAACAAAATTCGCACGTTCGGACGAACGTTTAGTCGACTGGACAATTTCGTTAAATATGATTCTTAATGAAATAATTTATATATAGCTAAACTGATATATAGTTTAATATTGTCTGATATATTTATATAGCTTAATTAAATGTAATTGTTGCAGTTGATTCGAGATTTCCAAGAAAATATTGTTTAGGACTCCACTGAGATGTAGTCCAACTTTCCGAAATCTATATATACAAATTTGAATTATAATATCTTTCAAATACGCGACTCCAGGTGGGAAATTCTCCATTTTCGCAATATTCCATCTGGTTTTCATTTTATATTGGAATTTCTTTTGGTTTTTCATTTTATTGAATATAATGGCGTAAAAATTATGCAGTGTTTACTTTCTCTCGATTCTATATCGGTGTGTTAATTTTTCGATGCCGGTGTGTCAAGTAATTTCATTCGCCCGACACAAATGTTTCACCGCGCTTTTCAAGTCACGGTATCTAGGCAAGCCAATTCTCTTTTTAGGCGCGCGCTTCAATCACTGCGTATTGTCCTGTCGGCGTCGAGCCTTGTTAGGAACGAACACGTCGTTGCCGCGAGATCGCTCTATTAGCAGGTAAATGAATTCTCTCGACGTAATCGTCCGGAACCTCCCGCTCATGATCGACGGATGTGTTCCAGTTGGGATATCAAAGGTGCGACGTGTCGTATCCGGCGAAAGTTTCTCAACGATCGGAAATACGGAACAACAAATTCCGCAGCTTGCCGCTGTGTTATACACCCGTAATCGACGTTGAGGAGTTTTACACGCGAATACGAATCTCCAAGGTCTGTCGGTCGTGAGACTAGCAGCTCCATGAATACACTGAATTCAATGATACTCGGTTCAATGACTCGCGTGAAATCAATCTACAATCGCTCCAATGATATTACGCGCAAATAATAATGATAATAATAGCAATAGCGACAACAATAATAACAATAATAATAACACTGTATCGGACGTAGCTCACAATTGACAATGTCATAATTAATAGAATGTGAGAATATATATTGCATTGTTTCATCGTAGAATTTCTTTTCAATTTTTATTATATTTTCTGGTAGTGCGGAGGTAGGTTGTTAGCATAGCTTTTGTCTCTCCCTGAGAGATATAATAAATTGTCCGAGTAGCAGAATTTTGTTTCAAAATATAAAACATCATAACACGAAACACGGAAGGAATAATAAATAATAAATGTAGGTGCGTAGAGAAAATATCGTAGTAAAAATTACATTGGAATATCCTTTTTTTTTTATAACTTCCCGATTATTATTGAAATAGTTATAATAACAGAAAACAAAGCAAAACATTCAAGTTGCTATAATGTGGTGTGATAAAAACTTAAAGGCGTATAACATTTTTTTAACAAATACGTACTAATTTCGGTCGTAATTTCTGTACCGTTCAGAATTACAGAAAATATTGCTGTAACTCTTACTACAGTATTTCTCGTGGTGTAAAATATCGACGTGTTCCTGCACGATTACAGCACTCTACGGTAATTTGTGCTATAAAATTCTCTTCGGTATTTTGATTCTTTTCGACAATGCGTGTTCATCGATATTGCAAGGATCATGTCATCCTAGCTGCCGGTAAAGCCGATAAAGCAGGTAAAAGCAAATGATCCTTTCTGAATGGGAAAGTATGATATATCAGTTACGAAACTGCGTAAACGCAATCGCCGAGTTACGACGAGCATATTTTCAAAACTCAATGCGTTCGTCGATCGTGAAAGATAGCTTGCACATTTTTGCGCAAGCGAGCTAAACTTCGATGCGTTATCGCGCGGTAATAAAACGATACATTTATAAGTTATATCGCACCGCTAGAAGGAGGAAGGATCGTCGAGTTTATTCATATAACAGCGACCACTACTTGTTTTTATTTCGTAACTTTGTCTCATTTGATGAAAACATTCGTTAAACCTTTTTACAGTTAAACCAGTTAAACACGCAGCATCCAATGGCAACAGCCAGAAACTTCAACTTTATGAATGCCCCGAGAAGAGAAATATTTTACATATATAGGATGTTGACAAAAAAAAGTTTAGGACTTTAAAGGCGGATACTCACAAAATGGAGAGGAAACGTTCTAACAAACATGAGATGAGAAATTGATATTGTCAAAGTTATGACCAATTATTTATTTTAATTAAAGCAAGTGACTTAACTTTTGATGCATAGCCATACATTTCTGCCACTTCTTGATTAGAATAACAAGATGTCGTTCTGTAAAAACTTTGTGATAGCCCTCTGCAATTGTTTATTGTTCACGAGGATTTGTGTCAAATAATTGCTTGGGGCGAAAATAGATATAGAAAATAGATAGATAAAAAGAGCGAAGAAGCCTTTCTTTAGGGATTTCTTCAAAGCATGTTACTCACCGATAAACGACATAGACAAATCACACCAGAGAATACAGAAGCACCAGAAGCGAGTAAGTCACTTCCTTTAATTAAATTAAAATAAACAATTGTTCATAACTCCGACAATATTCATTTTTCGATGTTCATGCTTACCGGGGCGATTTTTGCCAGTATTATTTAAGCCCTTCTTTTTAAACACCCTATACAGCACGTCAGCTTTTCACATTGATATCAGCAAACAAACGCGTATCTGCTTAAACTCCGAAATTGTTGGGAAATTAAACGCTTGTCATTTTTCTAGATCCCTGACCCGCTGTGCTGTGCGACGGCCACGTCGCACGCAGTGCGTGCGTGCGTGCGTGCGTGCGTGCATCTCCCGGTGCATCCCGCGCTAAATACGCGCCTGGGTGGCGGCCGTGGCGGCAGTCGCGACTTAAAGCGCGCGCCCTCGTTTCTCTATACGTTATCCCAACGGCCGGCTGTCACCCTCTACCCTCAGCAGCCGGACTGTCACATTCCAGAACAGAGCGGTTATAATTGCATCCGGCGGTCCCGGCGGGCCGCGCGTTAACGAAAAGCATTAATTTAGAATGCTCTGTGGTTTTCTTGTCAGAAAACCAGCCACGCGCGCAACTCCCATATGCAATTAACGGACGCTCGTACCGCCGTTATGCGCCGCAGGCTTGGCCGCGTCCGCCTGCGTCTCCTCCGCCGCCAACAACGAGGACATAAGAGTCGGCCGGGGGAAAAAAAAAGTATGTTAGCCTGGCTTTTGTCAGGCTTGATCCGCGCGAGCAGATAATATTACGCGCGCGCGCGCGGCAAGCTCGGACTCGGTGTGCGTCTATATGTATGTGTGCGTCGGGGACACAAAAAGATTCGATCGCGGTGAATGTGCGCGAAGAGAGAGGCCGCCTGATAGCGGCAGTTAGCCGGAGATAATAAAGGGTTGAAAGGGCGGAGAGGATGAAATGTACTGGAAAATCCCAGGCGAAATTAAATGACGATTCCTCCAGCGCTCCGTTCAGCCCGCTTATTATTCTAATGTCTCGCGTAATTATCGCGCGCGCGCGAGAATATCTCCTCGCTGCTTGTACATTTCGTTAATAAAACGCTCCCATAAAATAAGCGCGTTTCGATTGTGCGCGGACTTGTATGCGCGCGCGTGTAGTTTTTTGTTCCGATATAATGCACGGGATAATCCGCTCGATGGCTTCGACGCTTTTTCCTCGCCTACTTTCCTTCTTCTTCTTCTTCTTCTTCTTCTTCTTCTTCTTCTTCTTCTTCTTCTTCTTCTTCTTTCCGCTCGGTTCTTTCTTCTTACAGGAAAAGAAGGAGGAACAAAGATTGCTCTTCTCCTCCTCCTCTCACGAGGAGCCCCCCCCGGCATGTATTGCTCCGCTATCAGCGGATTAAATATTCCGACCGCTAATTAACAAAGTATTTAAGGAATCCCTCGCCGGGAGCTGGAAAAACACGGACTAATTATTGACTTTCCGTCCGCTCTCTTAATTGCGAGTACAATCCGCGAAGTTGTATCCGCGCGGGGATTTACGCGGTCGCTTCGTGTTTTATCACACGGTGGCGAGGGAAGGGGAGGCGGCAGGAGAGAAGGAAAGGCGGCGAAACTATCCTGCGTGAAATATTTCAAGGACTCTATCGATCGACGAGCGAGATTTATTCGCAATAAAACGCAGTCGCGATTTGCGATCGTGCTCGTGTCGATTTGGCAAATCCGATTCGTGAAACACACTCTCTCTCTCTCTCTCTCTCTCTCTCTCTCTCTCTCTCTCTCTCTCTGTTCTTTTCTCTTTCTTTTTCCCGCCCGACGAGCGTCTTCCTCTCACCCGTGGGTAACACCGCGCTCGCGCTCTCGGATTGTCAGCGCTTCCTCCGTGCCGCTCGTTAAGGAGCGCGAACGGCAAACAGAAAAATGCGCCGCGGAAACGCGCGCAGCCGCGTAATAACGGTAACGATAGAGCATCTCTCGCAAAAGCGTGTTTAAACGACGCCCGAGTAAATAACGCGCGCCGTAGCGAGCAGGCCGCGTTCTGTTTGGCGTACGAATCATCATCGCGCGATGCGGCCGAGCCGTTAAATCGCGAAGGAACACGCCGGCTTGTGCCGTTAGCGGAAAATCACCCCGGCGAAAGGTCGCGCGCGCTGGCCGCGTTAGTACCACGACGACTACCCGCCACGAATCGTTCGATGACGGGACGAGCATGCGGGATTTCGTCTGAAGTATGTCGCTCCTTCGACAGCTGTCCCTTCTCGTCGGCTGTCTCAATTGGCTGATCCTCTGCACCGGCTCGACGCTCGTCCACGAGAAGACGACCGAAGCCGCCGAGCAAGTCGTGCCCAGAGTCTTGTCGCGACCTAAGAGGTACTTGATTTTTCCGCAGGGTAGTAATTTTCAGGTAAAACAATTTACTTAAATACTGCTTCGAACATTGACTGCCGGATTCACCGTTAGGGAGCGGCTTCTTTATTGGTGGTGGTGAGGGGGGAAACTTTGCAATTCCTGCGCAATCACGTTTGGCACCGAGATAGTTCGTTACGAAAATTACGCACAATAACTAACATTGATGAAGTAAGGTCGGAGATGTGCAACTCACTGTATTATTAACTACAAGTATTATTTATAACTTTTAACACGCCTGCAGCGCCTCGATTTCAAATATATACATGTCGAGTTATACATTATTCTTATTTTAATATTCGCGCTTTCAAATTTAGCGTCGCTTTATCACTGACTTCCTCAGCCCAGGTGTCCGCTAAATGTCTCTGACGCTTTCCTCTCGAAGTCAAATTTGGCCCTCACGCTATAAATAGCACGCGCAATCGACTTGGAAAATCGACTAAATGATTAATCGTCTGTACATGACGTAGAAATTTATAACACAGGGGACATCCCCCCCCCCCTTTGTCTTTGTTGTCCATTAAAATCTAGGGCGATCTTGATAAAAATTAATCAAACAATTATTCAACGCGGTTGAATCATTGTTACATATCTGCGCGAAGCACAAACTGAATCTGGATTGTGTGGCAAGTTATTTTAACGTTCGCGCAATTTCTACAATGTG
This sequence comes from Harpegnathos saltator, assembly GCF_003227715.2. Lineage (NCBI taxonomy): Eukaryota > Metazoa > Arthropoda > Insecta > Hymenoptera > Formicidae > Harpegnathos > Harpegnathos saltator. The sequence goes on along the minus strand of NW_020229947.1, from coordinate 533,344 downwards.
CGCTGTAAATCTCGGTTATTTGTATCGCATATTGAATAGCTTTTTTATAACGCTCTCTCACTCTCTCTCACTCTCTCTCTCTCTCTCTCTCTCTCTCTCTCTCTCTCTCTCTCTCTCTCTCTCTCTCTCTCTCTCTCTCTCTCTCTTCCCAGTTGCAGTCGTGACATCGGACGTCTCGTGTGCCGCCATCTCGGCTCCTATCACAATCGATTATGGCGCAAACCTATCTCGATGATAGCTTTTAGTCGTGATCGTTTGATGAGCACGTACATACTTCATTGTGTCTAAACCGTTTTGTATTCAAGTATAGTCACGGAATCCAATTGTGTGCTTGCGTCGATGTAATGAACGGCTTTCATGCGCTCCGCGCGTGGTGATGCCATTGTTTACAAACTGCATCAATAACGGAAACAGTCACCATTATTAGCTTGATGCAAAATAAAAAAAAGATTGAGTATCGGGGAGGAAATGAAAAAGCCTATTTAAAACAAACGTCCTTCATCATATTCGCAGAGCGCTGATAGATCCCTCGAAATTGGATAATCTCGTTTACTCTTTTGAAAAGCACGGCAAATCCTTCGCACCAATATTAATTGGTTCTTTCAGCGACGCCCCTCCGATTGCAGTGCTGCGTTTATAACTGAAAGAACACATTGGTTATACTTTAGAGAGACTGTGTTTTCGTCCGCGAGCTTTGCTGAATAACTCTAATTAATCACTAATTAATAAAATTGGCACGCTAATTTGCAAATGGGAACTCCTTAACGTCACTATGGTAGTCAACGTGTTAAAACTCTCTCTCTCTCTCTCTCTTTTTCTCTTTCTCTTTCCTTCTCTCTCCCGACATCTCGATCCGTCTCCGCGATTAGGCAGCGAATGAACGTCGCGCGCGATCGCCGGCGAAAGATTATTCTCCGCGAAATCGCGTTACCGAATTACCGAAGCGGGCAAACGAAGCGTTTCGCGGACACCCGCGCCAGCAGCCTCTCGCAGGGCCTGGCATGGCAGGCGGGATTTTGTTGCCCCGGAAATTTCGGTACACGGCTAAAGTAGAAGAGCAAAGTGCCTGCCGCCGGTATTCTGCGAAATTTACGTGGAAAATTGAATCTCGCGCGCGGATGTTCCGTGTATTTTCCAGTTAGTGTATTGTCTGACTATTGGGGCGTACGGCCGAGACGGTGATTTGGTCCTGGGACTGACAGCTGCCTTAGCCTGGGAACTGCCGAATCAGGTCAACTCAAAGATATCGAATTTGCTTCACCGTAGAAGCCGGGCCGTCGTATATCCGAAAATGGAGGCTTTCCTGCAATCGTAAGTGTCGTGCCCGCATTCTTCGGCCGGCTTTGCCGTCAATCTCTCGACGGCTCAGGTCGACCGCCCCCCCTCCCCGCCCTCCTGCCTCCCCTCGCCGCCCCGCAACACGGAGGACGAGTATCGCGTAAACAGCTCGAGAGAGCGGGCGGAAGGAGAGGAGAGCGCGCGAGGAGCTTCCTTTTGTTACATAAACGCGCGCGCTTCGGCATTGTAACATCCTCGTTCTCGCGGCGTCCTTGGTGAGGACGTGATTTACTTTTAACTGCGATTGCAGACGAGATCGTCGTTTCTCGGGCGTAATTGTTTCCGCGAGAGACGCCCGGCCGTAAGCCGAGCTGTCGTCAAACTTTATTTGCCGGGCGAGAAGGGCAGGGGGCGGGAGCAGGGGGGACGCTTTTAAATTAAACTTTATCGGCAGCACCGGCCTCGACGGCAGATCCTGCGTGATGAGGGCACTCTGCGAGGCGGGCCAACGGGAGCCCTCCCAAGTAGGCACAGGCACCTTTGTCCAGGAACTCCTCCACGCAATTTTCACGTGAGTGTATACGTGTGTGTACGCGTGTATGTGTGTGTGTGTGTGTGTGTGTGTGTGTGTGTGGTGCAAGATCCTTTTATAAACGATATCGTTTTGGCTCTTCCGCGCTGTAGAAATAAAAAATGACGTTTTCGCGATAGTTTTCTCCCTCTGTTCTTTCTCTCTCTCTCTCTCTCTCTCTCGCTCCTTCTCTCTGAAAAATTTGGAAGATAAACTGTACAAGCGCCCTCAACGATTCCCCCAGTTTAAGATACCCGTTGCGGAGCTCATGATTGATGACGTCAGAAATGAGAGCATCCACGCTCGAAATTCTTGCAAAATATTTGTAACATAAAAAGGATATATTTATAAAATGATTCTTGTGCAGTTGGTCGAGTGAATCTACAAAATAGTTCTGACATTTTCCTCTCGCCCTAATGAACAATAAATAAGCGTAAAATTAATGCGACATGCAAGTATGCCTATCTACCTTTTTCACCTGTCTTTTTTCATAATTCCGTCACATTAATTTTATGTTTATTTATTTTTAGGAAAATATTTATATTCTATGTTTTTTTATTTCGCACTGTACGGGAAAAGAATATTATAATGAAAATTACTATAGAATTTAATAGAATTGCTACAAAATTATGGAAGTTTGCAACCGGATTTGGAAGAACTAGAGTCTATTATTAAAAAAAGTATTTGTGTAAGATGTTCTTTAGCGAGATATACTCTACTCTGGCACAATTCAATCAAGTCCACAATTTGTAATGTGACAGTTTACTCCTCCATTACGAATAATAAGATTGGAGATAACTTATAGAAAAAAGAAAGTTATAATAATATTCTCCCCGGATGTAGTTACGGAGTGTAATCCACCCTAGGATTAACCTGAAACTCGGTGAGATGGTCCTAAATACCCCCAAAGGAATACAGTTATTTCCGAAAGTTTACCCACCCCACGGATGCGGGGTGATCTCTCCTCGAGTTTGTGGTTCCTCATCCTTCATGACAATCGTACAAATGGCCTGTGTCCGTTACGCATGACGTCTATCTCTCACAGTTGTTGCTCGAACTTTTCACCTTTCCAAATTGATGAGTCCACCGTACATCCATCAAAGATGGATATTTCACGAAGATTAACAAGGACATCCTTAAAGACGGGAGCCTGGCAACAGTGACAGACACACATCCGCCTCGCAGGGAAATCTGTATAAAAACTTTTAACAAGCCCGAGTAATATATTTCGCGATTCAGAAACAACTCTCACTGAGCTCAAAATAAACGTTGGAAATGCAGCGTGTCTCTGTACCTTGCGAGCGATCTTGAGGACATATCTCAAGGACGAGACCATTCTCCACGTCCGCAGTGAGTAAGCCTTTGGAAGTAACTGCACTCGCTATTCTAATATTATCTCCGTTAATTCCCAATTACGCCGACAACCTTTCAGATACGTTCGTTTTGACGTATTTGACATTGTTTCACCGAATTTCATGAAAATCGGACGGTAATCTCTCTCTCTCTCTCTCTCTCTCTCTCTCTCTCTCTCTCTCTCTCTCTCTCTCTCTCTCTCTCTCTCTCTCTCTCCCTCTCTCCCCCTCTCTCTCTCTCTCTCTCCGTGTACTATTTCATTTGTCTCGCTTCGGGGCATATTGTCCCAGAGCGCATAGCAAATAACGTTCTCTTCCTCTCTCCCTTTATCTCCGTCGAGATCGAATTATTCACAATGGTCGAGTGAAATCAAAGGAAACACTGCTAATTGCTCGCAGACTACCAAAGGACGGCAGCAGATTCGAGCGATCGGAAGACCGCGCGTACGACCATGCTTACGAGACGAGCGGCGACTGCGAACGGCTGTATCCTACGTGCCGCTATTCTATTTACGACGTGGACTTTTGAAACTGCGGCGGAAGCGACCGACTTTTCGCGTTGAGCGTCGAGCGGAGAGGGTGCCGCAAACTGCGGACTGCGGGCATGCATACGTGCGAACGTGACGCCGCGACCACGTTGTAAATCGGACGGGAAACTCGCCCCGCCGCCGCGAAGGATCTTAGCGAAGTTTTCCTGGCAGCCGGCCCGCGCCGCGGCGATTTTTCCGCCTGGCGTTCGACGTTGGCGTTTGGCGTCGCCGTTCGCGCCGCGTATAATTTTTATCATCAGAATCAGCCCGACGTGTCCGGCATTATCGATTTTATCACCGGATACCTGGCGGCGAGCGACGAGCCGAGAAGCTCGGGAACTCTTGCTCTTTCTCCGTCCGCCTCGGCTGATCTTCGTCGCGCTCGCGCGAGGCTACCGCGGCCGATTTTCGGCAGATGGACGTCATTAGCGGATTTGAAGAGCGTAAAACGGATCTTGTACTTGACTCTTTTGTCCCTGAATACAAATTTTTCCCCCAATGTGAAGGTGTTAGACAAGGATCGGGCGTCTCGAAGTCAAAGTGAAGATCTTTAGTGAAAGGAGTGGAATTATTTGGGGGAGGGTGGCCGGGGGAAGATGGTGACGGTAAGAAAAAATCCGGTTGGTAATTTAAGATATTTATGGTCGCCTGTGTGTCGGGACGAAAGAGTTAAGTTCTCGTCTTAAGTTCTTCAGCTCCGTCAGATGGCCGGAGATGCTTCAGAATTATTTCATTGACTATGGAGTATTTAAAGGCAGTACTTAAGGCAGTTTAAACATAAGGTCCGACTATATATAAATACCGACCATAGTCGGCTCTTAAATATGAGATCGTCTTAAGCTTGTCTTCAGGTGCTTCGTAGGCAACGAAACGATCCGTACAACATTTTAAGATTTTAAGGTTGATTTTAAGATAAACTTGGGCGAATTTTCTAAGTTTAAGTTTAAGATTTTCGACTATGAATATCGGCTTGTAAGAGGCGAGGCTTGAAGACCAGATATATAAAAAAGAACAGCTACGCAGAAGATATATAAAGAACAGCCGTAGAAGATCGAATGCCTCGGTGGCGTCCCTTTCAGACATCTTCGCGGTTAACATTCGCAGTTAACCGCCGCTGTGGCAAACGTACCTCTTTGACAGGATCGTTCCCTCTACTTTGATAGCTTGGTTGCATAAAATGTTAAAGTTATTATGCCGGTCGCTATATGCTCAGTCAAGACTCGCGAATGTCTTACCGTCGGCAACTACTAAGAGCTTTCAGTCAGTCGCATTGGATTCTGAATCGCGCATTTCTTTTTATTGATTAATGCAGAAAGCAGCGACACGTTCAAAGCAACGGTGACATTTTGACAGCTCCGATGTTTCGTATGCGTCAGTAAAGAACTTTATCCACTTACCTATCAGCCTAATCAGCAGATTAAGAGAGTAAGAATGATATGGAGGATAAGGAGGATAAGAATGAATTTAAAATATATATATAAATAGTTATTTACACATAACAGTTACACGTAAGCGAGTAATCCTTTTTATCGAAGCATACCGAAGCGTACGAAATATCAAACCGCCACTTCTGCTTCGAATACATTCCCCCGCTTTACGGTTTAATCGACTCAGCCATGAGGAACACACAGCCAGAAATGTGATGAGGCTGGCCGGAAAGTTTCAGCAACTATTCACTTATCGATGGCGAGGGATCTTCTCACTCCCAGCGGGACTGAGGAGTGTATATACATAAGCTTGCGATGTACACCAATTATAGATAATTTTTACTGAACGATTGCACAGTCGCTTCATTAAAGATTGCAACTCGATGAGTTTCGTAACAGGTCCCCGATAAGAGAGAGAGAGAGAGAGAGAGAGAGAGAATTCGTTTGTTCGTTAATTCTCGAGAGATCTGTTCTCCTATTGAGCACGGGATACGTTACGAAACTCATCGAAGAAAAGTGTTGCAGCCTTTAATCAGTCGACTGTACGACCGCTGTTGTGTTTCCCGAACGCTGCCATTCCGGGTCGCGCGAGCAGCGATCGATCGGTCGATCGACCGATCGAGGAAGGGAGCGAGCGGGCACACGGAAACGCTTATTGGTTTGCGCATCGAATTTTTCGTAACAAGGTAGCGTTGCCAGCTAGATTGCATTCGCCGGGCTCTCGCACGATAAACGATTATTTAACACCGGCGATGATTCCGGCGAGGGGGCAGGGGGAGGAGAGGAGAGGAGAGAGGGTTAAATTTAGAAAGTTCCACCGCCGAGGCTTCTCGCGCTATGAATATTCTATATCGATCATTACATTACTTCCGCAACGCGTAATTCATTTTGGCACGGTTTCGAATAATTTCCACGACGTTTTGCATTAATAAAACGGTCGGTCGGCCCTCGTCGATTTATGGTTCATTTTTGCAGAGTGCTCCGCGACAGAACGAACATCCCACGGTTAGTTCATCTCTCTCTCTCTCTCTCTCTCTCTCTCTCTCTCTCTCTCTCTCTCTCTCTCTCTCTCTCTCTCTCTCTCTCTCTCTCTCTCTCTTCCCGGGTTTTTTCAATGGGAATAAAATATGCCGCAAATACATTCCAACGTTGTAACGAACATCTAATCGATATTCATTCGCCGAAGCGTTTGGCAAACATTTTATGTCACAAACACACACACACGTACACATATACGCACATACACACACACGAACTGCACATTCGTTCCGTTCTGGTCGCTCATGTTTGCACGTACATGTCTACTTATAGTCGTAGATTGTAAATATATATTTTGTCATTTGCCCGCAAATCCACCGAAAAATTATACGCTGGAGAATAAAGGAACAGAAACGTTTTTTGTCGTAGCTCGGCGTTTAATATTTCGCATTTTTAGTCCACGAGGGTTTTGCGTTTCGAGCCGCTTCATTTTCATGCTCGAAGCGTCTCATCCATCCCCGCAACATTTCCGCCTCGAGACGCTCGATCGATGGGTGCACCAGAACTCGCGCGTTTTTCCAAGAGTGAAGAATTGTCTCTTGTTTGCGCGACGTTAAGATAACAACAGGATAATCATGTTATAGTAGGAGTAATACCGTTGCTCTTAGGCATATGCGAATGCACTTAGCGTTCGTCCTCAAAGAAGACCGGTTCTCGACGTCGAGCCGACGCCGCTTGTGCGCTCAGGTGGCATTTCCGAGGTTAACTTAGTTCAAGGGTGCAGGGAATTTTCGTGCGTGCCAGCGCGATGCCGATTAAATATTTCCGCTATTTCGCTCCGCTGTCTGTTATCGCGGTTTGCGTCGTTGGTTCGACCGAGACATTCCCGAACGGCTCGATCGTGAGATCCGAGAGAGAAGTCGACACCAAATATTTGGTGTTCCCTCAAGGCAGCAACGTTCAAGTGAGAGACCATTCTGTGTGAATTTATTCTCTAAGAATCTCGACAAGATTTTCGAGTTCTTTTTGTGTGTTACAATAAGACAATAATTCGTTAAGACGGCAGTAAAGTCGATATTTTGCTTCCGCTTTCATCTTGCAAATTCTATGTAGTTCGAGGGACGAACGAAGAATTTCGAGATACAACACTGTATAGTTTATTGTGTCCTGTTTTGTTGCTAAGAAAGTTACCTTGTCCGGAAATTTTATTTTGAAAATTTAGTGTTATTTTATATGATAGAAGGATATCGGATGGATCTAAATAGTTTTTTTTTCTCTTTCATTCTCTCAGAAGTTTGATTAGAAAAAAGTATTTTCAACAAGAAAAATTGAGAAAACATTCTGATGAAGAATTGGAAAAATTTTTTAAAATTAGTTTGTTCTTCTTTCAAGATAATTAACTATAACTATGAATAGATAGCTTCGAATGCGCTCTGTTACATGACGTATAGAGACTAATCGAGATGCATTTATTTTTAGAGATATTAAATGGCGTATCCTCTTCAGAGATACGCTGGACTCAAAGGATTAAAAAGAATATGTGCAATTAGAAGATATTAAATTATTTATTAAAGACTAACGAATAAGTGTTTAAATAAAACAACAAGTTTTTCTTCCTCGTAGTTTAATTATCATTATTTTGTTTGATTTACCTTGAAGATTTCAATGAAATTTCAATCTTTAGAGGTGAGAGAAAAAAGGGCTGAGGAAGAAATTGCAACCTTCATCCTGCATCCTGAATATTCCATCCTGGGATTAGCTTTCGATCACCCTGGTCGAGCACTCGATAATTTCGCACGAAAATACGTGTAAACTAGCAGTCTCGTTCCAATTAATTTATAATTAATGATTTAACAATTGATGACTCGCGAAAGTCGGGAACGTTTTGAAATCATTGATTGTCGTGATGTTTTAGCCGTCGAACATGTTCGTTATCGATTGGCAAGCGACGATGGTTAGTGATTAGTAGGGGGCGGCAGGAGGGGACAATTTGCGGGAATTTACGGATTTGGAGATACTCTCATGCGTATTTTCCCAAGCCGCGACGTCTCGAGCCGATGAACAACGCGCACACCGCGATGCAGAACACGCGATCGATGCGTTATTTACAAACACCATCGATATTTCACGGACTATTGGAATATTTTGGTATTCTCGTCACAGTATTATGAGATTTCGCACACGTCCCTGCGATTGGATCGTATTCACGCGATTGTCCAGTCGGTGTTCGAATGTCCGAAACCACGGTGCGGCCAAGAGCAGGATGTTGAAAAGCAGAACGCAGAACATAGCGATACATCACGTGTTTCCAGTCCGGTGTCGAGTCGTTTATTGAATAGTTCTGTTTATGACGGACATTTGACGTTCTCGCGGAGAACAAGCGGAGAGATCCGAGTCGACACGTAAATCCGTTATATCTATACCACGCCGTATCATTCGAGAAATAATCGTTGATGAGCCTCTGATTGTTCGCTAATCTGCTTGTACCTTACACAACGAGAGAATATATCTCGAGCAGTCGAGAGAAACGATTCGTAAATACGAATCTTGCAATTTGAGCAGCCGGCGAGTGCAACGCTGGAACAGCAACTCGCGTAGGATTGTGTCTCTCGAAATTCTTCATTGGCCCTTCAAATTCGATGTCGCCGATATGGAGTCGATATTCCGACTCGGGCGTTTTTTAATAAGCGCAGCCTGAACACACCGAAGGATGCGGACGTGCTCGCTACCACTCGTTTCTTCCGGTGTGGCTCGCGGCTTATCGTTGATAAAACCATTGTTCAAAGCTGAATAATAATCTGCACTCGCGCTGTATCTGTTTACAAATTGCCGCAAAAGCGCCGGCAAAAGTCGCGTATCGCGCTCGCGTATATACAGAGCGATATAAATTTGTGACGCGGCTCGACGAGGAAACTTTTACGCGCGAAATGGGACGAAGTTCCTTCTGCGCGCGAACGACTGTAACGAACGGCTCGAGGTGACACCTCCAGTCCTTCCCTTCCGAGATTCGTTCATTCGCAGCGTGTATCTGTTGAATATCTTAATTTCATAGAAATTAAGGGCTTCCCTCGCGCCGTGATGGGGAGACGAGATACGAAATCGACGAAAGAGCGGAGTCGGCGGTAGCGTCGAGAATTATATCTGACCCTCGCAAGGGGTGCTTTCTCCACTTGGAGATATAGATATAATCTTCCACTTGACACAACGGAGATTAATACGCCGTGACTTTTTTATCTGCCCATCTGCGGTTACGTAGCTCGTCTACTGCATGACCGTCGGCACATACACGAAGCCGGCTGGAATGTACGTCATAAGCGTTACCGCCGGACTGGCGTGGGAACTGCCCCATAGAAGTATCTTGCCGCTCAGGAAGTCGACCGAGGTTTATCATCGTCGGAGCAGAAGAGAGCTGTACCGTAAAATAGAGCTAATGCTGAAAACGTAAGTAGAGGAGGGACAGGCGGAGAGCGGGAAGAAGGCCGGAACGCCGGTTTTCTCGTGAACATGAATATCGATTCGGTCGGGGGTGTCTTCAAAATTGAGAATGACGTCAGCCTAGCGTCTGAGTTTTTTTTATCTAGATGCATAATTACAAAGAGCACGTCGGATATCTCGATGAAACTTTTGTCGAAGACATTTTTCCGTACTTCTCGTGGTTACTAAGACATTCGGTTGCGACGAAGCAAAATACATACCACTTAACAATATAATAAATCATACCCGTAGCGTTTGAAACTCATTTCCCAAAAACGTGATCTCAGGCAATAATTTTATTGTGAAAAATTTGAAGACAAGAGGTACATATTTCTCGTGTAAATATTTGTATAAGGGTTGCAAGAACTTCTCGAAATTAACGCCACAAATCGGATTGCAATCGAATATCTTTGAAGTCGGAAAATATTTGAGAAAAGAAATGCTTTTGGCAAAAGCTTTATGATATTCGATACACTTTATAATTACGCATCTAGATTTCTCGAAAGCTTTATTTTACTTTTTTATATACTCTCACTTCATTATTTTAACGAATTGTAAAGTTATTGAGAGGGTGAACATTAAAGAAGGCTCTGTGTTCAATTCAACCAGAACAGTAAAAGAATTATTTTTTGAGGCCGTATTTTTTTGCAGCAAGAGATGAAGTCCGTACTACATGTATATGAGTAGTTACGGATACGTAGGATCAGCCGTGCGTGACATCTAATCCGTCTGCATCTACTTACAGCGCGACGTTCGCGACTCGTGTTCTAAAAATACGGTCTCAGAAAATAATTTTATTGCGATGAAGCTAAAAATAAAGGATACATATTTTTATAAGTACTTTCTTGTATGTCCAAAGTTTGAGAGAATCTCTCATCTTTTTAATACTGTATATTTAATTACGACTATTTATTACATTACCTGTCTGTTATGATTATAAATATTTTTGGAACTATAAAGTATACGAAAAAATGTCCTAAACAAAAATTATATATATATATATATATATTTTTTTTTTCCCTTAATATATCTCAGTTTATTGTTATTTTGACAAATTGAAAAATTATTGTCAGGACAAATTTAAGAGAATTTTCCGTCATCCAACCATGTGTGATAAAATTATTATATTAATTAATTTTCGAAAATTATTGGAATAATGAGAATATAATGATCGCCGCTGCAAGTAGATGCAGACGCGTTACGTACGGCCCACGTTCTGTCCGCCCACAATACGACTGTGTCTACTTACAGCGCGGCTTTCGGGATCTCACATCAAGATAAGCCGTAACTAGCGTCACGGCTAAAGAGAGCCGACCGATGCCGACTTCACTTTGCCTCTCAGACGTTTTGGTGGACAAGACATGAGAATCAATCGGTGCGGAAGAAATCGCGAAGCTAGCAGTCTGAAGTCGGAATTCTCACGGCGACGCGGACGTAATTGACATTTCCTGTTCGAAGAGGTCGTTGAGAAATGCCTCTCGTAAAACCTCGTGGGCGTGACCGTAATACAATTACCCGGTAAACCCAAGTAACTCCGGCAAAACACGCGCGACGAATGAATTTCACGGCCGATGGGGCGGCAGGGAAACGCTCTCAAACGGCCCGGTCGTCGAACGGGCGGATTAAGCGGCGCGCTCTCGTAGCTCCGGTCCGGAAAATGGTCTGAGGAAACGACAATAATTGAAGTATGACGAGCGACACGGTGCCATTCTCGCTAGCTCGCTCGCTCGTTCGCTCGCTCCTTCGCTCGTTCGTTCTTTTCGAGTGCTCCGAGCCGCGGATATAGCTCGCTTGCGGCGGACGCATTACGCGCGCGGATTAAGAGGATTCGCGATGATCGTAACGCGACGTGATATTTCGAGCGAAGCTGTTCCCCGGCCCGGCTACTCGGTGAATATACGGTCTCGAAATTCGCGTCGGTGCATGGGTCTCGCGGAGGAATGCGAGTGAGACACGAAATTCTCACGAGGAATCGCGCGTTCGTTGCCCGTTTTCCGTAATCGCACCGGCGCGATTTGCGGTCCGCCACGATACACCTTCGAGGCGTGTCAAGAGCCGCCTTTATTCGCTCTCGATAAAGTAATAGGGTCGCACGTTAACTGCCAGCGTGATACCCGACACGGAGGGAATTTCACGGTAAAAAAGCTTTATAGTTGAGAATTTTGTAGATTTAAGCGAAATCTGTGGTTTTAAATAAAAGTAATACGTAAATTGCATATTAACGTTAATATTAATATCGGTGATACTAATTAATATTAATATTAACATTAATACGCAATTTGTAGTCGGGAGGGACATGTCGATTCCGAACATTCTGCTTTAATTTATCGTCCTCCCGTTCCGAACATGCTAATTGTATTTTAGAATATATGCAGTCGATGCTGAAAAATGCTATAAATCTACTATGAACGTTGTACCACACATCGGTGAACTACTATTTATATTATGAGTGAATTATGCCACTTGAAAAGTTTATCATGTGATCCTCAGCAAATTTACCGTTTCTCAACAAGCTTTCTTCACCTTCACTGTGCGAAAACATTTGCATAATTCCGACCCGATGCGACATCGACTTTGCGAAAAGGCGGCACTATTTTGCTCGTAAAAAGTTCTCGAGTGTGGTGTGCCCTTAAACAGCGCCTTTCAGCCTTCGAAATTCAAGTCTGACCAGCATTTCATTTGTCAGACCGACTCGCACACTTTAGTTAGAGCTTAGATTAATCGGGCCGTTTTCTTTCTTTCTCTCTTTTCCTCCACACGGGGTTGCGCCGAGCACGATGACAGCGTTATGTCCGCCGCGCGGACGACGGATCGGGGCCGAGGCATTTCGGGGGGAGGAGGAGGGGGGGGGTAATCGCTGGCGCGCACGATTTGTCGGTTGCTTGGTGGAAACAATTTACTCCCCCTTCCCCGTCCCGGAGAGGACATCCGGCATTTATCGGGCGGCAGCATCCGCGCTGCGAATACGATCCCCGCGTTCGACAGCGCCGACGCGTCCTTTTAATGTCGCTCTCGCGTCGCGGTTCGATCTCGTTAGCATCGGGCGCGACCAAGCAGTTTCCAGCTCGTTTCTCCGGCGCGGTCGGTGATTTTCGATTCTTCCGTTCGCGGGAAATGACGAGCGACCGCGGCAGCTCGGTTCGTCACTCCCGCCCCCTTCTCTTCTTAGTTTTTCCTCTTCGTTTCGTGAGCAGTATGACTGGACGTGGTTGTTGTTCGACGTTATTTGGTTTGGTGGACGCACGAAAAATCGATATGGCAATACTTTATTCCGCCGCGTTAGTCGCGCTCGAGGATGAGGATGAGGGTGAGATCGAGCGCGCAGCTCCTGCGGATCTCGAGAAGATCCTCGAGGCCTGTCGTGGGGGAAGTGTCGCATGAAAAAATGCACCGGCGTGAGAGGGAGAGAGAGAGAGAGAGAGAGAGAGAAAGAGAGCGATTTGCGAGAGGATCATGTTGCGCGTTTTGGGAGTGAGAGAGGAGCAAGGGAGAGAGAGAGAGAGAGAGGGACACAGCTTCCGCGACTGCTGCCTACTTCCGCTCGATCGCACGAGCCATCGCGCTGGCGTGCTTACGAGGACCAAATTCGCCCCGCTGCGGGTAAATCAATCGCCTTCCTCCCCAACGCGATCACTAACAACTCCCGCGGACTGCCGATTAGACACGTACCCCGTCGCTGCTTTCCATCCCCCGAGGCCTCCGCCATGCCCGCGGAATCGCCCTCGGCGCGACGAGAGTAACACTAAGCCAACCGCGCGTATACGACGCGCCAATAAAGTTCCATCCAAGAGCGGCGGAATCGCGTGAGCCGTAATCCCTGGCTGCGGTTATTCTAATTCTAATTGCTCGGCGGCATCGCGCTTCTATCTCCCCCCTTCCCCCTGCCCTCACTCTCTCTCTCTCTCTCTCTCTCTCTCTCTCTCTCTTTGTCTCTCGCGCGCGTTCGCCTAATTAGCGGTATTTGTTGTTATTTATGGGAGGGAAGGGACTGGGAGGGGCAACGACGCGACGCTCGGTTGTTTAGCAGAATTCAAGGGGCGGAGGGGGGCGCGAAGGAGGCGAGGAGAGGTCATTGTAAACCAGCCCCTGGGTTTATAGTGCTGCCGGGCGATATCAACGCGCGCGCTCACCCCTGGTATTATCGCGAACTTAATGAATAGACCGTCGACTCTCCCCCCCCCCTCTCTCTCTCTCTCTCTCTCTCTCTCTCTCTCTCTCTCTCTTACTCACTCACCCTTCTTCTCTCACTTGGCGAGCTCGACAACGATAACGAGGATGATAATGATAAACGACCCTCAGCGCCCTAAACTCTCGCGCCCTTTCCTCTGCGCTCACTTTCCACCCAACCTTCCGTCGCAATGTATCTCACCTTGTGTCTTGCCGTGAAGGCAGGAGAAGGACGGCAAGGCGTGCGTCCTCAAGGCGATTTGCCGGGCAGCCAAGCGGACGCGCGACGGCGATGTCGGCAAGGGGAGCTTCCTCGAGGAGATCCTTCACGTTATATTCACGTGAGTTACAAAATCGTTTTTTACCTCACCTGCTCGACCTCTCGTCCTCTTCCTCCTCCTGCTCCTCCTTCTTTCTCCTCCTCCTCTTAATTGATAACTCCGTTTATCCGATCATTGCAGCCTTCCCGGGGGACGGTACGACATCGATCCGATGACCGAGTACGAGCGAACTTATCACTTGGGTGAGAATTGCGAGGAGGTGCAGGCCAAGTGTCCGGATGTCTTCTGAAGTACTGCAATCAGCGTGATTATCTTACACAGTCGCGAAACGAGCAGCTATCACGAAGAACTTCTCCGTCCCTCATTCCCATCCTCCCTTCCGCGCCTCTATCCTAAACCACTCTCTCTCCCCCTCTCTCTCTCTCTCTCTCTCTCTCTCTCTCTCTCTCTCTCTCTCTCTCTCTCTCTCTATTCCGTGCCCTTTAACCGTAATCAGATTAGCGGAGTGCTTGAACCGTAAACCCAAACGACCATCGGATCTGGACTAATTGTAAGATTTCCGCGAGCGTCAATTTCGAGGGTTTCGAGCAAATAATAATAAATGTTATCGCAGCGCCGTATCATGTTAATCTGGAGAGAGAAAGGAGAGGGGAGAGAGGGGCGGTGGATTCATGGGAATAATTTTGACAAAGATTACCAGGATCGACTCCTGCAGGCCTGTCTGAATTGAAATGATTTTATCCTGGTGTTCACAGGAGGAATTAGGAGAGACCAGGATATGTTTGTGCGAGAGGGGCACGCTTATGAAATTAAATAATTATTATATCAAATTATTGCCTTCGAAAATATGTTTCGGATTTTTCTGGAGGCAAGATAGCAATCGTAATAATTTTCTCTGCTACAAAATAGCCTTAAGACGATGAATCGTTGCTCCAACTTTACGATTATGTGTATTTAATATGTCTGATTGTAAGATATTGTATATACATAATTATACATCATCGTAACATAAAATTTATACACGTGAAAATTTTGTCGTCATATAATATCAAGAGAAAAACGCTGTTGGAACAAGAAGACAAGAGACTGCTTCGTTCAATTATACGTCTACATCACGAGCTGCCATAAACGTAAGCAGTTACTTTAATCGCAAGTAATATTCAGTGATTTCGGGATTTTGAAGGATCGAAGATATTTCGACCGTCTCCCGCGATTCCGCGGAGAAAACGGGTAAAAGTGAGTGACAGAAACCGGTGGGGTGATGAGATCCGCGACAATGATATCGGCGACTCGAATTATACA
This sequence comes from Harpegnathos saltator, assembly GCF_003227715.2. NCBI lineage: Eukaryota > Metazoa > Arthropoda > Insecta > Hymenoptera > Formicidae > Harpegnathos > Harpegnathos saltator. The sequence goes on along the minus strand of NW_020229947.1, from coordinate 517,984 downwards.
GTCGACGTCGTTCTCGGAATTTCCTCGCAACTGCGAGGTCTCTCGAATTGCAAGTGGAATTTCCAGCGTCCGGTCTTTCTTGTGGAAACGGCGCTCGAACGAAGAGACGAGGTGCAAATTACTCCGCTCTCCGTATCGGGGCGCGCCCGCGCGCTTTTTCCGTCGGATACACTCGTGTCTCGCGGGTAATTTTAATTCATGAGTCCATCGATCGTCTGATCGATTCGGGGCGTACGCTTCGCCGACTCTTAAAGCGGGTATATACTGAGCGAGCGCACAATAAACGAGCGGAGAACGCGAATGTTTAGACGTTCGCGTTCGCGTCCGTCGTTCGTTCATTTCTTCTCGACTCGGCAACGAGCATTCGTGTTGGGCTAAATTCGCCGCACGTGGAAGATGAACCCACTAATCATTGCATGTTATTTTCTCCGTAGGCGTAGACTTATGAAGGGTGTCCTGTATAATCCGCGCGTCATTTCCCTTCGGCAAAAGTGTCGAAGGACTTCGTTATTCATAGCGGCCCGTCTCAATTTTCGGTATAACACATCTTCAATGCTGCGCCTCAGCTTAAAATCCTGACGAAATAACATTTACCTGCAATCGGTCGAAGAAAATCATTTTGTTGTCCAAAACTCAGCTTGCGAAAAGCTTTCTTGAACGCTTGCGTCCCCAATATCGACGCTTCGATCACTGGCATGTTAAGAAGGAAAGGTAAAAAAAAAAGAGAAGGTCAACAGGGACCTGTTTTCTGCCACCGGAGGATTTCCGAGAAACAATTTCTTTTGTATTATATGGTCATTAGAAATGTTAAAAATAACCATTAGATTAGGAGAAAAAAATTCGACCTATAAAGTCAAAATTAATTATTTACTCTGGGTCATTATAATATCTAAGCCCTTTTCGTGATGGTCCAGTGGATTAATAAAATATTTTCGCTCGTTATTAAAAACAGGAAAACGCCTTACTGATTCTTTTTATAAAAAAAAGAAAAAAAAATAGCGCAATGTAAATAATGGGGTACAGGCCGACATATATCCAGGCCGATCGCTGCAGAGGAGGCTGCGAAGGATCTTCCTTGATGCAGGGAAGGATGTGCTGTTGGTGCAGGCGTTCGATCTCTGTCTAACGTGACTCCTATTAGCTACTCGGCACTACTCAGTCCGATAGGAATCAAGGTAGACGGAGATCGAACGCCCGTAGACAGCGGCAGGGAAATGTAGCTGTCCTTCAAATGTTGTCTTCGAGCCTCTCTCTCGAGAAGAAGAAGAAGGCGCAGTCTATTTGCCTCGAATAAGTCTACACTGCCAGGCGGCACGTGGCAATCTTGCCGAGAATCGTTAGCGCGCTCGCGGAGTCTCTCTCTCTCTCTCTCTCTCTCTCCGTAAACTTCGCCCGGTGGTGCGCGGCATCCATTCCCGCGTGATAAGGAACATAGCTGCGAGGGATTGCAATTTGTGAATTGACGGCGACTCGCGCTAATGACACGTGATGCAAACTCGACTAGCAACTGACGTTCTCGGGAGCGCGGAATTGTATTACCTTGGCTTACCGTTGTACGTGCAAACATGGCGTAATGCGATCGTAACGTCGTGCACGCCCGTACACCCACACACACACACACACACACACACATACGAATACGCGTGCGACCCGTTACTCGAAGCTGCGGAAGCGAGCACGTATATGAGTGTACGTGTATACGCCGGAGAGACTCGCGCGCTATATTATTCCCTGTATGCGACCTATTATTGTAAGGCAAACAAATGAATCTACGTCCACCGACTTCCTCGACGGAGCTTGCGGGATGCTCGCGGAGTGGACTACAGGACGCGGTTACACGCCCTCGGCGCGTTCGACGAAACGCCGCCCGGTGTCGATCCGTGTTGGGTTATCAGCGTCGTCGTCCTGGCCCTGACGAGTCCGAAGGGCGCACGCGGAATAACGATACTCGTCGCGGTATGTTCGATGGGATCGAAAGGTGACGGAGGAGGCGGAGGGGGGAAGAAGGAGACGAGGGGATCCGCTCGACTTGGAGTGTTAAATAAATCAGCGAATTTTCCGCGAGGAACTGCGGCGGCCACGGCGCTCACGGGGAGAGGAGAAAAAGGATTTAAGCGAGGAAGAGGAGCAAGAGGGCGGGGGAGTATCCCGAGAAGCCGAAAATGAAATTACCTCGCGGATGGGAGCGGCGAAGATGGTCAGAGAGCACTCGAATCTTCGGGATCGGATAAAACGGGCGTTTCCGCCGCTCCTGAATATATTTCGCGAGATTTACGAAATTTATTTAAAGGTCCTCTCGTCCTCCCCCCTTCTCTCTCGTTGACTCTCTCTTCCTCTCTCTCACTCTGTCTCTCACTCTCACTCTCTCTCTCTCTCTCTCTCTCTCTCTCTCTCTCTCTCTCTCTCTCTATCTATCTATCTATCTATCTGTCGTCTAGCGCGGTAGGAAAAACGCAGAGAGGGCCGATGAACCCTTCACACAAAGAAGAACAGGCGAGCTCTCTCGGTGAGATTTTTCAAGATTAGCATGGAAAAGCCGGAGGACTCCGCAGTGGAGGACAGCTTGTCAGATTTTAATGACCTACGAGAGACTCGGAAGTATTAATGAGCTCTCTCAGTTAAATATGTCGAGCGCGAAAACGCACGAAAATCGTCGCAGCAACGTACGATAGCTCGCGATAACGTGAATTATGAAGCGGCGCGCGGGAACGCGGAGAAACGCGCGTATTAACGGCTTCGCCCGCGCGAAACGCGTCGTCCTTGCTTGCGGGGGCGAAAGAAAGGGAGAGGAGAGGGAAAGAGAAAGAGGTAGGAGGGAGAGAGAAGAAGAGATAGCTATTCCCGCGCCGAATGTCTCATAGCGATGCACTCGACGCGCTCGCAGCTCGCGTATTATTTCCTTCGTTAGTCTAGAGTTCCGCGCGCGCGCACCTTGTCATCCGTTCGCGGGAAATAATTTAGAGCGGGTCGCGCGCGCTGAAAACGTTAAAACATGACAAAGACCGAAATTTATTCCGCGTTGCCCGACCGGGGTATCTTACCGCGTAAAATATGCCGGAGCAAACGTACATGCAGTCCGTGCGGAGATGGAGATGAAGATACATACTTTATCACAACCGCGAGCGGCGGTCCTCCGGAGCGCAGTTGCACGGCCGAAATTATGAAAACTTTAACTCGCGTTTACGCGACGAATAGGCCACGCTTCAAAGGTAACTTTATTTACTTCGCCTGCCGGAGAGGAGGCTGCACGGATTTGCGCGCGTAGCTAGAAAAGCGGAGGGTCAGCATTTTTCCGCGTCTACAGGATTTTCGAAAAATAATTTTGCTTCCTGTTTCGCATGATAATTAGGAATGTTGACGCTAAGTCAACATTAAGTGCGAAAAATATTCAATCCGTAACGCCAGAATTAATTATTGGTCCAGGTATATATCACTACGGTAGTCAAATCCTTCTCATGACCATTGCAAGAGAGGACTAATAAAATATTTTCGCTCGAAAATCGAGTTTTCATACTCCTGATGTACAATAAAAATATGTCCCATATATGTAACTCATTTAATGCGCGTTTAATACGCCGAGCGTGTCAAGATCGAATCCGACTTAAAGCGCGATGAGGGAAAAGAGCTTTAGCTAAAAAGGAGAGACGCTCTTGCATTCGCCGCGAAATGTCCCGCGGTCCAATTCGTCCGGCGACTTGGAGTCCTGCGGGACGCTCTATTTAGCTTCTCCGTGAATATTCGCTCTACCTCGAGATACGCACTCGCGCGACGATTATACGACTTTTCAATTAGGCCGTCCAACGCGACGCGTCGTCGAGGCAGACGCGCTAATTCGCGGCGCAAACGCCGCGGAGCGCGTCGCCGTCGACGCGCCACGGCGAGTCGCCCGCACCGTCGCGTCGGCCGTGCGCGCAATGTAAGTGTAATATTTCGGAGGACGACGTCGCATTTCGGGCTTTCGGAAAATGTCCCCCGTCCCGTAGCCTCCCGGGAGCGACGGGCTGCTCGTGTGCCACGGCGTGAATCAGAGGACTGATCTCGTCCGGTAATTCCGCGAAATGAGAGCCCCGTGGCTCGTCCTGATTCTCGCGGAGATCCTGCCGCCGTTGTTGCTCCTAGGGGAGGCGGTTTGTCAGCGTAATGACACCGACTTGAGTGCCGGCACCAGCGACGGCCAAAGGTCAAGAGAGACTTCGCCCAGACGCAGACGGGAACTCGCTTTTCCGAAGGGGAGCGCCTTCGTGGTGAGTCAGGCCGTGAGAATACAAGCGGCTGCTTGTTGTTTCGAGCGAGCAGCGCCGCGTCGCTCGGCTCGTTCTTTCGTCACGTTGAACTTTTGCGGGAGAGAGAGAGAGAGAGAGAGAGAGAGAGAGAGAGAGAGGGAAAGAGCATTCGCTATTCGCTATTCGGTAGGCCTCGTCGTTAGTTCAAACGAGCGGTTCCTTATTTGCGCGACAAGTTTGCGTTCGCGTACAGGACGAAAGTTTTTTGCGTAATCGAATCTACGTTCATTCGTAGAACGAGACCGCGTGTTTCTTTTTATCTTTTATCTACCAATTTCATACACATACACACACACACACACACACACACACAAGCGGTCTGTTATTAACGTTGTTCTTCCGGGAGGATGAAGAAGCTCTCCTGGCTCTTCCTTCAATGGATATACAGGGTGTCCGAATTTAAATGACACGAGTCATCGGGTGTCTTGAGGTAAAATGCATGATTAGAAAAGTCACTGTTTCTCTCTCCACGAAAAGAATGTTATTTCTTTATGCAAGCCGTTTCTCCAATTTGATCATGCTTCTCGGTGCCTGTCGGTAGATTTTATCTCGTTAAGGAGCAAGTTTTTCAACACTTTCGCTGCGCAGCGTTACAAATGTGTGACGGCAAAAACTTCTTTTTCTTTTACGACCACAGTTTAGTTCAATGCGTTCTACAGTGTAATCGTACTTTAATCCCGACACCCTGTATATATGCTGATCCGAAGAGACGACATTGCGTACCATCGCGGGCATGAAAGATACATGTCTTCTTCGATACGTTTCGGAACGCAGCGTGCAACCGAGAAGGAGAAATTTACATTCCGCGGATTTCTCCGAAATAAATTCTTCCACTGCACATCGGCCACGTTCGAAATGCATCGAAGCAAAATTGTATCCGTACTCTATGTCCGTAATTCCACACTATCGTCGACACAGGTGTTCTTCGTTATTTCTAGCGTAGATTTCCGTATGTATATCCGTCTTGTTCAATAGGACAATTCGTTTTCCAATGGGAGAACTCTCCCTGTCAACCTTTACATCTGCAATTGTACAATCGTGGGCTCAGAAACCAGCATTTTGAATTCTTCGATGAATTCATCGATGAAAGTGGCTCACAGCTCATCTGGGAGGGTATGTAAGCCGCTTTTAGGGTCGCTTTTATCGACAACAGAGACTTCAGAATACCGGTCATAGGTTATCTTCTGTGTGAATTTTGGATCCGTCTTGACCAATTGGAGAATTTGCGTTCCAACGCAAAAGAGAGAATTCTCCCATTGAACAGGACGGATGCGTTTTCATACAAAATATAGCGTTCACAATCTTTCCGTTCACGTACATTTGGCTCCAATACGGCCTGGATACTCTTCACTCGATGCAGTCTGGAATGCAGCCGATGGTCCACTGAGATAACAAGCTTTTCAATCATTCCCAGAAGCGAAGCTCTCTCATTGGGCCATTGGCTGCGTTTTAAGCTGCTTCGAGAGGAGAAAAGTGTTTAAATCCACTTGGATAGCATAAACTTCTGAAAGATGTTTCAAAGACCTCCAAAGTCAAAGAACGCTCTATTTCTTCAGACGGTTTCTCAGGCGTCTTTAAGACGTCTTTTCGAAGTTCGCGCTGTCTGGGCGTATTGAAACCGAGTGTACAAAAGATTACCCGTTTAGGCAACCCTGACCCTCCTCAAGTCTATCCAGATTACCGAGCCCAGTAATTGGAACCTCGACCTGGAATTCGACATGATCTGGCCCATACCGAGCCAGGAGGACCTGAGGAGAACCGTGCTTGGAAGACCGGCGAAACTGAAACGCCGGCACCGGCGCGAGCTCTACGCCAACTTCGAGTCGGCGTTGAACAGGTAAAGAAAAGAACACTCTCCCTCTCGGGCGTGGCTGTGATCGATGAGTCTTAGCGCCGGTTGTTGCTCGTTCCAGCCGGAACTTGCCAGGACGATTGTGCATTCTTCGCGCGATATGCGAGGCCGAGACGGTGCTGAGTCCCCCGGGGTTCTCGCTGATCGAAGACGCCATTCGTGTTATTTTGAGGTACGCGTGAGGAGGGCGATACGCAGGATTACGATATCAATGGCGTGCGGCTCCATAATTAGAAGGTGACGTATGTCTCGTGCATTCTAGGAATTTCGAGGATGCGGACAATCGCGATTGCTATGACGTCGCGTATCGAAGGAGAACCGACTGCGAGGTCGCCTATCCCTGTCCGTTCTCGCTGTTGAGGCTGCTGTTGTATAATTTGTACGCGCAGGAACCATGACCGCCGGTGGAAAGTGTTCGAAAATCCTGTCCGTGTCGTAAATCATTATCATTATTATTATCATCATTATTACGCGACATATTTAATTAGCATAGACTTCGTTGTACGTCTGAAAGATCTGTGATGTTGCCGATGTTATTGCGAGAATAAAGGGGAAGGAAGGGAAGAGAGGAGGGAAAAAGTTTCTCGAGGCGGACGTTCCAGACAGACAGTTCTGCATAATTAAGGTAGTTGGTCCGTGAATCATTTCCTTGGGAATCTGTTTAAACTTTAATTGCATATTAATGGAAACACAATATATATATATATATATATAATTAAACGTACATATTACGTGCACACACGCGTACAATTAGAAGAAACTCATTGTACCAAAGCTGACACGATGGAAATCAAAATTACATCGCATGTACAAGACGACCATATTGCATTTTTAATTCCAGTAATCAAATCATTATTCTTACAAGTTTAATGAAAAATCCGAAGACGGCTGAAAAAGAAATTTGCAAAAATATTGCAAAATTGTACGCAAGATCGGTTGATTATGTATACAATTATTATAATTTTCGAGAAATTAACGTGGAAACTCAATTTCTGACAGCTGATTTATAGACAGTTGACAGACATATGACAGGTGACCTGCCACTCCTCTAGTGTCGTTCATTAGTTCATTAGTGTGTTAATTAACATAAATAAATACGTAACACCAGTCGAAAGCATTAACGAAAGCAAGAAACAATTATTTATCCTTCTAGATATTTAAATATCCGATAAATTTGACTGGTATTCTCTTGCGGCAATGTCAAAGTTGCCTCGCATAAATCACACTTACAAAGCACTCAAGCATCAATCTGTCGAGCTCCTTCATGCTGCACAGATCATCAATGAGACTGTCGATAACTAACCGAGCGGCTGAAAATCCGAGAAAACTCGGCGAATAAAATCGGACCGGATAATCGGAAAAACCTCTACGGCGACGATAACGAATACCGCGAAATTATAGGCGTGCGCGAATCGAATATGCGAACACACGCAGGGGTGTGTGTTACGGGGAGACACTGGTCGCAAACACACACACACACACACACACACACACACATCAGCGGCAACGTTAATCGCGCTAATAGTGGCGGCAGTATTTTACGCTCACACCCAGCGACGCGTCCGGCTGTTCGGCTCTTAAGCCGTTAATCGTTCGCTAAATAAAGCCGAGGAACGGGAGCCGAGCGCGGCTGGACGTTAATGAATTCGACAATGCTCCGTACTCGCCTAACTGCAATAATAACGGTCGCTTCGGCCAGGCCGGGAGATCATTCACCGGGCAACCCCTCGTGCGGACGAGCGGAGTAAGCGAGCGAGAGAGCGAGCTAGGTGAGTCCTCCCGACATCGGCGAGCGAGCGTGCAAGCGAGTCGACGACACGGTTCGAAATAAAACAACTCGTTTCTATTCCATTTTCATTTTCATTCGCGGACAGGGGGTTCCGCAGATTGGCCGGAATAATTGCTCGGAGGACGCGGAGTGCGCTGGCGGACGATCGCCCTCGCCGGCGATCGAATTGCACTTGCGGGAGCACGGCTGAATTTGCACGCTGGTGTTTAACGGATTGTTTGTATGCGCGCGAGCGCGCGACATTTTCCGAAAATGCGAAATGCCGCGCGCCGGCCGGAGTGATGTCTCATTTCGCTTTAACGCGAAAGTGGACAAGGCCCCGCGCATCGAGAGCGGGGCAGCGGCGGAGAGAGGAATAATAAAAGTAGAAATGAAAAATAAACGCGATGTTTTCGACATCGGCGAGGTTCCACGCAGTCGCGCGGCTTGGCGGCCGATGAGCGAGTCGAGCGAGCGATAAAAAGGGAAGAGTCTTGTCAGAGAGATGTCGATAATACGAGCGAGCTCGGCCCGATTACTCATCGTCTCTTGTCACGTGCGAGATCAAACGACGCGACTTCGCTTCTGTGTAGTGGCTGTTGTTCTTTTTTTATCCCGCGCGCTGATGCACTCTGTTAATTTTGACATCGCGGCAGTGACTCCTTTGACTCCGGCAAGTCTCGTCCGCTCGGCACACACGTTCGCGACGAGCCGATTAACGATCATATTTTATCGGCGAGGTAGCGGAGGTAACGGCTCGCCGATACTTGCTGGGGAGTCGCGGTTTCCAGAAACAACGCCGGCATTAATATATCGGTGAGAAGTACAAATTCGATTCATCCGTTATCGAGAAGAGTTTCTACGGTGCGGTGCGAGAGAAACGTCGACGCGAACTCGATTATTTTCGTACCTATTTATATATCGCGATGTTCGCACAATTCATACTCGAGAGCGAGCGATTTCAATGGAGGTAATTTTATTATAATATACTTTATTATAATATCGCAATCGACATTTGGTTATATAATTTGTATTTTATTGCAGCATTATATATTATATAATTATCATTTTTGTTACGATACTTTTAATATACAGAGTGCCCGATAATCCGAGCTCGTTACTCACACAGCGCTATTCTCGAAGTGAGAATTTTTGATAATTTTTCCCTTGCGGAAATATCGAAGAATATGACGTTGGTTATACGCAGCGACACGTCGATTTAGCACGTCTTTATGCAGCAAAGTCTCAGATTGAAATTCTCTTGGAATAAAGTCCACTTGAAGTTGACCGAAGAGAAGAATAATTTTCTTATCCATTTGATTATCCTTTGAGCAGCTTCGTTTGCCCGAACGCTTTATTTCAAACACTATCGATTCTTCTACATTTATGCTAAAAAGAAAAAAAAAAAGTGTGAAATTTCCTTAAAGAAACAGCGCTATCTAGATATAATAAGCGCGAAATTACCGGACACCTTGTAAGATATCAGCTCGGAGAGAGCACCTCGACGAAAGAAAATACTCGTCTCCTGCGTATCCTCGCATTCCCCGCGGTGGTGTATCCACGGCTGATTAGAATCGACGAGCGGATCCTGCCGCGTGAGAAAATTCGCTTAATCGCGAAACGGCCGGTCTGAGCGGAGCAGATTTTACAGGTCCAATTACGCGGCTCGAACGCGGGATAACGAAATAATTTCCGCAATTATATCAAATTTGTCCCTCCCCCGGCCGGCTCCCTCGCTCTCGTGCTCCCGCTTAACGCGCGAAATTCCCTCACGTGTCGCGCCCGCGCGTTATTCGATCTGCGCGCAGTTCGGTCCATCGCGAGTGAAACATCCCGCGACGGAAACGTCTCGCTTCCCCGCGTGACGAGCAGTCCGCGAGAAGAAAAGGAACTCGATTACCTCGCGGCACGTCTGCATCCTAATGAAGTTCGCGTTACACAACGCTGCGATGCGGCCGGCTGTTTCGAACGGTATCGTCCTCACCGATCGATCGATCATCCTCGCCCCCGCCCATTTTTCCACGGTCGACTAACAATTTCCTGTTTCCCCGAGAACTCACCGACGATTCTTTTTTTCTCCCCTTTCCGCCCTTCCTCTTCCATGAGGACTCGATCTTCCGGCCTCCATGGGAAACTTCTGTCCGCCGCACGGAAAATACTCGGCCAACTCTTGTTAGATGTACCCCTGTGTACCCTCGTGGCTACAACCGAGTGACTTTCCGGGGGTGGTTTCCTGCCGAGGGAGAGATTACACGTCGGCGGTATTCGCGGAGGGAAAGAGAGAGAGTGTCTTTTCGGGCACATTTCGCGGGCATCAGATCGATAAGATCGTGCGAGAGGACGCGGCGCGATGGAGACGCTTGTGCGTGTGATGCTCTTCCGGATTCTTCTCCAGAATCGCAATCGTAAATTCGCAAGCCGCACCTTCGTCTGCGCGTCCTCCGTGTAAAGCCGGTGTAAAGCGGCTCGTATATAAATCATACACGCACCACTACCTTGAGACACGCGATTTCGATATCCCGCGTGTATCGCAAACGCGATGATTATAAATTCAGTTATTCTACTTTCTGCACGTGCAAACTAATTATCTCACACGCGTTGTATCGCGCCGTGAGTCGCCGCCGTTGATCCATTACAGTATGATAATCGGGACTTCGAAACGTGACGCTGAAACAAAAGCCGGCTGCGTTTCAAAGTCATCGCGCGTCCGGAATTTTGTCGGTGGAAGACAGCCGGGATTTCCATCCGGGTGATTAATATTCAATCCCTTCTTGCCGGGCGACGAGATTGCGCGGTTATGCGCGGCGCGGGAACGCGCGCGACTCGAGATCACTCGCGAGGAAACACACCGCGCCCGCGGATACTTTCGCGACGGCGCGCGGCTCGCGCGCGACAAACTCCAAAAGCGAAATCCCGAGCGCGAAACAATAGCGGCCGATATTTCTCGTTTGATTACGACAGATTTCATCGAGATTCCGGGAGTTAAACGCGATCAGACAACCGTTACATCTAATCAAACTTGTTTCGCCGGATACGAGGTGAGATTTGACGATGTTAACTGGCTCGAACTTTATTGATTATCGGTTTTCGTCGAATGCGGGTTATCCGTTATTGTATCGGCGACGCGAGTCAACTCGCGTGGGAACGAATCGCGCCCTTCGCGTATTCTTGGGCGATCTGCAGCCCTGGATGGATGATCCGCACGGTGAATCCTGCGAGAGTGGATTCGTGTACAAATGCTTCCTCGAAATTCACCGGAATTATTAATATCCGCAACGTCATATCCCTGCGAAGTCGCATCCGCGCGTCCGCGCAATTATATTTCATCGCGGCGAAATTTTGCCTACGTACCTACGTACACAATATATTCAAACAGATTATCATCGCTTTTGTTGGAACAATTTATCTCAGATGAATAACAATGAGAACGATTTATCCCGCGCCGTATAGATCGGTGGTCGAGATACGAGACGTAAACGGCTGCGCCGCGAGTGGTGGAGAGGCGTCCACAGTCGGCCCCGTTTTCCACCTTTGCACTTCTAACTTTACGCTAAAACATCCACCCAAGCGTGATAAAATTATCTTCCAAGGTCGCATTCTTTTCGTACGGGAAATTTTATACAGGAAACAAATGCACGATCGTGAACGAAAAGCTTGCTCGTTATTTTTCCGTGCGAATTTCAGAATGCATCCGTTTCGTCCAATGGGAAAATTCCTCCATTGGGCAAAACGGATGCGTTCCACAGTCATAAAAAGTCATAAAAAGAGAAAAATAACGGATAACCTTCCCTTGTCGGGGCAGCAAATATCCGACAAGAGAACTTAAATTCTGGCGATTTTTCGGAAACGACTTCTTCCGCCGAGCAGTCGGCCGCGTTTCGCGGACTGCGTCCCGAAGAAAGCGTCCAAATTGTTGCGCGCAGCTTCTTGACGATATGATGACTCGAGGATGATGGTGAATTGCGGACGGTGCATGTTCCCGCGAGTTTACCATCGGCGTTAACAAATCTCACAGCGTTGCGCGCGTACGTCGTCACGCGGAGTCAGCGCGTTAATAATCCCCGCGCCGTAGCGTTTAATTGGCCGCTGAAGGAGCTTTCGACTCGCCGGCGCGAGCGTTTGCCGCTGATTATATCCGCGCCCTGCGAAGTAATAGAATCTAGTTACGTTGCCGTCGGAGTCCGGAACAGGAAATTGTGACGCTGCTTGATGAAATGCATGCGAGAACGAGAGAGAATCTTCCCCGGCCGCGAAGATCCGCCCGACTCGCTTTTATCACTGCCCCTTCACGCGCGCCCCCCCCCCCGCTCCCCCTCTCTTTCTGCAATAAGTATCCCGATTCGTAACTTTACTTAGAAACTAACTCCGGCCAATCGTACCAGACTCTATTTCCGCTGCCTTCATTTACTCCGGCTTAAATCGCTGCTTTTCTATTCCGCTGGGCTTTGCGATACGAATTATTGAGAGAGCGTACGGAAGTACGATATTCGACATTAACAGCGCCATCTGTTCACCGCATTAGCGCCTTTAGGTTTCACCATTTTTGCAGGATCTGCCTCTGGCACTTTGTCCTGTTATAATCCGCTGTAAGCTCTAAGGCGTGCTCGAGAAGCCCGCGCTGGTTTTATAATAAACTTTATTCTCCCTCTCTCTCTCTCTCTCTCTCGGCCTCTTTCTTTCTCGCGGCGACTCGCTCGATTTAATTTGACGGCGTTTCGAAGGCAGAAGGCCAGGAGGCTGGCTTCGGTTGGCGGGAACGAGCGAAAAGTCGCAGGGCGAGACCTCAAGAGGAATGCGACAATATCCTGCCTGTCGCGGCGTGGCCGGGCGAAATTCCCTGAAACGCGCGAGGATGAGCGGCGGGTAACCCAGCTCGGCAGGATCTATGGGATTCGTGGCCGGAAACGCAAGGACGGTGATCGATGTATAATCACGTGAGAATGTACAATTCTCTCCGCGTGTACATGCACACACTGCGACTGCTACATCCTGCGGCGCGCATACTCGCGCGCGCGCGCGCGCGCGCGAGCGCACGTATTCCCTCGCCGGGGAAGAAACTAATGCTGGTAATTCTCAAGTTTTCCGGGTTAGCACTGAAGAAGAATGGCGGTCGCTAGAGGCCCTAGTACGCGCGGAATAAGAGATTAATCCCGCACGTCCGCGATATACGAAATGTTCGCGAATGGCCGGGAGTGGAAATTTCGGCTCTGCATTAAACACGCGGCCGCCGCGCCGTCGAACGCGAACGTATCCGTGGAAAAGCTCGGCCGGCGCAAGCACAAGTTCCAGGGCCATTGTCCTTTGATGTCGGAGATTGTTAGCGTCGTTCCGTTGAGGCTTACAGAAAGGGCTTGAAAGAAGGACTTGCTTCTTGGAGTCGAGAATAAAGATCGAGTGCAGATAGACTTTCGAGATGATCGGATATTAAATAATTCTTCAATGAGCGCTGCCTCGAGCTCCAACACGGGCAAAATGGCAGCAATGGGAGTCAGCATGTATAGCTTCAAGACGGGGCAATAGACTGTGCAGCGTTTTATCTCGAGTGTATCGGATGGGCTCTCTTGATATTCAATTACGTAACGAACGGAAGAGGCATCTCGCCCCGAAGTTCAGGCATGATATCTTTAATAAAACGGCAGGATAATAATACTTTGCATGTGAGAGCGCTCTACGCGCCGAAGGTTTGGTCGATTTTAAACGACGCTTAGCTCCGGGAGAAAAGAATTTTAATTTAACTGAACGAGCGGATCGGACGAACATTTGTGATTCGGAAACGATATCTCTGGTTACAGCGTCTGGAAATACTTGCTGGACATTCAGCTGCTTCAAAGTTATGAGCAATTATCTATTTTAATTAAAACAAGTGACCTACTTGCTTACAAAGTTGACAAAAGATTTTCCACATATCCTCTTTCAAAAATGCTCGGCTTTGTATTTCTCGACTATCCGACAGGCACTTTGTATCCTCTGGTGTAATTCGTCTGTGTCATTTATTGAGTACACTGTGCTCTTGAGAAAATTTTTAATTAAAATAAATAATTATTCGTAACTCCGACAATATTAATTTTTCGGCCCATGTTTACTAGAACATTTTTTTCCCTCTATTTTGTGAGTACTATCTGCCCTTAAAATCCTCAAGTCCTTTTCTTAAACAGCTCTTCTTACTTCACTTAGCCCTCTTTATTAATTAGCGAAATTATGGCGCTGCAAAAGATATATAGCTCCAGTCAGAAGTCTTTTAGAATCTCGAGATCCTCCATTGATCTCGCAAATCCGACGGAATTTGTAGAATTAATGTAGAGTGAAAATTTCGATATCTCTCTCCCTCTCTCTCTCTCTCTCTCTTCTTTTTGCAGCCGCGAACTCTTTCGAGAATTTCAAGTCAATTTTCTCCCGATGAATATTCCCCGCGCCCTAACTTTTTTATCTCTCACGTAAGTCGTCCGTTTTCGCGGAGCTCCCAAAAGCGTGGATCTTGTTACGGACAATTTTACATCGCGCCGGAATAACGGAGGAACCTATCCCCGCGTATAAACGACGTAATAGATTTCGCGTTGAATTCTGCGCCAAGCGGTCGATCGGTCGGTCGGCACGAGCGGCTCCCGGCGGCGCACCGCGCCGGGCCTTAAATATCCGCGAACTCGCGACAAATCCAGCCGTTGGAGCGTGGCCGACCGGATTATTTATCCCGAGATTATTTCCTCGTACAATTCCAACTTCCTGTCTAATCCTCCCACCTATCGCTAACCCCGCACCGCGGCCGCCGCCGTCGCGCTAGTGGCGGCGGAGTCACCGGCCCGAATCACGAGTCCCGGTGGTTTACGGTAGTTCGCCCCTCGCGATCGCAAAAAGGCGGCATTACCGGGCGTCGCTCATGGGCTGCTTTTATTTCAGAAAAGTCGTCGAACAATTTCTCAACGGATTATACCGAGATTTGCTCCCCGCGAAGTTGGGTAATTCCTTTACAAGTTCGCACTGCAAGAAGAAGTTTCATCCGTCGCTCCCTGTCTCCTCCTCCTCCCTCCCTCGCCACCCTCTCGGTCCACCCTTCGCTCACCCATGCGATTTCCACTTTTCCCTTTCCGTCTGTCGCGCGCACTCCCCGCGATGACAATGAAATAATTTGCTTCTCCGCTCCGGAGCGCCTGGTTGACGCGACGAAATTATGAGTTCCGCTGTCGCGGATTTCCCAACCTGGATTAACGAGATACCGTTGGACCGTTTGCGACGATGACGAGGGCGACAGCTCGGAGCGTGTCGCTGTGCGCAGGCGGAGGGCCTCCTCTCCTGCGCACTTCAGCCTCGAAAGTAGCGGAAAGTTTAGCCGAGAGCTGGCCCGCCGATTCTTGATTGTTCCACCGCTGCGTCTTCAAGATTCCCGTCGACTCATCTCGATCAGTGGCGTCGATTTCGACTTCCCGGACTTGCGGATGTTACCTAGGTACCCGAACATGCGCGCAGTTAGGGGAACGCCGTACTTAAAAACTTCGTCAACAGAGTACTGGCTTCTTCTTCTGCGAAACTTACGTCCTATTGCTTGCGCAGAATTACAAATGAAAGGACATACGGAAATGTACTGGAGCTCGATGTGTGAGAAGAAAAATAAACTCTATCTTCCAAACGTAAACACATCGTTTTCCGCACCGTTGACCTCACTGTGATCGTTATTGTTTTTCAACGCTCCGAATGCCCATTTCGGATTCTCATACGCAATACTCACACCTCGTACGATATGAAAGGTATTAGAAACAAGAATAAATTCAATATTTTTATTACAATTGTGTGCTTTTCTTCTCAAAGGCATACACAACAATAGATCGACGGCATTCTTTAGAAAAAGAATTAATATTCGATCTCTATATTCTATATCATGGTGATGGTTAACTGTATAATGATTAAATAAAAATAAAATAACTAAAATGCTTAATTTTTATATATGAAGTTTCAGAACAAAATCATTTGGTCCAGAGAACAAAGCAGAATACAAAATTATTCCCCGACGCTCCGATTTATCTCCGCACGCGCTCGTTCATCGCGCAAAGGCACTTTGCGTCATTCCGGAGCAATACGACGTAAACTCTTCGTAGGCAGAGGCGAAGTGTCCTGCCGGCACAATTGTCAAATACAACATCCCCCTGTAACCGCGAGGCCTTCAGCCTTCGAGGCTGCGACACGTTATTTGCGCCCGTCGCTTCTTCCGAGCGGAACTGTGAACGTCACTCGCTCGTGTGTTCGCTCGGCTTCTTTGTAAAAACGCACCGTTACACTTTGAGTCGCCGATCGACCATATAACGCCGAGCTTTTTACAGGATAATAATGGATTACCGCGCCAGGTGCCTCGTGTTTTTCGTACTTTGCCTGATATTGCCGGAGCATGAGGCGGACGACGAGCACCGTGCGACGACGCTCTCCAGGAAACGCCGCTACGTCGTTTTCCCGGAAGGCTCTACGTTCTCCGTGAGTATCGCGCGACATATCGCCATCTACCCCCGCGACCAATCCCCCCCTGGAAATCTCGCCTCCCCTCGGGAGCGGGAGAGCGAAGGGGGCAGGTTATTTGGAGCCGCGTCGCATTCGCCCCCGAGCGTTAGCCCGCGCGGCGCGGCGGCTGTCACGCCCGGCGGACTTTTATCGCACGCGCGGTAATTATTAATTTAAATGCAAATATAATAGACGTAATTTAACGTTTATTCGTCGACAAGGGGGCGGGAGAGTCGCTGTGTTACGCCGTTGCGCAATAATTAACTCGATAATTAATTGTTCACCGATTGAATGCGCCCGCCGCGCCGCCCGGATAATCCCGGATCGAAAGTGTATACACAGCGGAATTATTGCGTTTTATTATTATTATTTATTATGTCGGGGGGGGGATGGATCTCATGCGTAGATCGCGCTCTGCATGACCGTGCACACGCTCACGCCCGACGACATCTTCACGGAGGGCCTCAACTGGGGCATCTCCTACGACCTGCCCAACGAGAGCAAGCCCGCCCTGGAGCCCTTCCTGGAGCTGAGAAATGATAAAATCCAAAGCGGTGACAGACACGATCGTCACCGTCCCGCCGTGGCCGCTAATAACCACGGCGTCGTGAAATATTCAGGATGGAACGACGACAAGTACCGCTTCGCGCCCGGCAGGAAAAAGTATCGCAAGTCCGAGTATTATTACTTGCAGCGGAGACACCGGCGGGAGCTTTACAGCAAGCTAGAGGTCATCATGAACGCGTGAGTACGACGTCCCTCAATCTCATCGTATAATGTCGTCGGTCGGGCAGAAAGTTCGCATCGATATATCTCAGGATCTCACTTGAACTTTTACGTTGTCGCTCCCGAGAGAAATTCGCGATTTCTTTTTTTTTTCTTCTTTTGGCAGAAATGCTGGCTGCCTGATCGACGAATCGGTGAGGTAAAATTCAGAACGAGGTTGGACGTAGAATGTGAGGTGACGTTTGACGTGAGATTTTCAAGCGAATCTCAAGTAAACTGTATCGAATAAATTTGCAGCAAACGAGTATATAAGCGAAGTGTAATATTCGTCGACGTAATTCGTCTCGAGCGAAGTTCAAGTAAAATTCTCAAAAATTCCACCGAACCTACGCGGTTCAATTGCAGACAGAGAGGTCGTGAGCTTCGGAACGCATCCATCTTGTTCAATGTGGGAGAGTTTTTTTCCCAATGGGGGAGGGGGGGGAGGAATCCTTCTGTTAGACAAGACAGATGCATTCGGAAACGCGCACAAAAGATGGTGGACAACTTTTCCGTGCGCTATTATACAGCGCTGTCTTCGAAAATCGAAAAAGAAAGAAAGAGAGAGAGAGAGCGAGAGGGGAGGGGGGGGGAGAGAGAGGCGGTCGGCCGCGAAAGGAAGTACGGCAATAATCCGAGGCAATTTGATGATTAATGCGGTCTAAATTACGGTCCAATTAATCCCGCTCCCGACAGCAACATTAATTAATGGCACTCACGCGCGCACACGGACGGTTAAGACGACAATTTCTTCGGGATCAACATCGCGTCGTTGTCCCCCGGATATATTATATAACCTGGATTTCAACGTCTTACGGACGAAGGAGGAAGAGGAGGAAGAGGAGGAGGAGGAAAGCGAGGGGACGGAGAATTTTCGCGGGGCTACGCATTCAGACAGGAGGAGACACGCTCGATAATAAAATGGAACGGAGGGCTTTAGTGGCTCCAGCGCGATCGAACGGCCGTCTTGTCTCTTTATGGAGACTCGTCCGAGTACTTGAGTCTCTTCCGTGTCATCTATCGCGACGTATCGGCCGCATTAATGGCAAAAGCCGATATATCGCGATAATGACACCGGAGTAGTCTTCCGTCCATCCCCTATCCCTCCCTCGCCGGGCTATGGAGGGCGGTAAAACGGCACGGACGTGTTGTTATCGCGTCGGCCGAGCTTTACATCTCTCGTCTCGGCGGTCGAGCCGCGCGAATCATCGAGGATGTCGCGCGGAAGAACCTCAGGGTGTCCGCCGCAGTCATGATAAATGATGACGTCACAGGCGAGAAATGACACACGCTGAAAATTCGTGCGCGCTGTTTTTCCCGAGGAAAAAGAAAAAAAAAACGTCGACGAATACTCGAATATCCGCGTCTGAAAATTTCGTTATCGAAACGCTGCGAAGTTTCGGAGATAGGAAATTATATTCGTAATTCTGATTTTTAAAATTCTTTCGCTATTCAACTCAGGTTTAAATCACGAAAATATGCACCAGGTACGCGATGAATTAATGCTATTCGTTGGCTCGTATCACACTGACCCCCTATCGGCTACATATTGAATTTGTTATACGCAGTCGGTTACATTTTGTATGTAAATTAGTAAATTAGTGGAAACGCAAATATTACGACAAAATATATTACGACACGCCCCGGCTGGCACGCTGGCTGGCGACAGCCTCAACCTTTTATCGTCATTTGTCTGGCGGCTTTTACACTCAACTCGGCTTGTGCACGCTTCATGCAATTTCAAAAGAATCCTCAAGAGCCCCGTCATTGCAAAATCACGAGATCACATCAGATTTGCGACTGACAAGGCGCACGATCGGCTCGCGAGAGCACCACGTCCGGGTGACGTTGCTCCAACGAAGGCTCGAGCAAGAATCGCCCCGAGCGAATACGTTGAGCGTGATCAAACGATCCGTGATTCGTAATTCGAGGCCATTGCTGTCCTTTATTCCGCTCACCATCACGGCTACGATCGATCCTCGCGCGAATCTCGCGCGACGTCGCGAATCGCCGCGACCGCGCTTTTATTATTACGAGCCTCGCGCGGGAGACTCGCCTCGAGAAACATTTATCGAGCGACGTTTAACATTTAATCGTGTCGTTTACTCCCTACCCGAGACAGCCGGGGTAACGAGGCCGGTGTTGGAGTATTGCGGCTAATATCCGCATGAAATCATTCACCCCTTAGCCGAGAAGATGCTAAAGTGGCGGTTTATGCCCGGCGTCTTATATCGCCACCGGGATGCTTCAGCTATGCAAGGGGTGGGTTTTACATGTGCCTGTGTGTGGGTGCGTGTCTATGCGGGAGCAACGTCACGGCGGTTTATAAGGGATCGGCCGGCGTTGGTGGTGCTGTTGGTGCGGCTTAAGGGTGGCATGAATCAGACGGCGGCCGCGGAGTGGCAGCTCGATGGTGGTGGCAGCGGGGTTGTTTCTGAACGAGTCTGGCAGACCATTTATCCGTTTCTCCGGGCCAACGGCCATGAGAAAATGCTTCTCTCTCTCTCTCTCTCTCTCTCTCTCTTCCTCCCTCCTCGCAGTCGGAACCATAGCCAGATTTATATTCTCCGTGCTAGAAGTTCGACTATTCTCGTCGGCGACGCGGCGCGTTTCTTCGCACTCTCCCGCCGAAATGAGAGACGCGGCTGTCGTCTCTTCGGCGATAGTGGCCGGTTTTTATCCGAACGAGACGCGAGACATCGAGGCGCGTCTGAATCTTGGAGCTACCCGAGTAGAAATGTAAGTGGCCGACCTTGTTCAACAGCCAACTGTTAGCTAATACGGCCTGGGTTGAACTTCCCAGCTGGCTATTGGCTGACTATTCACGGACACGTAGAATCAGTCTTGCGGTCTAGTCGTCGTCTAGCCATTACGTGCCGAGTAGTACAATGGGATGGATGAATTTATTCTAAGGTTTGTAATCTAGTTATGTCGCCTCCAGTCTCTTGGAATTGGATAGCAAGTCGGAACTTGGAATCATTTCATTAAAGTCTTAAAAGGAGCAGAAGTTACGTTACTGGCTGGCAAACGCGTATGCTTTTTCATCGCATAACGATAATTTCTTCCGTGTAATTATCAGCTAATTTATTTACACAGCCACCGAGAGAAGATGAATATTTTTGCAAAAAGAAAGAGAAAGAAACATTTGTTTCCGATACCTCGGTTTGAGTTTCTATCGAAATTTTATACATAGATCACGCTCGAGTAGAGAATTGTTGATGAAGGCTGAAAGGAAAGGAGTGGCGTTTTGCTTCGACGATTATGTAGCGAGCGTATGTCTCCTCATCGTCCTTATCGCAGCGGCTGCACTTCAGCTGTATTTCTCCTCACGCAAATTATAATAAATCGCGAGGAGAATGTTGAACCGTTACGCTTAGGGAAATTTATGCGATACGCACAAATCGAGAGTACGTTGATGGATGGCCTTTACCGCGGCGCGAAAGAATGAAAGAGATAAAGCGGTTTATCAGGGCCAGCTGTATTAATCCTATCCGCTTTGTTAAATTTCGTCTTTCCTTCGCGAAAGGAATCCTCCGAAATAAATCGTCGGTATTTATTTACCCAGATCTAATCAGCCAGATCAGCCGATGCGTTCGAACTTGCCGATTCGTTGAAATTGCGTGTAAGGAACGACCCGTTATCTTATTTTTCCGTTCCGCGTTAATCTCTCACGACTTATTCCTGGCTCTCTCTCTCTCTCTCTCTCTCTCTTTCTCTTCTCTCTCTCTCTCTTTCTCTCTCTTTTCGAAACTTTTTGTTCGGAATGCCGATGCATCGCGATCGCGCCGCAACACATACGCGATAGAAATTTCTTCAAGTCGACTGCGCAACATTTTTTCGTGTCGTCCTTTTTCCAGAATGGGTTTTGACGGCAGGACATGCATCCTCCGAGCACTTTGTGAAGCGTCTCAGCGATTAATGCCGAAAGGAAACACTTTGGTGGAGGAGATGATGAGGATATCATTCTCGTAAGTTCCCCTTTTTCGTCTTTCTTTTTCTTCATTATGTTCTCTTTCTTTTGCAACGAAACGAAAGCTACTTGTCGCGAGGATGCCTCGAAAGGGGGGTCGTGGACTGTTGCTCGAAATATCTTGGGCTTTTTTAGTCAAAGAATTCACGGACACTTAGCGCCGCGCAATTTCACGATTCAAAATGACGCGACTCAAAAGAGCGCGGCGGGTGAGAGAAAAGACCAAATGCAGCGGAAGATGCAGATAACTGAGCTAAAGAGTATACGAGCTAAATAACGGAGAATGAGTAACGATAGCTTCCCCTGCGGCAATTTTGCAGCTTTTACAGAGCGTTGCAAAATCAATGGCTCGTGTTTTAATGACGACGCCGCGACTAATGCTGAAATCGATTTGTCTCCTCGGCAAAAATGTTGAGAGCGTATCGCGAAAGTTTATTGTTTATCAACACGTGTGCCGGTTGTTTGGCCATTTTCAAATATCCAATTATATTATGTATTATACAAGAGTGTTTAAAAAACGGTTCAAGACGATAGCAGAATAGAGGAAAGAAAACTTGACGAAACACGAGTCGAATAATTAATATTGTCGGAGTTATGAACAATTATTTATTTTAATTCAAGCAAGTGACTTACTCGCTTCTGATGCATGGCCACACATGAAGTGCATTTCTGTCATTTTTTTATTAGAGTAATACGATGTACCATTTGCCCTAAACCCTTTTTCTTAAATACCTTGTATAAATTCCAATATTGACTTCGACAATGACTGCTGCTGAGTTATGCGTGCACGAGAAATGACCACGCCAAATAATATGGCGTCCCACCTTCTTCGCTCTTGGGACACGCTAAAGGGTCAGCAGAAGGTCACGATTACGAGCCGTTGCTTACGAGCTTGCGTCTACTAATCGATTATGACAGGAGTCGAAGTGACAGTACACGTTGTAAATATTAACTTTTTATTACAACCATTAACTTTTTGTTATATTTATTTTATTTATATTATTACATTTACCTAATAAATGAGAATAAATGAGAATAAATGAAAAATGAAAAATGTAATAAAATACTTGCGTTTTTCCTCAATTCTCCGTGGTATTCGTGACATTACAATGTATCATACATTGTCATTAGGATTACTGACCACAACAGATTACCGACCAGACTCAGGAGTGGCTCGCAATCGTGACCATTTGATGCACTCCTAACGTCACCGGCAAAAACGTGCTCCAATCGTTTAGCGGACGAGTGTATACCTATAAATCGTCGTCATTCAGCTGCGAATTAAAACCCCGCTCGATTCCACTCGACATTAATTAAACAATACGATTTTGTTAGCTATTCTGGCCCCTCCCCCTCCTCCTCCGTCCGTCGAAGCTCGAACAAGTCCTCCACAGTTTCAATAGCTTGCATAAAAACTATCGATGTCTCGATGGCTTCGTTGAAAAATAAAAAAAAAAGCACGGCTTTAAATTGGTCAAAGAATTTGTTATTACCACTTGACCGATTTATTTTCTAAAAAGTCCCACGCGTGAAATCTCTCGTGGCGTCGCTCGCGCGCGTACGCAGATATTTAAGTAAGAATTCGCGTAAGAAGGATTAATTGGCGAGACGTGAAAAACTCACTCTTTCTGTGAGTGTTCTTTAACTTGATATAAATAAGCTCCTTGTAAATACTCCAACCTCGTTCGCGAAAACGCGCGTGCCGCGTGTCGGACAATTCAACTCGAACGCGCGACGAATGTCGTTTTAATTGGATTCTTTATCCCGCTCGTGCGATCTCACTTTACACAAGCACTTTGTACAACCGGCTCGCCCTGGAATATTACGCGTTAATTTACACCCTCCTCGAATTTAAAAACGCGAGCAACAAGCTCGCTCTCCTTGCGAGCGGGGGGAGAGGAAGAAAAAGAGAGCCCGAGGAGTAAATAAAGTATCAGATGATTCTCCGGCAAAAACAGCGACGATGACGGCGACGAGGGCGGGGACGAGAAGGAGAATCGCGAGGACGAATTAAAAACGTGACCGGACTCACGCACAGTCTAAAACAGTCTCGTTCCGTCCGACGATTTCGAGGGGGAAATCCCCGTCGATTCCACCGCAAGCGACCTGGTGATCATCTCGAGCAAGAACGCGCAATTTGCAAAACGTTAGAGGATCTTCCACGAAGGGTCGCCCGCCTCTCCCCCCCCCTCCCTCTCCCCCTGCCCCGAGAACGGCTGACCCTCCGCTTTCGCCCGGAGATATTTCGGATATAATAGCTCGGCGGACGACGTGGAGGGAAATGAGGAGGAGCGAGAGAGGAACACTAGAAGAGGCAGATTCCGGGCGTCGATCGCCGTCCAGGGGCTGCTCGGCTGGCCTCGATTCGATCGTCGTCCACGTAGGCAGATCGGCGTTCCCTCGGACGTGTAGTCGGCCCTGAAAGCGGCTCATTCAGCGTCTCTCTCGTTACAGGCTGCCCCTGAAGAGAGTGTTCTCGTTCGAGCCGGAGGAGCATCACACGTACACTCAGGCCCATAAAGCCGGCCACGAGGGCAAGAACTGCGCCGTCGTGTTTCCCGGGTGCAGCTTCTCCCTCATCGACATGGCCCTCGGGAAATATAACGCGCCTCCGCCAGCCCCCGAGCAGCCCGAGGATCCTGCGGACTACGGCGGAACTTTCGGCGCGGGGAATGAGCCCACCGCGGATTGGCCGAGGTACAACATGAAGTAGCGCGATGCATGTAAACGACAACCTGATTTTCGGGGGGTGAACGCCAACGCGCCCCCTTGACCTCGCGGCCCCACCGCCGCCCGCACTCATCGGCGCTCCTGACGTCGTAGTCGTCGTCTCCGAGATGCGCCGCGTCGCAATGCTGTTCTGCCGTGTGAAATCAATCCTGCGAATTCCGTTGGACCGCGACCGCAAGGACCTGTGGAGAGTTCGGGGATACGCAGCGCTGCGGGATTATTTCAAAATTTATTTGTCTCAGAGTTGCTTGGTATTCTCCATATTGTGGTCTCGATATTTTATTTGTATTTAATTTTGCGTCGAGAATTTCGCTGAAACTTGAAACTGACGTATTAATTATGTAACTTGTTTGACCGTGGACAGAGAGAGAGAGAGAAAGAGAGAGAGAGAGAGAGAGAGCAAATACGATAGATAAATGAATATTAAATGATCGGCATGAATAAACAGTAGCGATAATGAGCGAATAAACGAAACAGACTTTCCTTCTTTGCATACATACGCTTATTGTCGCTCCGAGAGGGAAAGGGGAGGAAAGGACAGTTGCAAATGTAACGTAATGAAAATTTAGATTTGGTTTCGGTACGCAAAATAGCGATAGTTCTACAAACACGAAGACGGCGACTTGATGAATTTAATGGAGAACTCGCGGGTATATATATTCTTCGTAATGACG
Source organism: Harpegnathos saltator (assembly GCF_003227715.2). NCBI lineage: Eukaryota > Metazoa > Arthropoda > Insecta > Hymenoptera > Formicidae > Harpegnathos > Harpegnathos saltator. Next base: position 493,461 of record NW_020229947.1, on the reverse strand, counting down.
ATTTATCTGACTTATCGAATTTTGGAGCTCAAAAATATATCGAAAGTTCGTAGGAAGATGTGTGTATACGGGAATTAAAATTAAAATTTTCCGCTGAATATGTCGTATAGAACAAAACAGCGCACATTTGTGCAAGATTTATACGTACAAGAAATACGAAAAGAATGGCACGATCGCGTCAGAGAGAAGGGATGTTTATTTGACACAACGTTTAAGGACGATCGCCTTTATGTTATACTTGTGAAGCTCGTTATTCATTTTGACATCCCTTTAAAGTTAATTCTCACTATTCGCTTGGACAGTGATAGATAGAAGTCTGTCAATTCTCCGTTAAAACGTTATCCGATGCTCCTGTGTCGGAACACTCAACGCAATATCCGTCACCGTCACGTCGCAATATCTACAATTGAAAGGAGAAAGAGAGGCGAAGGAAACTTTCAAGGGCTTTTTTGTGTCTCACCGGCGCCTAAATGGCGGGATCGACTTTCGAGTCGCATTTCGGCGCGTTATTATTCTCGGCGCTTGTGGTAGTCGTTATACCACCTGATTGTTACCGCTTAATTGTTGTCGGCCGACAAAGAATTTTCGGCAGGACACGGCCACGAGGCGCAGTCGCAAGTCGCAAATACAATAGCTTTTATGCGCTGTCCGAAGATGGTTTGGTTGTACCTCGAGTACGATGCTTTTGTCGGCGATTGCTTGCTGGTGTGCGCACAATGAATTAACTTCCAAGATAGTGGAGACTGCTGGGAAATTAATTTCTTCGTAGAGACTTACTTATAAATACCGCGAGCGACAGCTCGATGGCGACGCGCCGCGCCGCGCCGCGTGCCGTGAAGACCGCTTCCGCCAAATCGGCAGTGTGAAAATTTTCGTGCAAAAATGCTGGAATTATCCGACGTGTATAAAAACTAAATGAAACTCCCTGCGTATCGCGTGCGCGCACGCTTGAAGCGGAAGGACGCGTGACTCGCGAATAACGGTGCTGAAAGCGGAAACTGGAGCGCTGGTGGAAGCCGGAGGAATATTTCACGTGACATTGCTGAAGTGAATACGGCTAATGTTTTCCATGACAGGCTATAACAATTCCTTGTTACATTGTTACCGCGCGCACGGTGGCGTCGATTTAACTAATTGGATAAAGTTGTAGCGGATCGAATGACATGGAACATGAAATGCCGGGTATGTTTCCGGGTGAAACCGATGAAAAGTTTGATTGACAAAGGAGCGAGCTCGACGAAGATCGTCGAAATTCGCGCGTATAACGCGATTGTTCGAACCTTCGAAATGTTCTCAACCCTGTTTGAGGCCTCGACTTTGATCCTACAAACATACATACATTGCGACTCCAAACGGTTTGACCACATTTTGCTGAAAAATTCTCAGAGGTAAAGTCCTTTGTACGTTTTTATATTATATTACCGCGCAGCTCGCGCGATTATTTGTAACGACAAATCGATCAGCCGAATGTCTTCTTCTGCTGTCTACACACGCACACAGGCGCGCCGTGGAAAGAGATTTGAGAAGCTACTGTCGCGTTGCATTTATCTCAGTTGCAAACTCGTTCCGACCGCCATATTCGGCGGCATTTAGCTCGCGATCATTTTTCAAGTGCGCCGTTATAAAGTGTACGAGAAGGCACGATAGAGAGGGTTAATCGCGCACGGTCGACGTGGATTGGGTGAGATACGGCGCGAAATGGGACGATGCATCAGGAACCGGTAGATGTAGCAAGCTGGCTGAGTGATGGAAACGAGAGGGGTGGAGAGAACGCGCCCTCTCGAGATAGCACTTATGCCGTATTCGACACGTATCGTAAATACTTTATATTTCCGCGAAGGGAATGATAACTTCTTCTCCGAGAGACATACTTTCCGTATGCGTCGTCAGATGGGAAATTACCCCGAGCGCCGTGTAACCGCGGCTGTAATCGACCGAAGCGTATCTGAGTTTCCATCCCCTTCGGAAAAATCGAGTCCCGCTCTTTGCTCGCACAGAGAAAGAGGAGAGGAATCGTCAAACTTTTCTTCTCGCGCTGACAGAAAGATATAAGTTGAATTAACTGTAATCTCACTATATTTTATAGTTCATTCAGGCGTCAACCATATTTTTATAGTTCGTGGAACCTGCAAAATATAATAATAGAATAAACACAAATATATAGTCAATGATTGTCTTAAATAATTGTTTAGTTATTTTTACCATATATATGCTAATTTCTCATTCACAAATATAGTGAGACTTAATATTCATATAGTTACATCTGTCATCATTTAGCAAATATTCTGGTAATATTGACTATATAAAAGAGTTACTTTATCTACCATTTTATATTTGTATCCATACAATAATTTTCATTTAACTTACTATTCTTAGTAAAATTCTTAGTAAAAATATGGTTATATGGTTGGTCATATGCCTATATCGTAATTATTACCGGTATATTATGGTAATACTTACTATAAATATGATATTTCGGACTATAATTTAGTTACTATATGGTTATAGTTCCAAATATCATGTACTTTTCTCTCAGTGCGGCACTCTCGCGAGACACGCTCGAAGCGGACGATTCCGTGGGACCGTTCGACCTCCAAACTGATTTCGGCTCGTGATTCGATGACTCTGACGGCCGGATGAGCGTCTCTACGGCAATAATGACACTCTCTCGTGGCGCCGATGTCGTTGATATTACTGGCGCTGAAAGAAAGCCGATATATCGATCGCCCGACAATAGCGGCTGGCTCGTTAGTAATACCGCCGGATAGTTTCGATAATTCGCTATTAAGCAGCTTCTATCACGGTGCGTGTTCTCTTCCTGCCGCCCACTCCCCTCCGCTCGCCATTTAAATAATAATAATGACAATCGCCGGATAAATACGGCCAAGACTGCGAGAGATATTTACGAGTTCAGCGAGTCTGCTGAACGACGGAGGAGAGAGGCCATTAGTTGCACTTTCGCTCTATTTATGCCGTAAAGGTTGCTTCGCGTTTTATTGCCGACCTCGTGTTTGTTTTGCCGGTAAGGGAAAGCCCTTTTTTGCTGCGCGTACGGCTTTTTATCGTTACACGGCGAGTGCGATGCACCTATCTTGGTAGCCTCGTCGCACGTGTAACCCTACCTTTTACCCGAGCGATGCGCGCGGATAAAGAGGCATCGACGTGCGTCCGTGAGATAAAGGGGCCGCGTCCTGTGTGTGAAAGTGCGACGCATTGTAAAGTTGCAATTAACTATTTAACGTTCCCCGGGATCGGGATTCAACGGCAATTCAAGACGAGTCCTTCAAATTGGATTAAACGGTGATGGTGGGGGATCTCCCGAAACTACCCCGAAGGTTCCCCGATAATCGTCTCTTATATATTTCCTAACTTGGAAGAAAACACATTCGAGGGCAGGGGGGAGAGACGTATTAGCAACGCGCGTTTTACGCTACGGTCTTTTTTAGCTTCGCTTAGAAGCGGGATACTTCATTTCTCACGCCTGCGACAATGGAAATTGCGTTGAAGGAAATTATGCCAACATAATTGCACTGGCGGAGCATTAATGTTGCCATTTAATGGCAATTAAAGCGGGGGAATTCGATTTTTACATTTTCGGTAGTTCTATCCTTTGTAGCGAGCTTATTCCTCTTCAAAAAAGTGCGTGTCAATCGAAAGTCGAAATCTCTCGAATCTCTCGAAGTATTGAAGCCTCGGCCGGAGGGCTTTGGTCCAATGGCCCCCACAGCGCGGGCAGCTCGGGTTCGTAAGCTTGCGTGACAGCCGACCTACGGGAGGGAAAACCCCGAATTAAAACCCGGGAAAGTTATCCTCGTTATATAAACACACAATATGGTACACGAAATGAGGAAGGCTTCATCATCCCTAGGTGTTCGGATGACCAGGGAATGGCGAGACAGTGGTATCGTCCCTGCCACTGTCCCGTCGTCATCATGCAAAGGGCGGAAGGAGGGGTTGGCGACGGGTTTCTTCTCTAACAGGACTACCGTCAAGAAAAGGAGGCTGAGGGGGACCAGCCGAGCGGATTACCGGTCTAGCACGAAGGTTGAGCTGAGGACCTCGTTGGTGGGTTTGTCGGATGCTCTTCGACCGCCTCCTTCGGAGTTGGCTCGGGATGTCCGATAGGAGGTGAGCAATTATGTAGTGGGCAAGAGTCTGGTTTCGACCAAGCCGACTCTAGTGTGCTGGTCGGAAGACAGTACGGTAGAATGGCAGGATGGAGGTCACCTAGCCATGAGTCCGAATGGAGACTTTGCTGCGGGCGTGGACGCTGGAATTGATCCCGCTGAACAACCTAATGGGTGGCTGGCCATCAGGGAAAGGCTATGGAAATTTGCGTGTCAGAGGAGGGGGGTTGTAGGACTTGAAGTGAAGGAACTCCATCGTTCGTGTGGAAAGGATGGGTGTACTGCGTTGCCGAAGATAGTGGAAGCGTTGGGTTTTCCTCCGCCCGACGTTAAGGAGGACGGTAATAGTCGACCGTGTTTGGAGGTATCGACAGAAGCGTTGCAGTGGTGGTGTAGGAGAAGAGGAAGGATTAGTCGGAGGGTGAGGCTGCGGCCTCGGATGATTAAGGTGAGGCCTTCTGTGGTGCCGAGGTGTGTGTTGGGAACGGAGCCTATGGCTGTAGAGATGTGTGAGACCGTGGATGCCTTGAAAGCGTCATGGTTTGTTAGCGGGGACACGAATTGGAGTGACATGCATAAAGGGGAGGTGGCCATATATACCGAGAATAGGGATTCCTTTTGGTCTAGGATGATGGAACGAGAGTCTCGTATGTTGGCTAGGATAGAGGAGTTGGAGATAGCCTGCAGAGGATTGTGTGGGTTCGTGAGGGCTCTGGGCTAAGGTTAGGAACGGGTCTAGAATTAGAAATAGGACAGGGAGGGGAAGTAGTTGGAGTAGGAATTGCGGTAGTAGTGACAGTACGGTGATAAAGGAGGAGGAAAAGGGATCGGCACGGATGGGTTGCGGATTTGGATACGGAGGGGTGAATAAAATAGTAGGTAGAGGTGAGGAAGGAAAAGGATTGGAACGGAAATGTGGAGTTGGTGGTGGTTTCTCTTCGGACACGGAGCGAAGGACTCGTCGATTTGGCCCGGGCCTTGGCCCTCAACAGGAGAGGTCGAGGTGCGTGCAAGGTGTCATAGGTGTTGGGAGATAGGCCACCATAGGAAGGGTTGCAAGTCCGCGGTAGATAGGAGCGGGACTTGTTAAAGGTGTGGTGACGCTGGACACTTTATTAGAGGATGCCGTGCGAGAGTCGTGGGATGCGACCTGTGCAGGTCCGGTGGCCTTGCGTGGCGGCAGTGGTTGGGTGGGCGATGGTGGTGCGGAGGGCATACCTCGTCCACGGAAAGGATAGGAGGTAAGGACGTCCACCGTAGGGTGGATTCCGACTTCGGTCTTCCGACTTCGGAGTTCGCCCTATGGGTGGATGTCGGTCCTTTGGACTTTGGTCCTCTGGACATTTGGGGGATAACTGGTCCGGGCGCGTCTGACCACGGTCTTGTACCGGTTGGTCAGATTGTGCCTGTTTGACCGTTTAGGGCGAGGGGGGAAGGGGTGCGCAGACCCCAATTGTGAGGGCCTTGGGCATGAGTGCCACGCGGTGACGGGGGGGTTCGGACGGATAAAGAATAGACTTCGGTCAGGTTTGTTTCCCGAACCCCCCTGTTGTAAGCCACGTGGAGGCCGGGAGAGGTTTTAGTGGGTGCAAGCCCCACACTACCCCATGGTTCTGCGTGACCATGGGGTGTGCGTTAGGCATTTCCTCTTCTATAAAAAAAAAAAAAATGGGCTGGAGGTATGAGAGAGAGAGTGCGAGAAAGAGTAAGAGTGTGAGAGATAGAGAGTGAGAGAGTGAGAGAAAAACAGAGGATTCGCCTCGCTGGTGGCTGGTAGCAAAGCTAATGAGACCGCGGGGCAGCGGCGCCGGCGCAAGGCGACCGAGCCGAGCATTTCCGATTGAAAATGTATTTTCGAATGGAGTTACATTTATTTTTTTTTTTACAAATTCTAGAGATAAAATTACGTCACGAACTTCTAGAATATTCTGGAATCTTCAAGAACTTTCAAGAATCTCCGTCATTGGCCGACGCTACAACGTCGTTGACCGGCTCAGTCGCCTCGCGCCGGCGCCGCTGCCGCGCGGCCTCATTAGCTTTGCTACCAGCCGCGCCATCATTTTTGTACCATACCATATACCATACATGGTCGATGGACTATCACTTTTGTACCATACCATATACCATACATGGTCGATGGACCATCACTTTTGTACCATACCATACCATATATGGTCGATGAGACCATCATTTTGTACCATATCACATACCATACATGGTCGATGGACCATCATTTTTGTACTATACCATATACCACACATGGTCGATGGACCATCATTTTTGTACCATACCATATACCATCCATGGTCGATGGGACCATCATTTTTGTACAATACCATATACCATACATGGTCCATGGGACCATCATCATGGTAGCAGAGCTAATGAGGCCGCGCGGCAGCGGCGCCGGCGCGAGGCGACCGCCGTGCTGAGCGACGGCGACGCTGCCGCGCGGCTGGGCTCACCGCAGTGCTGAAGGAGATAGCGATGACAATAAACGGGCCGGTGAGAGGGAAAGAAAGGGAGAAAGAGAGACACATGTGGACGCGGCAAATAGCAGCGATAATAAATCGTGTCAAGGCGAAAGAGGCAATAACAAAACTTGGCCTCGCGCATTGTCCGCGAAATCGCAAGCGCCTCCCCGTTGCTCGCCAGTGTCACGCACGGGTCATGGAGATGAGTGCGACGCGTGAGGATAGCGAAACAATTGGCGAGAGGCGGAAATTTGTAGTCTCCCGTCAATTTGACGGTCCCGGGGCTCGTGCCCTCGAATACATATGTCAACGGCAAATATTTTTGTATTTTATATTTGTATTTCATATTTTATATTTTAGTGTAATAAAACATAAGGTGTAGCCAATTTTTTTGTGTTATAATTATTTAAAACACCTTACTAAACTTCCTAATTATATCGAATCCTACCAAACTCTTAACAATCCTTAACATATTGTACAATTCTTCAAACTCTTTTAATCGTACGTTTCCCAACTTTTAACCTTAATTGATAGTGGTAAAAATTGTTTTTACCAGTAGAAAAAGTTATAACTTATAAATTTTTTAAATTTCCCGCTAGAAATTCGTACTACCACTCCGGTTATTATGCTTTCCTAATACCAAAACCCAAAAACTCGGAAAACTGAGACTTCTCCGATTTTTCGGTTTTGCATCAAGAGAATATAATGAGTGAGAAAGTCGCTCGATTTCATCCGGATATCTCTTCGGTTATTATGCTTGCCTAATATAAAAACTCAAAAACTCGGAAAACTGAGATTTCTCCGATTTCTCGATTTTGTATCAGGAGAATATAATGAATGAGGAAGTCGCTCGATTTCATCCTGATACCTCTTCGGTTATTATACTTGCCTAATATAAAAACTCAAAAACTCGGAAAAATGTGATTTCTCCGATTTTACGGTTTTGTATCAGGAGAATATAATGAGTGAAGAAGTCCATAGATTTCATTTGAATACTTCTTCGGTTATTATGCTTTCCTAATACCAAAACTCAAAAACTCGGAAAACTGAGATTACTCCGACTTCTCGATTTTGTACCAAGAGAATATAATGAGTGAGGAAATCGCTCGATTTCATCCGAATACCTCTTCGGTTATTATGCTTGCTTAATATAAAAACTCAAAAACTCGGAAAAATGAGATTTCTTCGATTTCTCGATTTTGTATCAAGAGAATATGATGAATGGGGAAGTCGCTCGATTTCATCCGGATACCTCTTCGGTTATTATGCTTTCCTAATACCAAAACTCAAAAACTCGGAAAACTGAGATTTCTCCGATTTCTCGATTTTGTATCAGGAGAATATAATGAGTGAGGAAGTCGTTCGATTTCATCCGGATACCTTTCCGGTTATTATGCTTTCCCAATACCAAAACTCAAAAACTTGGAAAAATGAGACATCTCCGATTTCTTGATTTTGTATCAGGAGAATATAATAAGTGAGAAAGCCACTCGATTTCATCTGGATACCTCTTCGGTCATTATGCTTCCCTATTACCAAAACTCAAAAACTCGGAAAATTGAGATTTCTCCGATTTCTCGATCTTGTATCAGGAGAATATGATGAATGGGGAAGTCGCTCGATTTCATCCTGATACATCTTCGACTATTATGCTTTCCTAATACCAAAACTCAAAAACTCGGAAAACTGAGATTTCTCCGATTTCTCGATTTTGTATCAGGAGAATATAATGAGTAAGGAAGTCACTCGATTTTATCCGGATACCTCTTCAGTTATTATGCTTTCGTAATACCAAAACTCAGAAACTCGGAAAACTGAGATTTCTCCGATTTCTCGATTTTGTATCAGGAGAATATAATGAGTGAGGAAGTCACTCGATTTCATCCGGATACCTCTTCGGTTATTATGCTTCCCTAATACCAAAACACAAAACCCCGGAAAACTGAGATTTCTCCGATTTTTCGGTTTCATATCAGGAGAATATAATGAGTGAGGAAGTCACTCGATTTCATCTGGATACTTCTTCGGTTATTATGCTTTTCTAATAACAAAACTCAAAAACTCGGAAAACTGAGATTTCTCCGATTTCTCGATTTTGTATCAGGAGAATATAATGAGTGAGGAAGTCACTCGATTTCATCTGGATACCTCTTCGGTTATTATGCTTTCCTAATACCAAAACTCAAAAACTCGGAAAACTGAGATTTCTCCGATTTCTCGATTTTGTATCAGGAGAATATAATGAGTGAGAAAGCCACTCGATTTCATCTGGATACCTCTTCGGTCATTATGCTTCCCTAATACCAAAACTCAAAAACTCGGAAAACTGAGATTTCTCCGATTTCTCGATTTGTATCAGGAGAATATAATGAGTGGGAAGTCGCTCGATTTCATCTGGATACCTCTTCGGTATTATGCTTTCCTAATACCAAAACTCAAAAACTCGGAAAACTGAGATTTCTCCGATTTCTCGATTTGTATCAGGAGAATATAATGAGTAGGAAGCACTCGATTTATCGGATACCTCTTCGGTTATTATGAATTCCTAATATCAAAACTCAAAAACTCGGAAAACTGAGATTTCTCCGATTTCTCGATTTTGTATCAGGAGAATATAATGAGTGAGGAAGCCACTCAATTTCATCTGGATACTTCTTCGGTTATTATGCTTTCCTAATACCAAAACTCAAAAACTCGGAAAACTGAGATTTCTCCGATTTTGTATCAGGAGAATATAATGAGTGTGGAAGTCACTCGATTTCATCTGGATACCTCTTCGGTTATTATGCTTCCCTAATATCAAAACTCAAAAACTCGGAAAACTGAGATTTCTCCGATTTTTCGGTTTCATATCAGGAGAATATAATGAGTGAGGAAGTCACTCGATTTCATCTGGATACTTCTTCGGTTATTACGCTTTTCTAATACCAAAACTCAAAAACTCGGCAAACTGTGATATCTCCGATTTCTCGATTTTGTATCAAAAGAATATGATTAGTGATGAAGTCGCTCGATTTCATCCAGATACCTCTTCGGTTATTATGTTTCCCTAATATCAAAACTCAAAAACTCGGAAAACTGAGATTTCTCCGATTTTTCGGTTGCATATCAGGAGAATATAATGAGTGAGGAAGTCACTCGATTTCATCCGGATACATCTTCGACTATTATGCTTTCCTAATACCAAAACTCAAAAACTCGGAAAACTGAGATTTCTCCGATTTCTCGTTTTTGTATCAGGAGAATATAATGAGTGTGGAAGTCACTCGATTTCATCTGGATACTTCTTCGGTTATTATGCTTTCCTAATACCAAAACTCAAAAACTCGGAAAAATGAGACTTCTCCGATTTCTCGATTTTGTATCAAAAGAATATGATTAGTGATGAAGTCGCTCGATTTCATCCAGATACCTCTTCGGTTATTATGCTTCCCTAATATCAAAACTCAAAAACTCGGGAAATTGAGATTTCTCCGATTTCTCGATCTTGTATCAGGAGAATATGATGAATGAGGAAGTCGCTCGATTTCATCCGGATACCTCTTCAGTTATTATGCTTTCGTAATACCAAAACTCAGAAACTCGGAAAACTGAGATTTCTCCGATTTTTCCGTTTCATATCAGGAGAATATAATGAGTGAGGAAGTCACTCGATTTCATCTGGATACTTCTTCGGTTATTATGCTTTTCTAATACCAAAACTCAAAAACTCGGAAAAATGAGACTTCTCCGATTTCTCGATTTTGTATCAAAAGGATATGATTAGTGATGAAGTCGCTCGATTTCATCCAGATACCTCTTCGGTTATTATGCTTTCCTAATACCAAAACTCAAAAACTCGGAAAACTGAGATTTCTCCGATTTCTTGATTTTGTATCAGGAGAATATAATGAGTGAGGAAGCCACTCAATTTCATCTGGATACCTCTTCGGTTATTATGCTTTCCTAATACCAAAACTCAAAAACTCGGAAAACTGAGATTTCTCCGATTTCTCGATTTTGTATCAGGAGAATATAATGAGTGTGGAAGTCACTCGATTTCATCTGGATACTTCTTCGGTTATTATGCTTTTCTAATACCAAAACTCAAAAACTCGGAAAACTGAGATTTCTCCGATTTCTCGATTTTGTATCAGGAGAATATAATGAGTGAGGAAGCCACTCAATTTCATCTGGATACCTCTTCGGTTATTATGCTTTCCTAATACCAAAACTCAAAAACTCGGAAAAATGAGACTTCTCCGATTTCTCGATTTTGTATCAGGAGAATATAATGAGTGAAAAAGCCACTCGATTTCATCTGGATACCTCTTCGGTTATTATGTTCTCCTGATACCAAAAAATTTTTCTCTTGCTAATATCAATCAAATCAAAGACGAGTCAAACAATTTCCAATTTACCGTCCATATTGAAAGAGGGCTAATAATAAACACATTAATTTGCTTAAATAGTACAAAGAACATTTATTGAGGTTATTTTACTTTATAAATACATATTTTACAAACATATTTTATATTTTCATAATACATGTAGTATGTATATTTTTATTTTGTATAAATTTACTTAAATAGTACAAAGAACGTTTATTGGGTTTACATTACGTTATAAATACATATGTTACAAGCAATTTGTTTTTTATAATATATATAATATGTATATTCTTGTTTCGTACAATTTTGTACGCTTTTACTTGACGCATTCTCTTACCTTTATTTATATAATGCTATACAATTACGATCAAGCAGCATAGTGTTACTACGCTAAGTACATAAATACAATGACAGATTCTTGATGGCTAGAATAACGCTAAACTAATCGAATTAATCTAATATTTTGTTCACATCATACACGCACGTTATGTACATTATGCAATTAGAAATTTAGATATAATATACAAATGTACATTATACAATTATAAATTCATATATAATATACATTTGTATAACTTTTGATTGATTGTATAATTTTTGATTTATAATATTTTTTCTGAACTTTAATATGAATAAGCTAAAATGGCGCGCGCGTAGCGCGCGCTTGTAGTGTTCTAATATATGAAATTATTAAACGACAGAAACCGATGACGTCTCGTCAGATGCATTAGCGATCAAAATTGATCTTCACTTTTATTCTCCTTCATCTTTCATTAGGACTTTGCTCAGATACGCGTATATACACGCGTATGCAATACGCTGAATTCATTATGCACCATGTTGACAAGTACTGTTTGAAATTGTTTGGACGTGTGCTTTATCGATTTTTGGGTGTTTTGTGGAGCAGTCCCAAATAAAACTCTCTCTCTCTCTCTCTTTCTCTCTCTCTCTCTCTCTCTCTCTCTCTTTTTCTCTCTTTGACACGTGTATTTCATAAAAAAATATATACTTTGAGTTCGCATACGAGAATCTTATCTCAGAAAATAATTTTACTGTAGAGACATGTTGTAGAGACAGAAACGTAACGTAAATATCAGAAACGTATTTTCTTTACTCATTCGAGGGTTAAAATACAATCTTCCGAAAGTAATCCGACAACACATAAACTATGAATATATACTTTAAACATTATGGAACATGTAAAAAGCAGTATAAATTGTGTCGTCCACAATGCGCCTGTATCTTGTAAAAGCATTCGCAAATTGTATGAAAAATTCTATCTCAGAAAATAATTTTAATGTAGAGAAGAGGCTTGTATAAGGACTTATATTTTCTTACATATATCTCGTACGTGTTTTCTTATATGTCTAAGCAATACTTTGAAGTATAAAATAATTGGCAAACGAATACCTGGTTAGGCCTGGCGTATCGCGAGACAAATTATATGAAAGAAAAAAAATTCAGGAGATGAGAAAAGTTCATGAAAGGTAATTCGATACAATTAATTATGAGAAAATGCCTTTGTAACCGCGCGAGAATATACGACGAAACAATGTTGAGGACGTCTTCTGAAAAATTCAAGGAAACTTTTTGCTAAAATTATATAGTATTTTACGCACGACCATGCATTCCGATTTTTTAGTAATTTTATATTTTTAACATAACGTAACACATATTTTAACATAAATTTAATATTTTTTAACGTAACCCATGCCTCTCCCTCATTGCTATTTTAAATACTGTTCTTTATAAGTAATTACAGACGCTTTGCGTCAATCCTGCTTTCTGTCTGACCACACACGTTTGTAATTACTTGCAGCGTATTGACTTTACAACTCATATCCTAAAAGTGCGACCACGTAAAATAATTTTATTTTACATAGGCTTGAATGTTTTTGACGCAAAATTCTTTTCAACTTTTGTCTGTACAAGGTTTTGCAATTTAGAAGAATAAATAATAAATATAAAATAATAATAAAAGAAATAATTGAGAAAGAGAGAGAGAGAGAGAGAGAGAATAAAAATAGAACAGAAAATAATAATAGAGTGTGAGAATGTGTTGGAAAATGTCAAATTTTTGAAAAATAAATATGCATTTGTAAAGTGCGTAAAATATTATAAACTTTTGTTCAGAACGTTTTCTTGGGTATTTCGGTTTCTCTGCAATAAAATTATTTTCTTAACTTCGCTGCAATATATATATATATATATAAGTTTATTTTCTCATGCTTAGAATACGGATTGTGAATACCGTGCATATAAGCAGATGTAAATTTGCTGTGGTCAAACGGAACGCGAGACAGAAGCAAGGTGTCTACATTAACTTGCAGCACAGTGTTTACAAAATAATTTTATTGCAAGGAAACCAGAAATAAGAAATATATTTCTCTAAAACTGCTTTCTTTCTTGGTTCTTAGAAACTAAATTTACCGTGGTGAAAACAACAGAGACGAGTTTTCTCTTTTATACATTTAGAAATGCCGAGATCCCCAAATTCATATATTTAATTGTGAAAAATCAGCTGTATCGGTTACAAAAATATCGGGAAATTTGCGACATGGGCGACAGAGCATTTTCAACGTTTACATATCGTTCCGACATGTACAAACATATAAACGAGAAAATTAATTCTATAACTTCATCATCCCCCTTTTTTTTGTCGAATCTCGCTGAGGATATCGGCAGTCGCGCCTAGCGAGTTGGAAATTACGCGCGACTGCAATTTCGGCGTTCGACCAGGCGCGAATATAGAAATATATCAATTACAACAATCCGCAATATGTCGTGACACGGCTGACGATGATTTCGGCCTCGCGGCGGTTGCGCACGCGACACGATTTTTATTCTCTCGATCTCGACGTATGTGCGTGTGTATATTTTTTTCCTTCTCCCTTTCCCATTTTTCTCTTTTTTTTTTTCTTGCCGCCGGTGAACAAAATCCGTTAAGAGTGAACAGATATCGATTCCGCGGCGGTGGCACCGCCCCAGTTTGCGGGCCAGGCCGGGCGTGGTGGTGTCGTAGGCCGCTTATAACAACCCTCTTTTCTACGACACCGTCGTGCCGCCGATTCCGTACGGTTAACCGCAATTCCCGCAGGTGAGCATAGTAAGAGATATCTCTCCCTGCGACCTGTTCCGTGGCTGCGTCACGGGACGACGACATCGTAGCCGCCAATTTCGCGATCGATGCGATGATGCTGGATTCGCGACGCATCGCTGCTACACCTCGTGGGACATGGAAGCGCCGTGAGCGCTTCGACATTTCCACACGGAGCTACGCTTTGTGTGTCTATGTGTGTGTGTGTGTGTGTGTGTGTGTGTGTGTATGTGTGTGCAATATGTTTCTTTTTGTTATAAAATAACACACGCGAGTGCATCTCGGGAATCGCGTTACTCCGGTAAATACAATTCAGCGCGATCTATTGTGGCGCGAGATTGCGTTTAAACGCTCCTTTCCTGGTGGAATCGCTCTCGGCAGGATATTAAAAAAATTTCTCCCCGCGGATCAGGCTCGCCTAATTGTGATCGAATAATGCAATAAGGGATCGTTTCATGTTTCTCCTTTCTCTCTCTCTCTCTCTCTCTCTCTCTCTCTCTCTTCCTCTTTCTTTCACAAACACGTCGCGCACGAAACCTCGCGTGTGCGATACGAAAGGGCGGGTGCGAGGAAGAGGGGAAGATATTAATATATGGTACGTTTATTTGGCACATCAGCGACGGCACGAGCAATTGAGGCAAGCGTGAAACATATTGGGCGTGGATTTTTATTTTTTTTATGTTTTTCGTTAAAAAAAACCTTGCTCCCGTCACGTGACATTTTCGATCGCACCAGCGCATGAATAAAACTGTAAACCTGCTGGCAAATAAACGTTTGCGGCAAGTGGCGATGCGACGCACACCCGAGCTCTTTTCTTTTTTTCTTTTTTTAAATAGGCAGCTCGTACGATTTGCGGTTTCAATTAAAAGGATGATACTTCGACACAAATTAGCCGTGATCTCGAAAAAAAGAAAAAAATGTAAAATACACAGCGACGATTCGACGACGAGTCGAAGCGAGTCGACGTGTTGGATGGGACGAGAAGCGATCTCGACTTCCGGCGAGATTACGCACGATGTAACCGTTTGAAGCGTAAATACCGTCTTTGTGATCGGCGGCAGGTATCTAATACAGCGATATAATATATCGCGTGTGTTATATACCCCCCTGTCCTCCTCCCCAACCCCCCGCGACCGTTCTTTACTCGCCAAAGCATAAGAACGCTATTAGCCTGTTACAAAGGAAGGGCTGAGTATATTATCAAGCAGGGGCGCGCGCGCGCGCGCGCACGGCACACAGCGTGCATGGACGTGCTGGAAATGAAGAGTCCTGATGGCTCGCGGCCCATCGTGCGGCTTAACTCGATACAACGACTTTTGTGCGGTTGAACTTTCCAACTCGGCCGAAAGGGCCAATTATGGCCTAACTTTTTTAAAGGCCGGCAACTTCGGATGGAAATCGCGAGCGCGGAGCTTTCCTCGCCTCGTCGATGACTGGCGATACGCGACGGGCAAAAAGAAAAGGCAGACAGAAGGCAAGTATCGCCCCCGATATCGTGAATATCGTCGAGAAAATGTTTGCGGACGCAGCGGTTGAGCGATCGGCTTGTGAAAAGATGGATGTGATTGGTGAATCTAAAAGTATACACCAGTCATAGGTAATTGCTATGCTCAACAATTCGTGTACTTGGCTGCAAAATGCAATGAATTAAGGAGCACAGCGTAATTATTAGGATCGAGAGCCGACACTGACAGGCTATAAAATTCCTTACCTGACAGCTAATAAATACATTGTAACAATAAATAAGTTAATACAATATAAAATAGTATGACAACTAAATTAGTGATGATGTATATAATAAATATGTATATAATATGTATATAATGATGTATATAATAAATATATACTGCAACGATGAATAAGTTGGTAAAGTAAAATAGCACAATTGAATTGTACATTTAACAATCGAACTATAAATCATATACAGATTATATTAATTAGTATAATGAAAAAGTCATCATATGTATATATTATAAAAGAATAATGTGACAAAAATATCCTTCCTGAACCTCCTGTTTCCTGAATTCTCAGTTGCGTTGCCTGCTGTCTTGTATGCTGTCACTTCGGCGCCTATCATAACAAATTATGCGCAAGCCCGTGGCAGCTCTCAGTTGTGATAGTTTGATGAACACCTCGTCTCATCATGTTTGAATCTTTTTGCGATCAGTTGCACGCTGGCTTTCAGAACGATTTGAACATTCTTATTGAACGCAGTCCTGGAATGCAGTTCCGATGGGAGAACTTGTTTCCAAAAGACTCCCCAGGTGTTAACTTCTCTCATTGAACATTCCGCGCTCCGAGCGGAAGAAAAGTTTCAAGAAAACCCAATATACAACAGTCGAGTCCTCTTTAGACATAAACAAGCATGTATTCGAAAAAGAGAAAAAAACACGAAGCTGATAACGACGGAATAATTAATTGCTCGCCTCGAAGCTCTCAGCTCGCCTAAGATTTCGTCAACGAGGACGATGACAAGGAGAAGAGAGGAGGGGGGGGACGAAGAGGGAGCACACGGAGGTCGCTCGTTAAAATTGCGACTTATCGATAAGAAGGATTCCGGTGGTCGCCGTTAATTGCCGCGACAAATACCGCCGAGCCCGGGTCGGCGTTACACGCTAATGAGTCTGGCGAAGTTTAAGAAGACATTCGCTGCTGACATCCGGTTAAGTTTCGCACAAGCGCTGCGCGCGTGCACGGTCTCTCCCTTCCTCTCGCGCTCAGGACACAACACCTAAACATCATAAATATATTATCAAGCGACAAGCGGTGAGCGTTATCGCCGCTAAAATGCCTAAGCCGCTTTGCGACGTGTACCCCGAAGGTACTCGTCGCCTCGCGAGCGACGTCGAGCGAGTATTGATTCGAAAGGCATCGCCTGTAGTACCGTCGCAGTACTTTCCGGAGAAATTGCTTCTTTCCGATTAACTTAATTTCGCGAGACGCGTATTGCCTCCCATAGGAGATGGAGATGGAGGAGACGGAGGAGGGGGAGGAGGTGGCAATGATGGTGGAGACAGAGGAGGAGGAGAGATGGCACAGCCGATTGGCTTCAACAGTTTCGGTTACCGTAAGTGATACTCCGACTTGAAACACGGCGAGGGAGCTTCCTTCGCTAACCTTCTCTTTCTGTCTTCCCGATCTGTTATCGTTCGTACAGCTTGCTTCATGGAAAGCTTGTCTCAACTTGAGCTCTTTTTCCCCCCTCTCTCTCTCTCTCTCTCTCTCTCTCTCTTTCTCTTGCGGAGCCAGAAAGTTCTCTTCGACCGCGAGTCGAGGTTTAATCCTTTGAAGCACGATATCCTTTTGGAAATTAGATTATATTTTTAATTTTGGTCTTTTTAATAGAGAGATATCAAATAGGACGAGCGGGGTGGGTTTTCACGGCTTGATTTGAAAAAGCGATTTCAACGGGAGATTTTAATTTTAAATTTTTGTTATAAAAAATTAGAGAAGAAACGAGGGAGTGGGGATTGTTGTTTCACGCGTAGAATATTTTTAGAAATATTATACTGCTCCCTGTATTCTCCCCCTCCTTAATTCTATGAATGCAATTTTGTTCTTTAACGGTGCTTCTGCAGGAAGTGGCAGAAAAATTCTGGCAGAAATGAAGAATTTTAGGAAAAAAGGAACAACAAGAGCTACGTTATTATTTGTCTTAATAATGACTCTCTTACGCGTTATAGCGATTGTTACAGCTTTCGCAATCTGTATTCTGTAACCTACCAGTGCATTTTTACGTCGGTGTCACTCTCATCGCTCGAAGAGTAAAGGGCACAACCAAAGGGTTAAATGTTAGATTTAAAACAAAAACAGATTTCTTTGCGAACAATTAGCGGATTTCTTCTCGGCAGGTCCGCCGAGAAGACGCCGCGATACTGCGATACCTGCGTTCGGCGCTCTGCAGCGCTCTCTGCGCATTAAAGTCAGCGGCAATTTCGCCGGCGCGGCGCGGCGCGGCGCGGCGCAACGACCGCTGCATTATTGAGCAGGGTTTTAAGTATTCCGTTGCAGCGTCACGAAATTTTGTACACGATCAATTCGATCGTGCGCGGGAATAAACGTCAAAGCCGTCTTTATTTTATTATTGACCGGCCGCATGCGTAATAAAACGGCCAAGGGCGTGTGTGGGCGTGGCCGGGCGGGGGGAAAAGTGGTAATTAATTTTTGATAAACCCGCGCTCACACACGCGTCGGGGCGGATTACCCGCGTCGCCGTAAACTGATTTCACTCGTACTTCGGGCGGTGTGTAATTTCGTTACTCGCGGCCAGATAACGCGCGCGATTATGCGAGCCCGTGAACGGGGATTTATTTAGCCGCTCGCGGAAGCCCGACCCGCCCCAAACGCGGGCGCGCGATTAAAAGGCAACTTGATCGAAATATGTTCCATCCGCGGGGAATGAAGGCGCACCGGGCAAGGATCAAAGCGGAGGACCGCGCTTCGTCAGGGGGCCGCCTCGATCTTGCAGTCGTACGACACAGTCGTTCGCGCAGGCGCACGTGTGCGTGCGTGCGTGCGTGCGTGCGTGCGTCGTGATTAGACGCCGCGAGCGCGACGAGATTAATAAGAGGAATTACATATCGTCCACCGTGTCGGTTTCCGCCCCGTTGGCTACACAATGGAGAGGAACGCAGGCTCCATTAACGACCACGTCTCGCTGGCATGTTAAGTCGCATCTCTTGCTCCTACTCCTCCCCCCCCCTCCTCCTCCTCCTCTCTGTCTCTCCCTCTGCGTGAGATCATAGATACACGACGAGAGTACGTCGAGCATCCGGATTCCTGTTCGGTTCGCCGCGATACCATCAGCCGCACGCGGAACGAGAGACTCTCTCTCGTTCCGCCGTTGTTGTCGTCTTCGGTATTAAACACCCTCGACAAGAAATGCGCCCGTTCCGACGCGGAAGCGTCCTTAGCCTGGAGTCAAGGAGGGTGGTGGATAGCGGCGGGAGGATAGAGTTTCGCCGTGGAAACTGAAACTCGGCGCCGCGCGTTGCGACGCGTCGTTATTTTCGCTTTCGGTAATTTCGCCGGTAATTACGAGGCGCGTGCGCATGCAATAAAAGCGCGATCGCGCCGGCGAGAGAGAAAGACGGGGAAATGAATAATTTCTTCCGACGGACGCGATATATATCGCGGATGAATATCTCGCAACTCGTCCCGCAACGTGCGCCCCCTTGCGGAGATTATGGTAATAATGAAGTTGCCGGCTGTCCGCGATCGCAAAGGGATTTTTCAGCGTTGGGTGGGAGTGTAACGACGACTCTCGGCGAACCTCAGACGATGTATTATCGGTGACACGTGCGAAACACGCTTTAATTAGTCAGTACGTCAACATCCGGCGAGGTAGCTCTCTCGCGAAGTTTGCCACTCGATGAAGATGCGCGATTCTGTGATATATCGCAGGTAATGCGGCTTTACGTGTTTGAATCGTAATGCGATGTTCGATTGGGTTTCCATCGCAAAATTTCACGCGATTTGGAAAATATCACCCCTCCCCCTTCGCAGAAATTCAAAATCTCCCGCCAAGTCAAGATTGCACGTGCATTAAAAGATATCACCATTCATTAAATTCCTGTTTAGAATGGTGAGAGAAAAATTAGTTTCGCTTCACATGCTTTAAATGTTAAACGCGTACTCATTTGCAGAACGGCTGTACTAGCGATTTTTACACTTTTTCTCGATTCAAGTTGGCATCACATAAAATGGTCTTAATCGAGAGCTACTGCTGACAAAAGAAATTAAAATTAAAATCAAATAATTTAATAAGAGAGAGAGAGAGAGAGAGAGAGAGAGAGGGGCTAGTATTACTATTTTATAAATATACTTGTGAACATTGACAAGGATTATAATGAATAACTTTGACCGTAATGAGAGGCAAGTTAAGCCAAACGAATATTTTCGGTCATCCTTTTTCCGAACACCTTGCCCCGCGTACAATGGAAAAGGGAGGACAACGGAGGAGGATTTCTCCAAGAGAAGTCTCGTGGACGATTCGGCATGGAAAATGCGAATACGTGCTGGGAGCCAATCTATCCGAAACGAGGAAGAAAGAAACTCGGCAAGAATATCACGTGGAAGGATATTGCATCGTCGTCGAGTTTCGCAAAAGAGGGATAGACATCAAGCTCAGAGGGAGGGAGGACTAACGATTTCGATTCTGTTTTCGTCCTCGCAAGCCCGAATCACCCCTGGCAATCGCCGGTCAATAAACATCGGTAGAATGAGAATTTACTTATCCTTCGCGTTTTGCACCGAATGTCTAATTGATCGGAAAATTACCAAACTACACTGAAATATATATACACTTTTGTAAAATATTATTACGAGAAAAAGAAAATTAATCTCATTGATTATATAAATATTAGTGAAATTGAGTTAGACAAAGTCCGATGTGAGTGCGCTTGAATTATTCTCTACCAGCACGTAGAATACCCTGTTGTATATTTTTTCATATATTCACGTATGAAAATAATAAATGAAAAAATTGTTGGCAGAGATGGTGCTGGAAGAGGCGGGCTGCGAAGATCGTAAATCGCGCGGGGTGAAATCCTTCGGGCTGAGGGTGGAAAATTCGCGATACAATGCGGCGGATAGCCGAGGTCCTCGAGATGCACGACAAAAGTCCTCGAGCGGAGGTATGTTAGGATGACACTCGAGAAGGAGGAAACGGGGAAACCGTTCACCGAAACGTTTTCACGCCGCCTCGACTTTTGAGCGTTCTCCATCCCCCGGAGGTAGTAGATGGAGACTGGCTGCGTCTTCCGTGTACGATCGTCCGCGTAATCTCGCGTCTGTGACCGTCGTTCGTTAGCCCATTTCGCGAATAGGTGATTAACCCCTTGCGTTGGAATCACGTTTCCCCGACGTTGCGCTTTCGCGAGCCAAGCGCGTACATTTACTAGCGACTTGATTCCGCCTCGTTTCGTAATAACCAAGTTTTTCACTCATTTGTACCGTTGAGGCTGTATCAAATCTACCTCTCGCATGAGACATTCAGATTTTATTAATTCTCACTTAATTTTGAGTTACTTTTTTAAGAAAGGTTCGAGTGAACGATCGCCTTCAATGCGGTGGATGGCGACGCCTGTCGTACGTCGGTTAGGTCAAACTAATTGATTACCTAATTAATTAAAAAAAAACTAATTAAAAAAACTAATTAAAACAAACTAATTAATTGAAACTTGACTACAAAATTAACTAATTAATTAAAATAAAAATTACCGGTTTTCTCCTTCCCATATACGAGTCATTACCGGCGAAGTGGTTAATCATCTTTCTTCAGATTTTATTAATTCTCACTTAATTTTGAGTTACTTTTTTTAAGAAAGGTTCGAGTGAACGATCGCCTTCAATGCGGTGGATGGCGACGCCTGTCGTACGTCGGTTAGGTCAAACTAATTGATTACCTAATTAATTAAAACAAACTAATTAATTGAAACTTGACTACAAAATTAACTAATTAATTAAAATAAAAATTACCGGTTTTCTCCTTCCCATATACGAGTCATTACCGGCGAAGTGGTTAATCATCTGACGAGGATTCGGCGCGTCCTTCGACGTCCCGACCAGGCTCGAGCGACCTGCGCGTACACGCGGTCAAACAAGCGCTTTGTATCATCCTCGTCCGAAATATATTTTTATCGGCAACCGACAATTTTGCCGAAATAAATCTCTGTCATTTTCCCGAGCCGGCCTTGACTTGATGTTCGACTGTGTGTCGAACTCGCCGGCAGGTGCTTTAAAATTCGCCGTTCAAGTCGACACAATTCGAATAAAAGTGAGCCGCGTCCGCGACGCGGCTGATTGTGCGCGTACGAAAATCGGACGAGAATACAGCCCGGGCTCGGCGAATCCTATCGACATTCGTTCACTCTGAAAAACGAGGCTAGCCGCGGAGAGGAGAGAGAGAGAGAGAGAGAGAGAGAGAGAGGAGAAAGCGAGAAAAAAAATGTGCACGCCGCGATGGAGCGCTCTTCTCGCGTGAGACTCCGAAGCAATTGAGAGCGGAATCCGCTATAAATATCCATAAGTGCATTACCGCGCGCGCCGCCCAGCAGCGGGAATGAACATAAATATGAATTATGTATTTCCCCGGCTGCTTAAAACTATACACCAAAACTGCATCGTGCTTCATCCGGAAGACTACAATGGACCGCGGGAACGACCACGACACGCGTGGCTGTTCCCGGAGTAATGATATTCCGGACTCCCGTTGTACGTTCCGCGGGCGTTCCAGATAGACGAACAGCGCGGTATGTTTGATCCCGACGAAACTTGACCCGTATGTTAAGCAGACACGAGCCGAATAAATCCGCGGGATTTCGCCGCTTTACACACGACGGGATCGCCGTGCGACATTTGTAGCCGCGCGCTCCTCGCCGCTACACCGTGCAGTCGGCGTCATGTATGCCTTACCATCCCCCAAATTGAGGGTTACACGGTGCCCAGCGTCGCGCGAGCATGCGCACAGGGTTGAAGAACGCGCGGAAGCGCACGGGGGGGGGAATTTTGTGGTACGGCTTACGATGGAGTTTTGTCTCTGTCTACAGTATTTTTCGACAAAATGCTCTGCACTCCGGCATTGTAACGTGAAAATTTATGCCGCGAAAATAGTGAATAGCGGTAAAATTATATCCTCCCATTTTCAAATACTCCTCGTGAGGCTGAACTATACACTTTGCGAATGGGACTTTTTTTTGTTCGCTTTAATACGTTCTATGCCTTCACGAGGCTCTATCAAAATTCTCCCGGGACACCCTGTATATCCCAAAATTTACTACATAACGTACGACTTTAGCTAAATGTAATAGGATTGCAGATTTTCTTCTTCACCGTGGTAAAATTATGGTTATTTTGTGCTGTGCAGCAAAATATTTGAGTAAGTGCAACAATTTTGTAAGAAAAATTAAAAACCCAATATGTTTGAGTAAATAATTTCGGTCATAATCTTTATATGACCCAAGAGAGCGTTGCTCCATTTTTTTATAATTTTATTATAATTTTTATCGCAATTTCTTCTCCGTGTTACCTTGGTTATATAAGATGTCTGATAATTCGCACCCACTATTTACATAGCGTTATTCTTCATGGGAATTTGCCCATAGATTTTTCTACAGAATTTTCGCCATCTGATTCATCAAGAAAATATCGTTACGTTTTCATCGAGAAAAATTATTATATTATTTACAGCAATTCTCTTCTATTTTCAATATAACGCATCTTTGAAGCCAAGCTTCAGATTAAAATTCAGATTAAAATTGTTGGAATAAAATTCGCATGAAATTGAATTTAGCAAACAGAAAAATTTTTGTTGAGTAAAGTATGTCAGATTATTATAAAATACAGCCCTGTACAAAAAGTGGGAGCGAATTAATGGACGTGATCCATTAATGATAATACGTACATGACTCAGCGTGTGTATGTATTCTCGCAGGAAGCACTCAACGCGCCTGAAAGGATATATTAATATGTCCGTATGGTCGAAACTCCCGCTGAACACACTTGCACATAAGCGCAGGATTCCCCTCGCTGTGAAGTTCCCGTGTATTCTGCGATACGTCCCTCTCGCTTTGAACAACCTCAAACGAATTCAGAAAGAGGAGCGCGACGTTCCACGCGTATACGCTCGCGTTTGTCGCGAGCGTACATTCGTTGTTCCCGTCTCGTGATGAAACGTCGCTAATTAAACCTTAACGTTGAAATTACATCTTCCACAGACTGCGCTCTCGCGAGCCAAACGTGCAACTCGCTGACCACCAACCTAATTTAACCGTCTCGTCCCGTAACAATCCGAAATTTTGACCAAGATTTTACGAGGTGGTGCAAAAGTATGAGTACATAGAAGTCCAGTTGCAAGTAAACCGCCGATTTACATGTGAAGCGTCGCCAGCGCTGTTGGTCGAGAGAAATTTTAATTTTAATATATTTAATTAATTATCAACAAAAATCTCTGCACAATATTGAGACACAAACGGATCTCGGAATCGCATGATGCGGATCTTCCGCGGCGATAAAGTCGCGACGAAACGCGGAAGAATTTTTGTAAAATCAGGCGCGGATGAAAGTAAACGTTAATTAAATAAAAGGGCTTCAGAGGGACAAGGGAAAACATGCGATATCAAAGAGACGCCATTCAACGGCGAGGTATCTTCGCGACAACGGAGGCGATGTGTTTACATACACACGTTCGCACGCAACACACAGGCGAGCGCGCGCAAAGGCCAATCTCTCCTCAATATGTGAGCGAGCTTGAAACTTTAATTTCTCTTCTCAAGGCGCATTGTTTGAAAGTTCTATCGCGCGGTAATTGCTCCCTTGTTTCGGTACGTTGATCAATATAAAGTTGCTTCCCGCCCTAACCTCGCGAGAGGTCCTAAATAGTGTATGAATACCCGTTCCGTCCCAATGAAGGGACCTCCGCCGAGACGACTCGCTTCTAATTAACTGGAATTTATTATTCGTGACACAAATCTCTGTTCTACGGGAGAAGGCGCCTTAATGGTTCTTTATATGCTCACGTCGCAATTAATTCTACCGAGATACCGACGTGGATTTATACTTTCCTGCAGCTCCGTGTCCGTCCCCGGGGCTTCTTCTTCTTCTTTTTCTTCTTCTTCTTCTTCTTCTTCTTCTTCTTCTTCTAATTTCCCGCTAGTTCTAAGTTCACTCGCTCCTCCGGCTTAAAGCTGGAAACGCAGAGCTGGACTAAAACCGCTCACCGATTTTGACGCGACGCCGCGATGTTAACCGCGGCACGTCAAGATCAACGTACACGAGTTTGCCGTTTTTCTTTTGTTGGCCGGCCGATCCGGTGGCAACGATTTGCGGAAGTAAGTCAAGCAAAGCTTTCTCGTCGGCGAAAGCAATTCGTGTAACCGGCGCGATCCATCGAGTTCGACGTGCGCGCGCGCGCTCGCTCGCTCGCTCGCTCGCGTTTTGCCGGACGGGTGAAACTTTTGTTTCCTCGATGCGCCGCTATTTTTCCGCTCATTGTTCCTCCCCACATCGTTTTCATCGTTACGCCTGCGCGTTTCTTCTTGCGCTGCTGTTTACTTGACCGTCGAGACTCTCTCGCGTTCGCGAGAGACGCGAAAAAGGGGGAGCAGCGTGCAACAAACAAAGGCTCATTTCTATACGTTGCGGAGAGCATCGCGCTCCGATATATGTAGGTGGCTTTCTTTCCCGCTGCCTTCCTTTCCGCCTTTCTTCCCATTAAACTTGGATTTAATCGTCCGCCCCCGATCAATTCCACTACTCGTTTCCTGCCCCCCCCCCCTCCCCTCCCTGCCCCTCCAGCGTTCCGCTAAAGTGCTTCGTCGATAAAAATCGTCAGCGGATGAATCCGCCCGAGAGGAAAGCCGCTTCCAACTGTTAACGTTAACGGCAGAACGCGCATATAAAATCGCGAAAAAAGAAAAAAGAAAGGAGAGAAAAATGCAGAGAGGAGTGGCTCACGCGCGGGACGCGAGCGGAAAGCAACGGACGGGACGACAAGCAACGTCGGTGTCATATTTTTTTTTTCAATACGTTTATTATTTTTTAAACAATAATTTTAACCGTTCGTTATTTCAATCGTTTTACATACGTGGATAGTTGTGTAGAGAGTGTAGACGTTAGCTTACAAATAGATTAGTTTAGTTTATTCATACATAATGTGTGTATGTGTGTGCGTGTACGTGTGTGTGTGTGTGTGTGTGTATGTGTATGTGTCCTCTTTATGTCCCGTTAGAGTAATGGCTCCTTGCAATTAGGTAATTAATATTTTACACATAGCGTTTCTGCTCTTCCGCTTTCTTTCTTTCTTTCTTTCTTTCTTTCTCCCTCTCTCTTCTCTCTTCTTCTCCTTCTCTCTCTCTCTCTCTCTCTCTCTCTCTCTATCTTTATCTATCTATCTATCTTTCGCCTCTAATCCCCTCCGCGTATCGCAGCCCACCCGTCATTCGAAGTTCGTCCTTCCCCTGCTGCCCCGTCTCTCCGCTAGCTCTCTTTTAAATCCTCCGCCTGGAGCGGAATTACGTGAGGAATTATAGACGGATTTAAGTGCCATTTGCCCGTCGAAGCGTGCGACCGCGCGAGATCGAGCGCGCCGGCTCGAAATGCGCAGCGCGAGACACGGCGCGGCGTGTGCGTTTCGTGACGAAGCGACGGAAGGAAAACGCCGGTTGGACGAGAGAAAGCGAGGTAAACGCGGAGGGTCGGACGAGAAGCGAGCGAAATCGCGATCGCGTGCGAATGTGCCAATGCGAACGCGCGCGCGCGGCGCGTGTGAAAGAGAAGCGAAGTCTCTCTCACCCGCGCGAGTTCTTCGCGCTCTTAAGCCCCGGAAGTGTCGTGTTTCCCGCCGGACGCGCGATGTATGACGCGATGTACGCCGTGGCATCGCCGACGTATATCGCGTGTGGACACGCGTAATCGCCGATGGATACGTGCGATTGAGCGAACGAGCGGCCGAGCGATTTTCTAGCCGGCTACGCGATCGCGCCGAATGAGAGGATTACGACGCGCGCGCGCGTTATCGCTCTCGGGAGTCCTGCCGAGCCCTTTAAATTTATCCGGATCGTGGCAGTGCGACGAAGATATCCCGGCTACTAAACTCGATTGTTACTTTCGACGAACAGGATCAGCCTGGAAACGCTCTCGGCTTTCTCTCCCCCGCTCTCTCTCTCTCTCTCTCTCTCTCTCTCTCTCTCTCTCTCTCTCTCTCTCTCTCTCTCTCTGTCTCTGCTTCTCTCCTCTCTCTCTACAATGAGCATCACGACTCAAAAGTTTGCTTGGAAAGTAATTCTGTCTAATCACACAGCAGACTTGTATCTCCTCCCACTTCTGCCTTCATCTACCGAGATCTTTTCGCTCAGCCACGTTTTGTGAGCCACCATTGTTGAGCATACGGTACCCGATATCGGCGACGCTATCCGTTTGCTACGATAATCTCTCCTTTTCTTCTATGACCCCTCGCCCCTTTCTCTCTCTCTCTCTCTCTCTCTCTCTCTCTCTCTCTCTCTCTCTCTCTCTCTTTTTCTCTTTCTGTCGATCGCGCGAGCGTCATGGTGCGTCGCGCACCAAGTTGAATGTACAAAAGAAGCGGCAAAAGTCACTGTACGCGTCGTCCATCGTGCGACAGTGATCCGGGGAGGCTCGCGGAGGCTGAAATTAACGCCGGCGGTGTAATCACGACGACTGCGCCGTTGTCGGTGAGCCCGTCGGAATACCCCGAATTGGCGGAATATCCGAATAATCGATGCGGATAATCCGGATATTCCGACGTGTAAATTGCGACGACGACGACGACGACGACGACGACGACGAATCGATACAGGGTGGGCAGGAAAGGGAGGGAGCAGCCGCGAGCGACGATTTTCCCAGAGTGAAGTGATCGCGCTGTGAGTCCTTCGGAGCGCCGACATTGTCAGCTAGGAAAAAAAATGAAACAGAGACGAAGAGAGAGAGAGAGAGAGAGAGAGAGAGAGAGAGAGAGGGAGAGAGGGAGAGAGAAGGAGAGAGAAACAGAGAGTTATCCAGACCGCGCGAATGTCGAAGGAGCTTCGCGATTCGTATACTCGCGCGAGGACGAGCACAAGCTTCGTGTTCGAGCGGCACGTTGCATCTCCGACTGGCCATGATGTCGGCGAATCGTTCTAATACTCTGCGGTTTTCCCGGTGAAACGGTCTCCCTACATGAGCGACATTAGTGTTTTTCTCTCCTCTCCCTCTCCTTTTCTCTCTTTCTCTACGGAAGCGTCGATAACGCGACGATGACGCGAGTCGCGAAATCGAAACGACGAGCCGCAAATGAACGTAACCCGATCTCAACCGAGTTCTCTCAAAAGAGTTTGAGATTGTATGTTTTACATCTCTTATCGACCGAAGGTTGAAGAGGGTGGGTCGAGTAAAGAGGTGCAACGCTCATACTTGCGTTGCGGTGCGGTGATCGCCGCGACGTTGATTCTCGGGATGGAAATCTTCAAAGGGGAAAACGCGCTTTTGGCGCGGGTGTCATTAAGAAACAGGTAGAGAGAGAGAGAGAGAGAGAGAGAGAAAGAGAGAGAGAGAAAGAGAAAGAGAGAGAGAGAGAGAGAGAGAGAGAGAGAGAGAGAGAGAGAGAGAGAGAGAGAGAGAGAGAGCAACGACCAAGCGGAGAGAGACGTAATGGGCGCACGTTGGGCAAGGTGGCACTCATTTCTGAGACACAGCACAGACACAGACGCACAAGGAGCGGACAGACAGACAGACAGACAGACAGACAGACAGACAGACAGACAGACGGACAGACAGGCGAACAGACGGACAGACAGACAGACAGACAGACAGACAGACAGACAGACAGACAGACAAACGGACAGACGAACAGACTGTGATAGACAAAAACAGTTAGAGAGATCGGCATATGTGAAGAATGTAGAAATCTCTCGGTGATTCGTTGTTTATTTAAAACAAATTGCATTCCTCCCCCAAAAAATCTGGCGCCTCTCTCCTTACCTTAATAATCGCGCTCGGCTTCTTCGCCGCACAGTGCGTGTGTCCTTGAGATCGCTGTTCGTTCTGTGTACATCTCTCTCTCTCTTTTTATTGTTCGCACACCACCTCCACCATCACTACCAACATCACCTCCATCATCATCATCATCATCATCATCACCTCCTCCTCCTCCTCCGCGCCAGCGCTCGCGCGCTCCGCTTATATTATTATAATATATACGCGCGACTATATCGATTTTTTTTGTAATTCCACCACACCATGACGTCACTTCGAAATCCGCGACTCGCCGGAATGATAATATAACGCTCGCTAATAATATCAATGACAATAATAATAATAGTTACAATAATAGGATAATATAGCGATTACAATAATTAATAATCGTCGTAATCGTACGATAATGATCGCGATGACCGCAGAGTGTGTGACGGCGGCGAGAAATACTCTCTGCACCCCCGTTCACCCCCGTCCCAACCCCGCCCAACACCACCCCCCGAAACTCGTACCTACGGCGACCTCACCCCTTTCGCCACTCCCCCTCTCCACCGCTTCGCGTCGTATATATGTACATATGTATATCAATAATTATCTCACTTCTTTCGTTATAGTATCGATTAGTTAAACGTTCCTGTCACGCGCGCACGCTCTCCCTCCCTCTCCTTCCCTCTCTCTCTCTCTCTCTCTCTCACACACACACACACACACACACTCTCTCTTTCTTCCTTTCTCTATATATAGCGATAATATAAACACTATATACCGATAATGACAGCAGCGGTGACGTGATGACACGCGACGCGGATGGCGCGAGCTCGATGGCGCGGCGTTTTCGATCACGTCGAAAAGGGCGCGTGAAAGAAAGAAAAAGAGTGAACCCCGCTCGTTAAAAGAGCTCGCGCGAGCGATCGGCGACGAGGCGATCGATGGCGAGGGAGTCGTCGGCCTCTCTTCAATCATCCCGCCGTGTGCGGAATAATCGGACTTTCCGGAGCAGCGTTTTCCTGCTTTTTCCGTTTTGTCGATCCTGCGCGCGCGCACGTACCGCCTCTTTCCTCGTCGTCCTTGTTATCTCGGGACAATGAGAGCCGAACCGTCGCCAGCGATCGCGGCCGCGGGGATCGCGTGTATTAAAAATCGCGCTTCGCGATGCGCGCTTCTCGCACGCCCGCGCGGAATTGTCGGCCGAACAATACGGCGAACGGGCCGGATCGACGCCAGGATATATGCGCTCTACGTCGTCGCCGTGCCGGCGCTCCTGCGAGTATATGTGTGTCGTCGCGATCGATGCGACTTAAGGCGGATTCTCAGTGGAATGAAGAACAAAATGTTTCTCACGGAGAAATCAGCGAGAATCGGCCTTCAATCGGTGGCAAGCGGAAGCGCGATCGAGACTTCGACACCGATGTTCCGCGAGATCCCTTTGATCGGAAAAGAGACTTTCTTCGACCGGGATTCAATTCGATTGAAATCTCCGTGGAATTTCGTCGCTCAAAGAGACTCCGGAATGCCGGTTTTTGTGTCCATTAACGGATTTCGACGGGTTTCGATTGCGATCCTCAAACGTCGAGAAGATTAGCCGCCGTTTTCGTTATTCATTTTTCTCTCCTTCTCTTCTTTTTTTTTTTTTTCCTAATAATTGCTTCTTAATCATACATGTGTCAAAGCACGGTCGGTTTGAGATCA
This sequence comes from Harpegnathos saltator, assembly GCF_003227715.2. Taxonomy (NCBI): domain Eukaryota; kingdom Metazoa; phylum Arthropoda; class Insecta; order Hymenoptera; family Formicidae; genus Harpegnathos; species Harpegnathos saltator. The sequence continues at coordinate 463,235 of NW_020229947.1, read as the reverse complement.
ACACGGGGGGGGGGGGGAGGGGCGAATGGCAGGAGAGACGATTGAATTTGGTTTCACGCGCACGCGTTTCCGCTTGTCACGCTCGACGACGTCCGGAAACGAGTGATCGTCTCGCAGAAGATCGGCACGCTCCCTTTCTTCTCTCTTCGCGGATCATCGGCGTCCCGTCGCGCTCGGAACGCCGCGCTTTTATCACAATGTGGAAATCTCCGGGATCCAACGATCGCGCGGCGCGGCTTGGACGACCGCCGACGACGACGACGACGACGATGCCGCCGCGCGAAAGGCGAGAGACCGCCGACAAGCGCGCGCACGCGCGCGCGCATCCTTAATAACGCAAACACCGAAACGCGGGGGATGAATCGCCGGGGGGGGGGGAAATTTACACGTTACAGGCGCACGCAAGTCCCTCTTCCTCGCCCCCGTGATTTTACAGGCAGTATAAAGCGACAACGCGCGCGGCGAAATTATTCCTACAATCGTGAGTCGTTAAAGTAACGATGCTCGGGGCTAATTAACGACGCTTCGCGGTCGCGCAACCGCCGCAGCCGTCGTTATTGCTCATTCGCGCGGCGGCACTCGCGATCTCCGAGACCCATCGGGCTCCTCCCTCCCGTTCGAGCCAGACGAGACCTTACATCGCGACCCGTGTGTATGTGTGTGACAGCGGCGCGAGTGATCTCGGGATCGCGCCTGTTGATCCGCGAGAAATCAAACGTGCGCGCGCGCGCGCGCTTCGCGGTTTTGCATGAATTATTAATCGCGCGTGATTGTGCAGTCGTGCCGCACGTGTTATCATATCGTCGCACGTTCGATCCGCGAGGGGAGCGCCGCGAACGGTCGGATCGAGGACGAAGGAAACGAAAGGAAAGAGAAACGCAACGGGAAACGTACACGCACGCACACACACAAACACACACACACATACACATCCAGTAAAATCCGCGCGTGATAGCAAACGCGGCAAACGAGACGTAATGTCGTCCGACGATTCTGCCTCTCTCTCTCTCTCTCTCTCTCTCTCTCTCTTTCTCTCTCTCGTTCGCCCCTTTTTCTCTTTTTCCTGCTTCTCGCCGCTCTCGCTACTGTCGCGTGTTCTCCCCGCATCCGTGTGCATACAACGGGCTTGATAAATTATTCTCCTCCTCGCGTCTCTCCGCATCGCGGCGTCTCAACCGCCTCTCCTCCTACTTTGTTCGTTTCGCATTCGCATACGCAAATACTGACGCAAACGCGAGCACGCAGACGCACGCGAAACGCGTGCAAATCCTTCTCTTTGCGTCTCTCTCTCTCTCTCTCTCTCACTCTCTCTCTCTCTTTTTCCCCCTCTCTCTTCCTCTCCCACACATGGCACTCTTCGACAGGCACGCGCCACACACGCTCATTCGGTCGTTCATTCACTCGCGCACGCACGCATGTACGCACGTAAAACGCACACTCTCACTTTCTCTCTGCCTCTCTCTCTCTCTCTCTCTCTCTCTTTCTCTCTCTTTCTCTCTCTTTCTCCCTCTTCCTCTCTCGCACTCTCATTCTCACTCTCGCTCTCTCGGTAAATACATGTAATGAAATATATTCCAAGCTGACTTAATATAGGATAACAATTTTTTTATTTCATTCATTTATCTTGCTTTAGGTCGTAAATCTAGAGGATTGGCACGAGCCGTACATTTCGATTAGTTAGAAAAAATCTAGAATTTCTTAATTACCCGTAATGTTATCGTAAACATTTAACTGTAGATTCGATACGTTTACTTCCTTACGACATATGTATTTTTTTCGCCTACGTTTTTACGGATATAACAAAACGCTTGTATATTACTTTATGTCCTCCTCCTTCTCCTCCTCCTCTTCCTCCTCCTCCTCCTCCTCCTCCTCCTCCTCCTCTCCCTCTTCCTCCCCTTATCTTCTTCGATTATTTTCTCTGCATGTATGCGTGTGTGTGTATACGCGTTACTTGTTTGCATATGGCCGCGTGTAATAGGGTATATGTTTTGTGTGTGTGTGTGTGTGTGTGTGTATGTGTGTGTATGTGTACGTGTCTCGAGAACGGCAAGGCTCTCGTGTGCAAGAGACGCGCACATGTGCGTCCACTCTCTCGTGTGTATGGCTATTATGTACGTATATATACGTATATAACATGCGTTTATCTGCGTTTTCCTTATAATTTTCCCCTCCACTTGACCTCGTTCACTTACCTAATTAACGTAAGCGCCGTGTAATCGTCGTGTAGCCGTGGCCCTCGGGCGGGCGCGCCTATGAATTCGCGAGAGAGAGCTCGCTCGCACGCGACCCGGAGCTGCTGGTCGAGAGACCATCGGGAGAACAATGAACGAATGCGCGAAGGAAACGCGACGCAACGAGTCGAGTGAGCAGAACGGGAGAAACGGAAGCGCGTCCGAGTTCTCGCGATCGGAGGCACCCGCAGAGGGGAGGAGTCGAAAGCCGGTCTCTCGCGCCTCGGTGACTCGGTCGCACCGGTGCGGCCCGGTGCACCCTTACGCACGAGCGCGTGCACGAGGGAGGTTTTGCGCTCCAGCTCTCTCTCTCTCTCTCTCTCTCTCTCTCTCTCTCTCTCTCTCTCTCTCCTTCCGAGAGTAGGAGAGCAATTTGTATGACTCGCGAAAGGCGAAGGAGAAGAAAAGACGGAGTCGCGCGCTCGATGGCGCCGCCACGCTTCGACTCGGTGCTCTTCGCGGCGGGAGAGTCGCGAAGACGGTCGCGAGGAAAGATGCGCGTGGATACGTCCGCAAGGGATTTCCCTCGCCGTCGCACACGTCGAGCCGGTGAAAAAGGCGGCAGGCAGGTTTACACGGCCGGGCCCTGCGCCGCGGCTGAAACGCCGACGCCGCGGAAGGGCCGGTCTCGTGGTTCGCTCGCGTGGGCGAAGTTCGCGGGAGAAATGGCGTCGGCGACGGCGACGGCGCGCGGAACTTCGTCGCCGGTCCGCCGAGATCAAGATGCTGCTTCTCCGCCAGACAGGGGGGAGGGTAGACAAGACGAGCACGTCGCTCGGCCCTCTCCGTTTGCTCCTTTTCTCTTCTTCATTCTTGCTCTCAGAAGTCGACGTCGCACGCCGACGACGACGACGACGTATGTCGCGAACGACGTTTCCTCGCCGGTCCCCGGTGCGACAAAAGAGCTCGATGATCGCGGACGATCGTCGTCTCTGGTAATCGCCACTGCCGTTCCACCAGGCCCGAGATGGTGTTTGCGCGACGGCGGCCTTCCAGCAAGAGGACGATGATCGCCGGGAAACTACCGCCACGTCGACATCGCCATCGGCCTCGCGCCTGTGTGTGTTTGTGTGTGTGTTTGTGTGTGTTTGTGTGTGATGCACCTTAGAAATCGTAGGTCCTCGTCCGACTAAAGTCCGCGCTCGACTTCAACGCGACTGAGTTGGCCGCAGATTGTCAAAAGTCAATTTCATCTCAAGTCAATTTCATTTCATATCCGACGTCAGCGACGTCCCATCTCTGACATCAACTGTGTTTCTTCTTGGCAGGTCTCGAGATCGTTCGCTTTTTATTCCCGCGTTTCCCTTCTCCCTCCCCTTTCTCCCTTTTTCTTCTCTTTCTTCGTTCTCCGTCGGGTGGATTCCTCGCGACGGTCTGCAGCGTCCGTCGACCGCGCCGGGGCGAAAGAAGACGAGTGACTTCCGCCGTACGTACGTGCGTGTTTTCGTATTTTATTTTATTTTCTTCGGCTCGCTTCTTCTTCGACGCTCGCCCTCTCGCCCTCTCGCCCTCTCGCCTTCTCGCAGCGCGAGAACGGACCGCGAGGAAACTGAAAAAAATGACGGTTGCGGCGGCGGCGACGGCGGCGGCGGCAGTGGCGACGACGACAACGCCGCCAGCCACTCTAACCCTCTCCCCCCCCTTCGCCAGCCTCCCTCACTGTAGGAACCCCCGGCGAGAGCGAGAAAAATCACCGGGGCGCTGGTGAGAGACATGTCGCGGAAAAAAACACGCGACGGCGACGATCCTCGCTGGGGGTTTCGCGCGTGCTTCTTCAAACTCCCCCTCCCCACCCTCTCTCTCTCTCTCTCTCTCTCTCGCTCCTCCCTCCTCTTATTACTCTCTTTCGCTTTCCCCGTGTCTTTGTTCTTTTTTTGTTTAATCGTAGAAAATGTGAGACGTACAAAAAGGTGTCCCCGCGGCATATTCTCTCTCGGCACACTTGCGTCCGTTCCGCGTCGCGTTCTCTTCCGCCCCGCTCTCTTCTTCCTCCGTCGCCAGTCGCGCCTCTCGCTCGTCTGGTCGCTCGCTTCCGGTTTCCCTCGCGCACGCTCCTCCGTCCGTCCGTTCCTCGCGCGACGATTCCTCGCGGAACTCGCGCGGTGCCGCGCGTCAAGCATCACACCGGCGGAGGAGTGAATGAATGCAGAGGAACGCGAGTGCGAAGGGAGAAGGTGGTCGCGCCTAGAAAATCCCCCCGGCTGTCTCACCCTCTCCCACATTCTCATTGTTCCCGGCTCGTCGCTCGTCTCGTCCTCGTCTCGGCTTTCGCGTCCCCCGTCTCTCGTCTTCCGTCGTCTTTTTCTCTCTCGCCGTGTGCTTTGCCCTCGCGCGGCTGCAAAAAGCAGCTTCGGCCGAAGGGGGGGGGGAGAGGGTCGCGTGCACGCGCGCGAAGCGCTTTCCTGTGTGTGACCCTTCCGTGCCTCTCCTCTCCCGTTTCCGTCCACCCGCGTCGATACGCCGAGCGGCGTGTTGTGTCAACTCGCGCGAGTGGCCCTGGCGGCTTCCCCTGGCCGGAGCAACAATGTGTCTGATTGTCTTAACAATACTATCAGTTTTACATGATTTTATACTGTTCCTGTTACTCTCGTTACTAGTAATCGTCGTTTTACGGTCGACTTAATTAACAATGTCGTAATAATCTCTCTCTCTCTCTCTCTCTCTCTCTCTCTCTCTCTCTCTCTCTCTCTCCCTCTCTCCCTCTCTCCTCTCTCTCTTTCTCTCTTGCCGAGACGTGAGTTGAGATATACGTATATGTATATGTATATAAATATGTATAGCACTCCCCCGAATATTCTAACGAGTTATCATTAATATTGTTCGTTATCGTTACTTTTTTGTTTTTTATAGTAATTTCGTTACCGATGACAATAAGCTTATTGTTGTTATTATTATTCTTATTATTCTTATCATCATTATCATCATTATTATCATTATCATTATTATTATTATTATTATTATTATTATTACACGCTATGTATCACTATTATTACTAAACTACGTTTATAATTGTTATTGTTACAATATTATCGTTTTACCGTTGTTACTCGATATCTATAAACTCGTTCACATTCGTTATACAATTATCGATACTATAACTTCCCATTTCTTTACCCCTTTTCCTTCTTTTCCTCGCGCTCTATATGTGTATATATATATATATATCCTTACAATTAATTATTCAATATTTTCCAAATATCCTCGCGGGGAAAAATCGCTCTCGCCCGCCATGTCCGCGCCAAATCGCGTCTACGTCGACTTCGTCGCGCACGCTTACGTCGGACGGCGCGCGCGTGATCCGCGATAATTTACAAACAACTCCGGCGATCGCAAAAGTCGGCCCGACAAAATGATGACGCGGCGCGTCGCGCCGGAATCCTGACGCGCGCGCGCTCTCTCGCGGCTGATGTGTGTACGTGTGTGTGTGTGTGTGTGTGTGTGTGTGTGTGTGTGTGTGTGCGCATATATGTACGTATGTATGCCACAATGAGTTAAAAATTACTCCTCTCGAGCGTCGACGGTGCGACGATCCTCCGTGCGTCGTAGCGGATCGTCGATTGCGCGCGGTCGACGACAGAGTCAGCTGTCGATTTTTTTTTTTTTTACACGGAATATTATCTCGCCTCTTTCTTTCTTCACTCGCAAGTACAACACATACACAACGTTGAGCAAAGATTTCGATTTAATCCGTTCGAACGATCGAAGGGATACCAAAGGGTGCGCCCTCCCGCCCCCTCAGTCTCCAGAAAAAATCCGTCCGCTCGGCGACAACTCGGCACGCTTCGCTTCTCGTTGCGCCTCGATAATGAAAACTCCCCCTCCCCCTGCCCTTCTGCCCCTATTGCTAAATCGCCCACCGATCTCCATCGGCGCTCTCGGCCGATCCGTCATCATCCCCTCGATCAAGCCCTCGCGCGCGGCGCCCCAACGCCGGTCGTCGGCGCGAATGTGGAAGTACGAGCCGTTCTTCTCTGAAGAACAGCTCGCTCGCGGTTTTTCAGAGCGACGCGAGTTGCTCGCGGCCGAGGCCGCGCCAGGGGGGGTGAAGAACGCAGGACCGGCGACGAAGGGACCGACGACATGCTCTCTCTCATGTCTTTCTCCTCGTCGCTCTTCGTCGTGTGCCGCTGCGTCGTGAAACGTCAAAGGGCACCGACGCAACGGCAACTCTGATAACAGTAACAGTAACAATAATAGTCGTATATATTAAAGATATCAGTTATCACTATAAATATATAATGTGTATACATACATATATATACATATATATATATATATATGTATATATATATATCGACGATAATGGCGACTTGGACGCAGGTAACAAGTTGTTCGAATCGCTTGCGCGGCGGTGAAAATGCAGGACGACGCGTAGAAAAATGCGCGCGGAAAACTGCGCACGTGTGTGTGTGTGTGTGTGTGAGTCTGTGAGTCTGTGGGAGTGAGTCTCTCGCCTCCACGAAAATCCGACGTCGCGCCCCATGCCTCGCGAATTTTCGTCGGAGAAAAGGAGCAGTTCTTTGTCCGTTCTCCGGCACACTCGGTTCGCCGGAGAATTCGTCCACCTGTTTTGTTTATTCGCTCGTCGATACAAACGCACACGCACGCGCACGTATTCTGCACGGGAGAGGATTGACATGTTGAGGGTGGGTCAAATGTGTGTGCGCCCACGCCGACGCGCGTTACGTCGTCTCTCTCTCTCTCTCTCTCTCTCTCTCTCTCTCTCTCTCTCTCTCTCTCTCTCTCTCTCTCTCTCTCTCTCTCTCTCTCTCTCTCTCTCTCTCTCTCTCTCTTTCTCTCTCTCACTCGCTTCTCACTCGCTTCCTCGGCATTTCTTCCACTTCGCTCGCGCTGAAGATCTTTTTGATCGCTTAATGACGTCGCCAAGCAACCACAGGCGATTCGCCGCCGGTCGCGAGAAGTGTCTCGCTGAGGACCTCGCCTTTGACGGCTTAACGAAACGCTCTCGCCGAGGAAATTCGACGGTAAATATTCGGCTATCAACGGGAGGCGAACAAACATCCACGACAAAGCGGCGCGTCGCGTCGTCCCGCTCAGAGAAACATTCCTACGTCGATGTGCGCGTTCTTCGGATGAGTTTCCCCTTGAGAAAGTCAGAGAGAGAGAGAGAAAGACAGACAGATAAATAGATACATCTAAAGAGAGAGAAAGAGAGAGAGAGAGAGAGAGAGAGAGAGAGAGAGAGAAAGAGAGACAGAGAGGTCAGAGAGAAAATCGAGGAAAATTTCCCGCGGAGGCGTCCTTTCCGCTGTTTTTTATCCTGATCTCCGGGACAAAGCAAAAGGAGGCGGGGAGGTAAAAGGAGCACGAGTAGAGAGAGAAAGAGAGAGAGAGGGGGGGAGAGAGAGAGAGAGAGAGAGAGAGAGAGAGAGAGAGAGAGAGGGGGAGAGAGAGAGAGAGAGAGAGAGAGAGAGAGTTGATGGTATCCTTGATAGGCAGTAGATGTCTTGGTCAAAATCATCTTTGCAAGTCTGTGGGGGATCGAATCGACAGCTTTGAGTCTCTTCGCGACATCGCACCGCGCCTCGGCGCCGCGAAAGGAACTCCGTTTTCTCACTCCTTATTTCGGCAGTCTGTGCGTTTGGTCGTGTGCTTCGATTATCTTTAGGGCGGTACCATCGTAGTGGCATGAGCAGAGAGAAAGAGAGAGAGAGAGAGAGAGAGAGAGAGAGAGAGAGAGAAAAGAGACAGAAGGAAGGAAAGAGGGGGGAGAGGGTGAGTGAGAGAAGGATGGACATCCAAGCAGATCGAGGTCCGTTTCCGGTCGAAGCTCCGGCGTTTGTTCCTCTCCCCGGTAGATTATACTTGCCGGCTGCTTGAATTCGATCCCACGGGCGAAAGTTCTACTCGAATTAAGGCGAATTCAGTTTCCCCCCCAGCCGGTTCCTCGGCCCTTAGCGTCGTTATTTCTTCTGGCTGGGAGTTAATTATCCTAAACGTGACACGATTGCTTTAAACGGCCTTTGTGCCGTGGCGGGCTTCAAACGAACGGAATATTATGTTCCGCGTCTTTCCCTCCGTCTCTCCGAAGCGAGACGGGTAATGCAGTTACTCGTTGTCGCGTTGCAAGTTCCGGAGAAGCGGGAGTGAATCAACGGGGTTAAACGGGGAGACGCGTCGTCTTTCGAGTCTTCCGTGTCTTCGACGTTGGACGTGCGTCAACGGCGCCGCCGTTCAGACCGCCGTGAATTACCGTGAATTTCGCCTCTGCCTCGAGAACCAGCGGAGTCAATTTGCACACGTGCGAACAAGTATGCGTGCAATCAATTTCTTCAGGACTAAGCTGGTCAGAATCAGAGAAGAAAATGATTTGACTTTAAGGTGATGTATGTGTGTATATATATATATATATATATATACACGACGGGACTTCTCTCTTCTTTAGAATAGAATTTGAAGTGATAAATATTTACTCACGATATAATGTTCCTTGTACTTTGCCAACGATATTTCAACATAAAATAAATCATTATCCCAGAAGAGATAATTTCAGACGTTACCGGATTATAAACTTTACCAACAATAATAAATGACGAAAAGATACGTCGAGCCAACTGGCTCACTGTTCTCGAATTCCCAGTTCGGATGCGGAAGTACCCGGAGGGGTTGCGCTACTACTAACCACCGCTAGCCGAGAACGAGGAACGAACGTGCCGGATTAAACCGGAAGCCGGCATTCTCCCCTCAGTCGATCGCGAGTGCTGTCCGATATGATTAATCTCCCGAATTACGGCGAGTCGCTTCGACAGCGCGCCAAAGGGAGAGAATTCGGAAAAGTCCACTTCTTGTCAGCGCATCTCCACCCTGCTGAATCACGGAGGACCCGCGCGGCTGCGCGCTGATCGTTACTCCTCCACGGGAGGAGTGCCGAGAGGAGACAGCCGACGATGCGCTTCGCGTCTCGCAATCGAACGCAGCTGCGAGAGACTCGACGGAGAGGCGAAGCATATAGAGCGAGAATTATGCAAAAGAGAGACTCGGCGATGGGAGGATCGCGCTTTGTCGACGATCTCCCGTCGCCGTCGTCTTCCGCTCGCCTCCTCGCAGCTTCGCAGGGATGCGATCGGGAAGAATTCTCCGAGTGTAATTGGCGCGGGGCGCACACACTCGCACACGCTCATAACCGCGCATTCAGACACACACACACACACACACACACGCGCGCGCGCGCGCGCGCAAGTGCACGCACACGAAGAGTCTCATAAAGTCGACGGGTGTTCACAGGAAGACATGCGATAGTAATTCTCAGCCAAGTGTCCTCAATCGACGCCTCGGCTCGTTAAAGAATCGAGCTACGTTCGAAGACGCTCGGACGCGAGTCTAGTCTCGCTCGAGAGCGAGACGCGACGCTTAAGGACGCTCTTCATACGAAAGCTTCCCCGGAAGCGCACGAGGGACGGCTCTCCCGCGACAGCGCTCTCGCTCCCTTGCTCTTTTTCATTACGATTATCCTTCGGCTGGGCCCTCTTGAACCGTTCGACGCGCGGCGGCGATCCTCACGCTCGAGATCCCCTCGTGTGAGGAGGAGCGATTTTCGCGGGCTAACGTTGAATTAAGTGGGAATCGTCGCGCGCGCGCGCGCGCGGAGTCTCCCGGGGAAGGTAACGTCACGTTCACGTCGACCGAGCACGTCGGGAAGAGGCGAGAAATGAGTCCCAGATCGCCGGAAATGATCGGGCCAAGGACGCGGAGAAGCGCGCGCGCGCGCGCGTTCATCTCCCCCCTTTCCTGCCTTTCTTTCCTCAGTACTCGTCTCTCTCCGGCAGAAACGCGCTTTCTCTACGGCATCATTTATGTACACACGGATACATCAGCATTTGCTATCTAACATACACGTATATATACGTATATATTTATACTTATAAACTTGGCGTTGCAATTCAGACTGTCGCAGCGAGCGATCATCATCATTCAACGGCCAGCGAGAGCCGGTGAAACGAAAATCCCCCATCGCCTGCGAAAAACCCTGGGAAAAACTCCGCCCGCCCAAGTAATTACCGCGCACGAGCGTGCAAAAAATTACGAAGCGCTCGAAATCTCATCCCCCTCTCTCTCTCTCTCTCTCTCTCTCTCTTCCGCTCTCTGGTGTTGAAGGCGAAGCCCGGGCGCGCGCACGTTGTCGACTTCGATCTCGCGTTTTGTTCGATCCATTCATTATTTACACGGTCACGGTGCAATCTCGCGCGTGCGTGCGCGCCGGAAGAGCGGCTTTTCCGCGAGCGGCGGTAATATCGCCGAGCTCGCTCGCGTCACGAAACGACTTCCCGATAAATTCGAATTCGTGACGACGGCGGCTCGGCCAGCCGCCGATTTCGCGGAGAGGCGTGGATTGGATGTCGCGATTCGCGCGCGATTCTCTCCGCGTTTCCTCCCATCTTCGTTTAATCACTCTCGGACTCTGTCGCAGTCGAGTCGAGATTCGACTCCCCCGCGCGTTAATCCTGCGAATCTCGTCGAACCCGAAGGCTCGACGGAAAAAATCTCGAGACACTACGCTGCGCGGGCTATTGTCCTGGACGCAGCGAATGTCTTCTCTGATCGGTGCAGTTTTCTACAAATGCTCGCTCGTGCACGAATATTTCATTGACTGAGCCACTTGATTGTACAATATGATTGTGTGTGATTTTTCAAGCAGTGTTGGCCATTAATCAATCAAAATGTTGGACAAAACTAATGGACGAATCGATAATCCAAATTCGTCATACACGCAGTTGCGAATATTTAATTGATAGAATTAATTCATAATTGCAGTGTGTAATCAAGCCGAAGTAAAATCGACTGAGACAACCGTTGCATGTAATTTTGCTGAAGCTACTGTTATTTTTTATACAATCGAAGCCTCGATTCCAGAAGAAGATTCGAAATGTCGAAACTCTCGACAGAAATAATTTTGGAAATGCCGAAGCTCTCGATATAAAATTAATTTCGAAGACTGCGACAAGATTCTAGTCAATTACTGTACTGTTCGAATATTCACGCTCTGAAATTTTGTCACTCGAGTACAATGTCTCGAAGCTTCGGGAAGCTGAAAATTCCAAGAACTGCAGACCCGGATGTATTTTATAGCCCTCGTAATGACTTCATCGACGGGAATTTTGATTATTTTGGTATCAAAGCTAATAGAAATCAGTCGATTCGACTTCAATCGATCGACTCGACGAAATTAATAAAACTTTGACCGCGAGATTAATGTCCAACATTGAAGCTTCTCCCTCTTCGTCGAGGTCTCCGCCGCGTCTACCTCTCGAGGGAGAACAAAAGTCAACGAGTACACTCGCTCGCCTGGCATTCGCGAACGGCACTCGCTGAAGCGAGACAAAATGCCGGTTCCTTCGGCGTCGCCATCGCCATCATCATCATCATCATCATCATCATCATCCTCATCATCATCACCATCATCATCGCGGTGTTCCCTCTTTCCGTGTTGCTCTTTTCTCGGATCACCCCGACGCGTCGGCCAGATAAGAGTGCTTCACGCAACTCTTTGAGCTTCTAGTAATAAATGTGGTTTCATTGAGCGGTTTGCGACTGTGACCCACGACGTTTCGCGCGATACTCCAACCTGAGCGATCCGCTGGTTACCTCATCATCTCGCGACGGTGCGTCGCGCGAGACCAAACGGCTCGCGGTCGACTCGATTCGGCGAAAGCGCCCCGACGACGACGACGACCGAGTCGAAGGTAGCGATGGAACCGCGAATATGACTATTACGTACGATTGTCCCAAAGCGGCCTGGCCGCCTCGTAAGTGGGTCACGGTCCAAGAGATCTATCTAGAGTTACGTTACGCACTTACATATCTCGCGAGAGATATCCCTTAAATTTTATTCAATCACTTAACAACCTATTGCGCGCGCGCGCGCGCACACGCATATATATTAATATTTATATATGTACACTTTTGTATGAATTTGTACAATTTCTATCTGCGTTCGCGTGTGTGTATATATATACGTATAGCGCAATATTATACGTTAATAATTTAACATTAATCATTTAACCGCTCGGATACGCGAGAGCCGCGAGAAAATAAATTTCAAGGCAAGGAAGACAGGCTTCTCCTTCACGATGCGCGATCGCTCCTCACATTTCCTCTCCCTCTTCCGTTCTCTCTTTCCCCTCTCTTTCCCTCTCTCATTCTCTCTGAAAAGTTCTTGCGCAAAGAATGACGCAGTCAAGCTTAATCGGACCTCACCACCGATCCGTAAACTAACGAAAATGCAATACGTCTCTCTCTCTCTCTCTCTCTCTCTCTCTCTCTCTCCCCCTCTCTCTCTCTCTTTCTCTTTCTCCGCGAGAGAAGGAACGAACTCGCGAAACTCACGGGGCCGAATTTAGAAATTCGCTCGCAGCTCACCGGCCGGCAGTTCGTTAATCTCGACGTCGTTTCATTATTCAGCGTCTGAATCGCCATAATTCAACGCGAGCGCGATACTCGTTACACGATCGCAGCTGGCTGGCTGCACGCCCCCTGGCGGCCGTATTGTAAAAGGCAATATCGATCGCGAGCGCGAGAATCGTGCTTCGGTCGCTACGATCTAAATGCAACTTTCGCGCGTCGGAGACGCGGGATTACTAAATGACGTCGTTTAATCGAGTCGCCGACTTGTAGAAGACTTGTAGAGTGGCGGCGCGCGGACGAAGTCAACCGAAAATAAAACCGAACGAGTCGCGGGGAGTGGTGGGGGAGGGGGCGATACGACGGAGAAAAAATCCCCCGCGCGGAACGTGATCTCTGATATTTCGGCCGGTCGTGAAGCACGCGCAGAATCGGAACTTACTTGCCTAATCCACGTGTTCACATCGCTCGCCCGTTCGTCCGTTCATTCGTTCGTTCGTTCGTTCGTTCGTTCGTTCGTTCGTTCGTTCGTTCGTTCGTTCGTTCGTTCGTTTACCTTGCACGCCCGCCCTAATTTTCCACTGCCGTTTGCACTACTAATGAATCACGTTTCTGCCAAAGGTTGAAGTGACTGAAAAATTCAATTACACCGACGAGCTATACGTTTCCATCCGGGCACGAGTGTAATGGAATATCTCGGACGCGGGGCGTATAAAATGATGGAGGCGGTCGGCGAGTGAAAACAGAAATCGTTGATTTCGAGCCGGGGAATCGCGATTAGTTCGGGACCCGATTCGTTCGGCGCCACACCGGCGATCGGTATCGCAGCGTCTTTCCACTGGCGCGAATCGCGTGACGTGCGAAAATACCTGTCAAACGCAAGAAAGGCAAAAGAAAATGGAAAGAGGGAAGCGGGGAAGAATCATAATCGCACGAATAAAACGCGAAATGTCCGAAAAGTATTTTTCTTTTTTGCCACTCCGTTTTGTGTGCGATTTCCTTTGGACTTTTCTGATTTTCCGACTTTTCTTGAATATTACTCTTTCGTAAGCATCCCGCACGCGTTACATTCAGTGAATACTAATAACATAATTATGTACATCCAAATTCTTTTATTTAAGTAGAATAAGCAACGGCTTTCGTGAAAAGATTTCAAGAAAGTGTCCTTGTTTCTTCATCTAAAAAGAAATGTTTTCTCAATGTAAAAATATGTATATCATTGTACAAGCAAATATGTTATTAATAAAAGCTGCTAATAGCCATCTTTTTATCTTTTAGATAACCCTTTTCTCGTATATGCGTATATGTGCTAATCTTTTAAAAATATAAATTGCGCGAAGAAACATTAATTTTAGATAAATTTAAAAAAATTAATTAAATTAAATTGAATCTTAAATATGAAATACATGAAATATATCTTCATGAATTTACATGCACGCGTTGTGCTTCAGGAGATAATTCGACCCGGAGAGCTCAATAAATAATGTTTCAATAACAACAATTAAAAAAAGATTCAAACGATATCGGACAATCGGAAATGCCAGTAGAAAAGTCGCTCGTCCGAGATGACGTTTCGGCCGCAGATCAATCATACTGTTCGTCATTTGATTATTTCTTTTCCCAGATTTACCCCGACACGAAACACGCCGACGATCGGCATCACGATCACGGCGAGCATCTCGCTCCGCGAGAACGCGAATCTCGTTTCTACGTACTTATTTTCCTTAACGCGGGATTCGGGGAAGGTGATCCGATTACAGGAAGACGCGTGATTGGGGCTTTCCGGCGACGTTCGTCGGGGTGAAGAGAGAGACCGACGGAGCGGAGGGAACGAAACGGCGCTTTCACGGACGGTGCGCGCCCTCGTTGACCGCCCTCTGTCGATGCTTACAATCGGATTAATGTTCGCTATAATATTCATAGGATTCGGCCGATCGAGTTATACAGCTGCTGTGTAATGCCATGCGCGGCGACTCGCGCGGGGAAAACGCGCGAGAAGAAGTATCATGGCGCGATATCATACGCGAACGTCTTTATAGTTGAATAATTTTAACATCGAGTCATCGTGAATAAACCAATTTCAAGCTCGCTCGGCCTCGTCCTGCTCGGTTGCACAACCTTCGTGTAACTTCGCAACAATTCTATGATAACACTTCACGTCCAAGTGTGTTGTTTTAAACGCATAAGCGCGTAATTTGCCTGAAGCACTCTCTCCACGCGTTCCTTTATTAAATTATAACTTAACACGTTTGAACGACAGTTACTAATGATGTTTCTGATTCTTCGAGGCTTCCACTTTCCGGAGCCCCGAGGCACGTTACATCCGAGTAACGAGAAATTTTTCAAAGTGCTGGAATTTGTTGAATACCCAAGTATGCGAAACTTTGAGAACTCGGAAGTATGAATGTTCGAATCGACTGGACTCTCCCACGTAGAAAATTTCCATCGTGAGGTCCGCTGGGGTACTAAAGATATTTAAATTGATATTAATTGCGCGGAATCTTGTCGCGCTCCCCACAATTAGTCCTCTGTCAATAGTTTCGATATCTCGAATTTTAGAAAAGAGCTTCACAGCTTGACAACTTCAATCTCGAGCGCCGGATTACTTGAGAGAAAATTCAAAGTCTCGAAACAGTATTACCTCCGATTTCAGTTAAACGACGGGACTTAAAACAGCAAGGAACATGCAGACAGAAGTTCGGCCAAAAAAACACACTTTTGTTTAGGACAAACGCTGATCGTTTCTTGAGCCGGCAAGTCCAATCGCAACGTGCGATTCTCCGCGGCACCGATTCGGCGCCGCAGATCGAATCGACGCGGTCGCGACTCCGAGTTCGCGATGCAACGAGCGCCACTCGAGTCGCTTCTACAAACACTGCGACTTAAAACGCTTCGAGCACTTTTCTTGAATGCGGCCGGGGACCCAGTGAGAGAACCTGTTTCTGAGACATTTCTCGGAAATTAACGCTAGAACTGTCAACGCGGTCAAGAGTGACCGACTTGCAATCTCGGAAAAATTACGGAATTTTATGACGGTGCATTTTATATATACCCTCCGTTTTATATATATCAACGTGGAATAAAACCGAGAAAACCAAAACACCATTTTTCCCTTGCGTTATTCCGACGTTTCTCAAAAGCCTGTCACAAAGTGATGGGAAAAATGAAAGAATCACAAAGTGAGTCGGAACTTAATCTGTGGGTCCTGTGGGAGTTATGTCCTCTCAATGGGCATCTGTCGCGTTCGAAAGTGCACAAAGGGAACCAAAAAGAAGGAGCGTCCAAAGTCGTTTTGAAGTGTACACGTTATTACTGTCCGTCGTTGGACTTTATAGTCGATTATCACCGATTTACGAGTAGCCTGCGTAATTTCTAAGTATATAAGTTGCGTTGCAGAAATATACACGTACAATATGTCGTACCTCCAAGTATATAGATTGCGAGCTATGACTAATAATAAATACCTGTCGTCCTTATCATTGTCGCTATCATCGCCCTCCGCTGCCCGCCTCCTTCACCTCCCCCTCCGTCTTCCTCTCGCGAGGATCGCTCGTAATCGTATTAATTATTGTTGTTTACGCTTCTCGAGCCCGAGAGCGGCGGCGGAGTGCGAGAGCCGTAGGTGAGAAACGTGACGCCCTGCGCCTCCCCCCTTCTTCATCGTCGCGCGGTAATCGATATTTATTTATTATCATGGTCGGCGGTCGTTGGCGCGCGCTTCATCGCTTCGTGTTCCAGTCACGTAGTGTCGATTAACTTCGATCGCAGCCGGGGAAATCGGGTCGCGCTCTCTCTTTCCCTGCTCCCTCCCCTATTCTCGCTCATCCTCACTCCCCCCCTTTCTTCTCCCCTCTCTCTTTCGCCGGCTCCGACCAATTTTCTCGATGACGTGCCGCTATGAAAATGAGCTTCGCATCGCGCTCGCTCATGTGAACAAACACCGGCGTTTGACATAACGCGGAGGTGAGCGGTAACGTCCCTCCCGTCCCTCCGCGCCGCCGATTTATTCCGATCGCGAACGCGCACCGGTCTTAGCAGCCTCGGAAAAAGAAACGTCTCGGCTAGAGAGGAGCCGGCCGACGTCCCGGAGGGCTGCTGGTCAAAGGACCGACGACGGACGTCTCGCAGGTTAATTTTATGCGTCGCGCGCGATGCATCGCAGCTTCGGTATTTATAATCTTCTACGCGGAAAAGAGCCACGTCTCACATATGTGTGTGTGTGTGTGTGTGTGTATATGCGCGAGCGTTCGCGCGCGCGATGTGTGCCCCATTTCGTCACGAGCGAGCATCCTCTTTGGAGCAGCGCGCGTCTCCCAACACGGCGGGATTTCCCCGGAAGATCTCGCGCGATAGCGCGCATGCGCGCCAAGTCGGACCGTACGAACCGAGCGGGAATGGATCGGAGCGATCGATCGCGCTTGAAAGAGAGATCCCTCGCGGTGATTCACCCGCCGGTCAGGGGCGGCGCGAGGGCGCGGGTGCGTAAAAAAAGAAACGCATCGGCCGCGATGAACGGCGATAACGCGAGCGCAGGGCAGCGGCGATCTTTTTCTCCCGCTCCGTCGCAGCCGCTTTTTCCACTCACCCACCGCCATTGTTCGTGGAGCCACTCTCCGCAGCTTCGGTCCTCCTCCTCCTTCTCTTCGTTCTTCCGCTGTGTCTCGTGTGCGTGTGTACGCGTGCTTCTCGAAATCGATTCGCTCTCTCTCTCTCTCCCCCCTTCCTCTCCACTCTTTTAGAGTCTCTCTCGTGGGACGGGACGGACACCTTCCGTCTCCTGTTGCCGCGGCGCGCTTTAATTAATCGCCGTGCTCGCCACCCTCTCGACGCAGGAAAGTCTCACCTCCTTAGCGATCGGTAAGAACTGAAGAACGGTGATTATCGAGAAACGCCGGAGCGCTCGCCGCGCCGCTCCCACCGGTCTCTTTAAAACACGTGTCGCCCGCCTCCGTTTCTCTTCCGCGTCCTTTCTCCTTCTGTCCTGCTTCTTCGTCCTCTCCTCCTCCACCTGCTCGTCAACTCTCCCTCGGCACTCTCTGTCCCCGTCCGCGAGCTGCGCTCTCTCGCCGCTCTCGGGAGAGCTCCGACGCGCCAAATTGACTCCTTCGGTCATTCGTTCGTAGGCCCTCGGCCCTCCTCTCCCTCTTGCGCGTTTCCGCGTTTAGAGACACGTGTGTCCTCTCGATCCTAGCCGGCGATCCGTGGCCGACCACATTGAGCTCCCTATCCCATTTGTCACCGTCCAGCATTCACCGTCAACAACACCACCACCGCGCGCGGCCTAACGCGGTCTGACGAGTGTCAGAAGTGTCTCTCTTTTCCCTCCCAACCCGACTTCCGCTCACAGACTCATTCGCTCGCTCTCTCTCCCTCTCTCTTTCTTTCCCTCACTCTCTCTCTCTCTCTCTCTCTCTCTCGCACATTCTCTCTTTCTCGCTCGCAGATTGTACAATTAATCAATTAATGTAATTAATTTCTTTACACCTATTGCACATATGAAATATATTATATCATTATTTTTTACGTGAGCAAATAAATTGATTATTATATCGCCGGCGAGGGTCACGCGAGCGACCTATCACTCCGTCGACCCTCGCCACCCCTCGTCTCTTGTCGGCGTATAAACAACGTGTACGTACGTGAGTACGTATGTAGTATGTCGTGTGTGTGTGTGTGAGTACGGATGCATGGATACAGTGCGTCTCTTTTTTGCCGTATGCCTACGCGCCTGTAGTGTGTCTGTGTGCGTGTGTATGTTTATTTATGTAGCGTCTATGGGTGGTCGAGTGAGTGTGTGTGCGTGTGTGTGTGTGTGTGTGTGTGAGCACGCGCGTGTCGCGGTGTTCCATATATACTTAATCTCCGGTGAGAGAGCTTAGTTATACGTCTCGCCTCCCCCTCCCTCCCTCCCTTCCTCCTTCCCTCCCTCCGCAGCCCTGCCACATGTCAACGTATCGAAGAAGCCTGTTCGATCTTCTCTCCCCGTGAGAAGCAGAGAACCCCATGAGACCTCGCCTCGTCTCGTCTCTCTCGGACTCCTTATCTCGCGTCCTTACCGAAAGGGTTGCCGTCGAGACGGGATCCTTCTCGTGTTTCGCGTCATTTTGCTCCTGTCTCCGCATCCCTGCGAAAGACGTTACGACGCTCTCGGACAAGACTGGAACGAGCAATCGCGAGTCCGCGTCTCACTCCCCGCATCCAGATAAACGCCGCCACCCTCGCGCCCCGTGCTCGTTTCCCCCCTCCCTCCCCCCTCCCCCCAGGCCTCCACGTTCCTCTCCGTCGTTCGCTTCGCGCGACTTCCTTTTTTCCTCCGGCAACTATGCAACCCGTATCGATCCGTAGTGTACAGCTACAAGAAAAGGGAAATTACCACGCGGTGCCTCGGTCGGTGCACCGCGATCGAGGAGAGAAGAGGAGCCGAGGAAGAAACGAGCACGGGGAGCCGCGAGCCGCAAGCCGCGACTTCTCGACGCTCGCCGACTCCGGCGGAATCGTTCGCGCGCTCGACGGTGGAATTTTCGCGCGAATAAAACGGGACGGGTCCACGGGGCGCGTGTCCGCCTCCCGATCGTCGACGAGTCCGACCCGCTTCCTCCCAGCATCTAGATTCCGATCGTCGACGGATGGGCAACTCGCTGCGGCGAGGGTGACGCGCGTCAACGCGGGGATCTTCGGCGTCGGAATTCGCGGTGCATCAACGAGGACTTGCGCTCGTTCGAGTTGCCGTTCCGAGTCGAGTTGTCGCGCGATTTCTCGTCAGTTGGTCAGCCCCGCCCTCCCTCGGCCCTGTAATCGGAGAAGAGCGAGACTCGGCCCGATGGGCAAACAGCGTTCATACTGATAACCTTGATATTTGTTGCGTTGCGGGCAGCACGAAGCTTATTGGGCCGACATTGACGTCCTGTACCGGCCAAGCATCGGCTAACCGGTATGTGCCGCGCGAATTTTTAACCGAGTAAAGATCAGCTCTCTCTCTCTCTCTCTCTCTCTCTCTCTCTCTCTCTCTCTCTCTCTCTCTCTCTCTCTCTCTCTCTCTCTCTCTCCCCCCGAGATCAGAATGCCGGCAGGCCGGGCAAGAAACGACGAAATCGACCGCTTCGAACGAGCCTCCGGTCGGGCCCTGTCGGGTTCGCCGGGCAGGCGAGAGTTGGTGTTCGAGCCATCGCTTTTTCCGCCATGTTGCAAAGTCTATCGGCAATATTCGTTCTACTCGCCCGCCCCTATCGATTGCCGTTCGAAGCCCCAATCGCGCTACTCGCTATGGTCGTTTTCCTCACGAGCTGATTAGATATATTAGACAGAGAGCGCGCGTTGAAAATTGGCAGTTGTTTTGTATGCTTTGCTGTTGTGGTTGTTGTTGTTGTTGTTGTTGTTGTTATTCGATTTGATTATTATTCCTCTCGTCACTTTCGGTCCCTGCGGTCCGGCGGATCTTCGGACGCGCGCGTTTACGGCGAAGGTGAACAGCCCGGAAGGTGCGAGCCCGTCCGGCTCCGAAAGCCGTCATTAATTATGACGTGAATTATGGGACAAGCCGGCGCGAGCGAACGCTTCGCAAATTATTTTGCCAATCAATTATTCCCGCGGCCATGCGCGCGCCGCGCTCTCTCGTCAGGTGCTCGAACGCTGTCCGAGCCACTCGATACGTCGGAATAATCGATCGACTGAATAATTTGCTCCCATGATTGGCCGCCCGTGTAAATTACTCGAATGTCAGATCGCTCTCGCGTCGATAACGGCGCGGTGAGCGATATTCGAGTGAGGCATCGATCGATATCCGCGGCGGAATCACCGGCGGATCGATCAATCGACGATCGCGTCTTCCCGCGACCGACCGACCGGGCGAGTCTTCGTCGTCGGCTGCCGGGGAGTTTCCCGCGGCTCCGCGTCTCGCGGACGCACGAGTGGACCTTTCAATTGAGCGCGCGAGTCGACTCGAGGCCCGTCGTCGTCGGATCTTCGTCGTCGGCGAGGCGAGAACGCGAAGCGTTCGTATCAAAGAAGCGTGCGAAAATCGAAAATCGACACGCGTCCGATATCATATATACATACAAAGAGACACTCCCCTCGCCGTATCAACGCGAACGCGTGCGTGAAGAAGTTTGTTCCACAGTGTTGTGTGTGTGTGTGTGTGTGTGTGTGTGAGTGGGTGTGGGTGTGTACGTTGCCGAAAGATACACGCGCGTGTCCGTTACGTGTATTATCAATATAAGTATGCCGCGTATAGATGATACTTGGTGCTGGTACATGTACGTATATGTATTATGCTAAACATGTGTGGGGATGTATAAGTGTGTGAGTCGCGTGTGTACCCCGGTGTTTTACGCATCTCCTCGCGCTGTAAACGTCATCTTATATAAAATCGGCAGTTCGGGCAGTTCGACGTCTCGCCGCACGACTCTAGCCTTACGTATGAAACCAGATTTACAAAAATACGATGCGCGTGTTTTTCGCGTATTTGGCACTTTTTCACCTCTCTCTCGCCCTACCTCCTCCTTCTGCTCCTCCTCAGCCTCCTCCTCCTCCTCCTCCTCCTCCTCCACCTCCTCCTCCTCCTCTCAAGCTCTTGCTTGTCCTATCTCTCGCTCATCCTCTCTTTCTCTCTCTCCCATTCTCTCTCTCTCTCTCTCTCTCTCTCTCTCTCTCTCTCTCTCTCTCTCTCTCTCGCTCTCGCTCTCGCTCTCAATCTCTCGCTCTCGCCTCCTCTCGCATATACTCACCCCCTCGTCTTTGCCTCACATATACGACACACGCATACACGACACAACAC
Source organism: Harpegnathos saltator (assembly GCF_003227715.2). NCBI lineage: Eukaryota > Metazoa > Arthropoda > Insecta > Hymenoptera > Formicidae > Harpegnathos > Harpegnathos saltator. The sequence continues at coordinate 441,869 of NW_020229947.1, read as the reverse complement.
ACACGTCCGCTCTCTACCACACTATTTCGCTCTCTTTCTCTCCCTCCTTCTTTCTCGCGCAAGCTCTTATTCTCATGTACATGCGGTCACACGCCCTTATCTCCGTCCTGAAGGGTGGTCGGATTAGAGTTCAACAGATCCGCCTCTTCGAGGAGGGGAATGTATATCCTACTCCGCGGATTTAGCCGTGATCCGCTCGTATCGTATCCTCCTTCTCGCTTGCGCGTCCATCCACGGAGCAGTTACCCGGGACCACATGTTTTTAGCACCAGCGATCGAGAGAGGGTTCTCTTCCACGTCGACGCGAAAATCGGCAGTTTCGATGATGGGCGGCCGCGGTGAACGGCATCGACGTCGTCGGCGACGACGACGATGACGACGACGACGACGACGACGACGACGACGACGACGACGACGACAACGACGACGACGACGACGACGACGACGACGGCGACGGCGACAACGACGGCGACGACGGCAACGACGACGACGACGACGGCGTCTCCGACTCCGACGACGACGACGGCGGCGACGACGATGACGACGACGGCGACGGCGGCGACGGCGACGACGGCGACGGCGATGACAACACGAGCGATGCCGTCGACGCCGGCGACGATGGGCCGGCCGCCACGGTGGACGCGGCACGAAGCCGCGCGGGATCGTCGACTAGTCCTCCTCGATGGCCAAGTTCAACAACATCATCTTCTTCTTGGCGATCTTGCTGTACTTGATGTCGATCGGCTTCGTGGTGTCGTAGAGACTTGGTGCCTGCAGGATGATCAGCATCGTGCCGATCACGCAGGCCAACGTGAACACTACTAGGAAGATCCGGTCGAGCACCATCGCCACGTACTTCCAGTCCTCCTCGACCTGCGGACAAGCCACAATAGGCACGTACATGGTTAGCCGGATCATATTGCACAGGAACAGGGGGAGGGAGGGAGAATGGGTGACAGATTACCGACGACTACATGCCGATTATTCTCCGGGTGATAAAACGCGAAAATTCGCGACACGAAGACGAGAGAGAGAGAGAGAGAGAAAGAGAGAGACTCTTCCCTCCCGGAGAAAACCCTAATTCGATTATAGATTTTCGCCCCCCCCCCTAGTCTTTCCCTCCCCCGGTCCTTTCTCTACCTACGGACACGATGGATGAAATCGAGGGTGATGTGCGTCGTATGCGCGCACGATAACGTCCTGTTTGTCGATCCGTTGGATCCTGTAAAAAGATACGACAGAGAAAAAGAACCGCGGGCAGGAGGTAGGATCGGGATCGGGGGGGGGGGGGAGGGAGAGAGGTCTTCCTCTCTGCGTATCGAACGATGTACATGTTTAGTATCAACAACTCGTCGCCGCGCGCGATGTTATCCCTTATTCCTCGTCGCGACCTTACGACCTCCATAAGACGGGAAGGGGGCGGGGGGAGGAGGAGAGGAAGTTTCGTTTTCCGTTTCCGCATGGTCCGACTGCGAGGACATTCGCGATACACCGCGCGTCCTCTCGTCGACTCGTCGGCGCGTTCGCGACGGAAACACGTGGGAAAGGGACGATCGATCTACTTCTCTCCTTCTCTCTCTCTCTCTCTCTCTCTCTCTTTCGCCTCTCCTCTTCACCACTTCCGTCGGGAGCGAATACGCGCGCGCTCTATGAGAGTGTATTGACTTCCCTGGATTCCCACTGCGAGCGGGAGCGGCTAGACGATAAAACAGTCACCCGATACTTTCATGATACTCTCTCTCTCTCTCTCTCTCTCTCTCTCTCTCTCTCTCTCTCTCTCTCTCTCTCTCTCTCTCTCTCTCTCTCTCTCTCTCTCTCTCTCTCTCTCTCTCTCTCTCAACGAGGACGATGCAGCGGACAACGCGTTACTCCATGCTAGCAACTTCGATCGCCGTTCTTCCCCCGCCCCCTCCCCCCGTCCACGCGCGCGCGAGCGTCCATCCGTCCTTTTCTGCTAAACTGATCGCGAGATCCGGCGCACGAGTCCGTGGCAACGTCCCTTTACCCTCGAGGGCCCTTTCAGCGCGTGATCTCGCTTTCCCGGATCAGCGGCCGATTAACTCGATTAACCTCGACGATGTGTGAGAGAGGCGGGAAAAAAAGGAGAGGAGAAGCACCGGCGGCGGCGGCGAACCCTCTAATGTACAACGTGGGAAAACGCGGCCGTGTTTACCCCCGCGCGGCCTCGCCTCTCATCCCTCGCCTTGTTTTATCCGCGTGAAAGATCTCTCTCCCTCTCGGCCCCGATCGCGACCCCGCTGCTGCACGCGGCGAGATGTAAGCGGTATTATGCGCTTCCAGCGAATCGAGCCGAAAACTTGGCTGCAACAACGGGGATTGACTCCGTTGTAGCTGCGTCCTCCTCTCGACCGTTAGCGGGAAACGCGAGCGCGCATTTGCATGCTCGTGCTGTGTCGGATGTTCGCAGCGCGAACACTCACAGCCATGTGTGCGTGCGTGCGTGCGTGCGTGCGTGCGTGCGTGCGTGCGTGCGTGCGCGCGTGCGTTTATGTGTTTGTCTTATTATATGGCAGCGTGTGTATACACACGCGATAAGCGCATAATACGTTCGCTAAACTATAATAGGTGTATTCGCGTGCACTGTTGCGTGCACGCGGCTCCGCATAAAATAATCCGCTGATACGGAATTTCGGGTGTAATTGCAAATATGTATGTATATAAATGCGCGCGCGAGGAAATAAATCCGGCCAAGCGTTATTTTCTTCTCGTCCGAACGCACACACAGGCACCGTCCTCTCGCGTGTGTGTGTGTGTGTGTGTGTGTGTGTGTGTGTGTGTCTGTGCGCTCTCTCGTATATACTTCGCGCGAAACGAGCGCATTTGGCAATGAACGGCGCGTTTTGCCGCAGTGCGTTCCCCGGCATATACTTTGCGCAAATAAGTTATGTATACGACGTCGGCGCTCGGTCTTAAACCGAAGCTTCATTGAGCTCGCTTGGCTCGGGCCGCGCTGTCCGGATATCCGAGGATCCGTTCTGGCAGGCTGCGTGTATCCGGGAATCAAACCGTATCCGGGATCGCGAAATTTCAGCGCACCGGCGAGACCAGCACCGGCAGTGACGCGCGCGAGTAATGTACACCCCGTATATATAAATCGCGAAGAATTCAATGTAATTCTGAAAAATGAAGCTTTTCCTCCTGATATCAAACTGTGCGGGACTATTAGGTGCGCTCGTTGTAATTACACTTTTCGCGCGCGCGCCAGATTCTCCTCTCTCTCTCTTTCTTCCACTTCAACGTCCGAATGTACAGAGTGTTGGGGAAAAAGAGGCTCAAGATTTACACGGTACACTAGGAAAAATGTATCGTTGCGTGAAGCAAAATTTTGCTGCAACAACAAAATAATTTGGTTAAAATACGCCCAACAAAACTGTTTAGTTCCTGTAAATAAATATCTTGTTTGATTACGGTTTGTTCGTATAACGTAATACTTTTGTTATAGCAACTAAAAAGCTTTAACTATGTGAATTTTGTTAAAAATACTGTAATATATAAATATATATTATAATTTCCCGATCCACGTTTGCTAGGACTTTTTTCTTCCATTTTCAGTCAGTACTGCTCTGAAAATCCTGGAGCCCTTTTTTCGAACACGCTTCAGACGCGATAGGTGCAAAAAATAACCTGACTGAAAAAGGGAGAGTATTATTGGAACTGCTTGTACTTCGCTCCTCGAGTGCTCACTCCAGTGCATTATATAGAGCTCATTAGCCACAAATATTCCTGTCGGCTCTCTCGTTCCGTTCGAGTCTCGTGAATTTCCTCTCACGGGACTGCGCCTCGTCCCCGCGAGGGTCGCGAATGCGCGTCGGTCGTACGAAGGAATCGCCTCCGCCGAGTCCCAGCGGGCGAGGCGATGTGGCCAGAGGAGGGAGTGCTGGAAACTTACCGTTTGTTCAACTCGATCCTTCGCCGATGTTTCCGTGGTGTCCGTTATTTCGCGCCGACGTGCCGCGGATTACGGTCCACCGTCGAGACTGACGGGGTTGACGCTCGCACGGTTTTACGAAGAAGATTTCCAAATCTCCCGAGTATACAGGGTGTTTCAGACCACCCGGGTCACCCGATTTTTTCGCAAACGCGATATTTTAGAGAAAAATGTTTCAGACAAAAGTTGTACGGCTTCAAAGAATCTATTTGTTGATGCTATAAATTTGACCATGGGATGAAAAGCCCAGTCAAGATCAACATAAAAATCTGAAATGGAAACCGCGATTTTTTATTACATCGTATTTTTCTACCAATTGATTTGAACAACTTTTGTCTGAAATATTTTTTTACTTGCCTCATATTTTTTTAAATATTTAAGGATAACTTTTTCAATATTTAACTTACGATATCTCGTTAGCTTTGTTTGTCGGGATAAAAAAATGGTACTAGACTTTTCTATTTTATTTGGTCTCAAGAATATATTGTTACAATGGCGCCCTGACTTTTGTTAATTTGATGATTTTGAAATTTCGAAAGATCGATAAATTAACAAAAAATAGAGCATTTTTAGATAATAAATAGAGTACCATTTTTTTATTACCCGACAAACAATTAGCGAGATATTGCAAGTTAAATATTGAAAAAGTCACCAAGTTACCCTTAAATATCTCAAAGAATATGAGGCAGATAAAAAAATATTTCAGACAAAAGTTGTTCAAATTAATTGGTGTAGAAAGACGGTGTAATAAAAAATCGCGGTTTCCATTTCAGACTTGTATGTTGATCTTGACTGGGCTTTTCAAGGTCATCCCAAGGTAAAATTTATAGCATCAGCAAATAGATTCCTTGAAGCCCTACAACTTTTATCTGAAACATTTTTCTCTAAAATGTCGCGTTTGCGAGAAAATCGGGTGACCCGGGTGGTCTGAAACACCCTGTGTACACGCACGCGAGCGCTCGAGAAGCGGGGCGCGGCTACGTAAGATGCTATAAAGTCCGATATAGAGCGCGAGAGAGCGCTCTCGATTCGCCTAAACTGCGAGAATCCGGGTCAGACTGCGTAAATCGAATGCGCGGAGTAATTTAGACGTCGCGCCCATAGCCACTCGCGAATACGCCGCGACGACGCGAGATCGCGACTCGGCAGACGTCGCCGTCGGCGTCGCCAGGCGGAAAACCGCCGCGAGATTTATCCGGACGCGATAAATAAATTATTATTCTCCGTCCGTTCGTGTCGCTCGATAGAAAATAATCCCCTCGAGATAATCCCCGCGGACACGAGCGCGTGCGGAGGACGGGAAATATATTTCGCCGCATTACCAGTGGAATTTTACAACGGTGCGATCCACGTTGCGCGGCGCGTTTGTTGCGATCAGACTTCCGCCGGCGAAATGTCTCGCGATGAAACGCGCGGCGGGCTCCCTCGACGTCCCGCCGGCTCTTTATCGCGACATCAGAGAGAATTTTGAAACAAAAATTATGGTGCGATTTTGTAAGCGACGCGGATATTGACATTCTGCTTTAATATATTCGCTATCGGCCGGTCACGCGTCATCATAACGCGTGTCACGCGTTATGTGTGTGACGCAGCGATAATTTTTCATTCTACGTACAACTACTATAAGTCTGTTTTACACTGTAAAAAGATACAAGATAGTCTCCAGCGACGATATCCAAATAAGTCGTGATAGCGCGAATTGGTTATATATTATGTTATATATTATACATTTTAAGAATTACTTAAAATTTTACTCTCTCTCTCTCTCTCTCTCTCTCTCTCTCTCTCTCTCTCTCTCTCTCTCTCTCTCTCTCTCTGCATCCTATTAACAAAACCATTCACCATCTTTCCGTTTGTGAAATGAAAGTTTCACCGACAGTCTATCTCAAGTGTTTACGAAAGAGAGAAAAGTGGAAAACATAAAAGAAAGAGAAAAAACAGAGAAGATGAGAGAATCGAGAAGGATTTGTAAAATAAAAATTAAAACGTGTTCTCTTTCTTCTGTGTATACACGACACATAAATCATCATTAGACCGCGATCCTTTTCCCACTACCGCGAGACATTAAGGTCTGTATGTGTGTGCGAAGGGAAGCGGGGACAGAGGCGCGGACAGAATTTTACAATAAAAATTATTCTACATACAATATTTCGTGTAGCTCCGAGAAATATTGACATTCTGCATTAATAGATTCGCGCCACACGTGTGGACGTATCGATATATTCATGAGAAGCCAATGTCACATAAATATATGACAGCGGTAATTTTTCATTTCGCGGCCACACAAACGCACACAAACCAAGTTGGTATCGCCCCGTTATATAAAAAATACAGCGTAATCTTCGGCAACCGTTTCCCGATCGAACGCCGCGGTGGTGTGTGTTAATTTATTATCCGTCCTATTTGTACATCCGGTAGGAGAACCGCGGTATCATATCATCGAAAAAATCGATACCACACTTTTTCGCAAGAACATTTACCATATTCCTTGGAGAAATGAAAATTTCACCGACTCACCGTCTGTCTCCCGACTGAAGCGGACCGAGAGACATGGTAAAATTGCAGAGTATTGACGGAAGGAAGGATACACCATGCAGAAAGCACAAAGGGAGAGAAGAACCAGCGGGCAGAGAGGTAGTAGTAAACTTGAAAGGAATTTACAAAAGAATAGTATTCTCTGTCGGCGCGTACGATACACGAATCACCGCGGGGGGCCGCTTTCAGGCGGCGCGCAAGGACGATCCGGAGTCGCGCGCTTCCTCGAGACACACACGGTCCGACGCAGGAGAGGAGCGATTCATCAGACACGCGTATCAGTCGGGTGTCATAAGCAAGCCGCTGTCAATCAGCGGCCAAGTAGAAGCGAGAAACGAAAGGAGATGAAAGGCAAACGGCAACACCACTTAGCGCGTTGTACTCACGCTCTCGAATTTGTCCTTGTTCTTGGCGTGTTGGGCGATGAAGCGGGCGTCGTCGATGGTCTTCTCGATCTCGCGTACCAACGGCTTCTCGAACGTGGGGCTGACGTCCTCGTGAGGGTAGCCGGGACTAGCCGGGCCAAAGAGGTCGTCGTCCGCCCCGGGCAGTGGCAGCGAGGGTAACGTCTCCCCGAAGCAGGGTCCGACGGTGCCGACGGCGCCGAGGTCGTACCTGGTCGCCGCCGGTGGCAGGCCGTGCGGCGGCACCTCGTACTCCCCGCTGAACCGCTTGCCGTAGTACGGATCGTACTTATCAGTCTCTTGTACATGGAACACATCGGTGAGGATGCCCTCGGGCGGCTTGCCGTTCCCCGTCTCGACATCGTCCTCGTCGTCGTCCTCGTCGTCGTCGACGCCGTCGTTATCGATCTCGCCGCCGTTGCCGATGCCGCCGGCGCTCCTGCCGTTCTCCTCGTCGTCGTCGTCGTCGTCCTTTTTCGGCCGTTTGATCAAGAGGAACCGCGGCAGCACCTGGATGAATACCACCCGCACCCATCTGGACATGCGGTGGGTGACGGGCGAGCGGAAGTTCACGTTCAGCACGATGATCGTCACGACCACCGACAGCGTCACCAGCACCATCGTGAACAGCAGGTACTTGCCCAGCAGCGGCACCGTCAGCGACGTGGGCGGTATTATCTCGGCCAGCAGCAGGAAGAACACCGTCAGCGAGAGGAGTATCGAGATCGACAGGGAGACCTTCTCGCCGCTGTCGCTCGGCAGGTAGAACACCAGCACCGACAGGAAAGATATGCCCACGCACGGTATTATCAGGTTCACCGTGTAGAAGAGGGTCTTGCGGCGCAGGGTGATGTTGAACACGATGTCGGGGTAGGGCTCCTCGCAGCATATGTAATACGCCTCGTTTCTCGTGGCAGGCACTTTTATTATGTCCCACTCGACGGAGATATAATAGTCGGTCAGGTCGATCCCGATGTCGATCTCATTCGAGTCCTCGGTCTGGGCGCTGTGCCGCAGGTCGACCTGGAAACACACCGCCAACAAGGCGCCGTCCGTTAGTACGACAGCCGCTCGTGCGAATCCGCGACGGAAATCGAAGAACAACGCGCCCGAGCGGAGTTTCCGATTCACCCCCGCCCCCGCCCCCTGCCCCCGGCCCCGGCCCCGGCCCCTCCTGCACCCCCGCGACGCGATCTTCTTCAGACAGCTGGAAGGCGCATTCATGGGCTCCGTCATCCGTGACGGAATCGCGCTGAAGAACCGCCGCCGTTCCTCCTCTTGTCTCGAGGACTCGAGCGGCTAATGACAACGCTCGATAGGGGGCAGCTTCGTCGGACGCTTTGTTGTTGTTGTGTGTGCGTATGTATCGCGAGAGGAAATGATGTTGGCAATCGGAATCGCGAGATGTTCCTCTTAGAACATGGCCGATCCGGCTTCCCTCTTGAAATCGGAAAAATATTGTAGCTGGACGAAAGTCCGGTTTCAAGGTAGCGGAGGACATTTCTCCAGAGTCTCGAAATTTCGCAGTGACGTTTGTTTCCTGTTAATTATTAGGCTCAAGTTTTCGGCAGACGCGATACGTCGTTTTGTGTGTGTGTGTGTGTGTGTGTGATAAAAATCTTTCGATCGAGTGAATGAACGAACACGTCAGGGACATTATTAGAAATTACAACGCGCGATATATAATTAAACATTTGAAACCACCAAATGTGATATCTCCGCTTCTGGTTAGTGTGTTAGAAAAAATTCAGCTCGCTGACTCGTCCATCAAGCTACATCCGAGGGAACAATTAAATAACACGAACCGAGTCGATGCATCGATTTCGGCTTTTTCGTAACGTAACGACTAGTTGGACCGCGTGGAGAAACCGGCTTCAAAATCGAGCACTTTGCAGACAGCCTCGATATATGACCCACTCGATAAGCCGATCTTCCATTTTTCAATACAACAACAGCACCGACTCGTCTCGAGCCTGGCGGTAATCCGACTGCTAATCATCTTCCGAACAAATATTCGACCCTCGAAACTGCCGTCGAGAGGGCGAGAACTTCCGGGTATAATCCAAAACTGCAACCGGTTAAGTCCCGGATTGTTATTCCGGCCGTCGAGTGGTCGAGGTGATTTGATGCGTCGGGAGATAAATCAGCGCAAACACGGCACTTAGAGTGGCCCAAGATTATTATCTTAGCGCGCTGTCTAATCGGGGCTTTGGATAATCAGCGTCACGCGGTGGAAGCTCTCCTCCGAGTAAGGGTGCCGCGCGCATGAATACATGAGCGTACATGGCCCTTACATATGTAAGCGCGCCGATGCGCATCTTATCGCGGAATTAATGATATGTGCAGCAACGTGCGACCGTTCGCGCGAGTCTCGACGAGAGACCTTTGAGAAACAGGCTCGTAGATCGCGTCGCGACGCCGAGTCGCGAGGTACACTGTTTTAGAGACCGTCAGCCTCGGCTAAATGTTCGTTACCGCGAAATGGCTCCGGAGGAGCCTGCGGGTAATTGAAGAGGGGTCTTATTATCGATTGTTTCGCGCCACCTGATGTGAATATCTGGCTATTCGGAGCATGAATGAGAGTATTCATTTAGGAATACCCCAATGTTTCATCGAGGTGCCTACCGTGAAGCGTATCAGAGGTGTTTTCCGGAAAAAGAGAAGAATACAGGGAGAGATGCTACGAGACAATGCTAAGCCCGGTGCTTGTTGGAATATCTTTACACCTGGGTGTTTGAAAAAGAGATTCAGGGTTTTAAGGGCTGGATCAGTTGCTTTAATTAAAATAAATAACTCCGACGATATTAATTTTTCGACCCATGTTTATTGGGACTTCTTTCCTCCCCTTCGTGAGTACCATCTTAAAGTCCTTAAAGTCCTGAGCTCCCCTTTTCAAACACCTTGCATATTATAATAAACATTTTGTTATAATATATATATATATATATGTCGGGAAGAAATTAATGAATTTTCGAGGCAGTCGTTAGTTGGCGCGCTAACGTTGTTACTGAATATCGACAGCGATTTTCGAGTGAAGCAAGTTTTGATCGCTATGACAGCGTTTGACGGCATTGTAAGCCTCTACTGTCCAATTATAGGACTTGTAGCGTTGTTAATCGTTTCTGGCGCGGCCCGAACCTGCTTCAAGCGAGAACTCCAATAGTTTCGTCTTAATACTCGCTGTCCGGCAAAACACGAATGCTATGAAGTAGCCATTATTTTCTCATTACAATATGTCGACGTTCTGATTCTGAAAAGTTATCTTTCATCGTAATAAATACCATTGTTGTAGAAAGATTTAAAGCGCCACCAAGGATCGCGCGCGTGCGCACGTTACGGAATACTTAAAAAAACATTCCTTCAATATATTTGCATAAAATTTACGTAAAATTTACTGAAATGGAAAGTTGGAGGAAAGTTGGCAGCTGTAATATTGACACAAACGTTCGACCTATGCTGTAATAAGAAAGCATTTGCGACACAGTGACATCCTGAATCAACAGTATCTTTCGTTTGAAAACGTTACTAAATATTCTCGCGAAGCTGCATTTCTGCAATTATTATCTACGCCGATTTGACACAAAACCCAGCGACAAGAGGTCATCAAACAGTGAGATGTTCCGTGCATTTACGTTAAATCCCGTAAGGGCTGACGGTGTTTACTTTTCCCGTGTGGTCGTGACAACGAGAGATAAATCGCCGCGCGAGAAGCGGCGGGGTACATTTTGAACCTGCTGCAACTCCGAAATGATATCTCTCGAAGAGAACGGTCTCTCGCTAGCAGAGATCGCATTGTTTCAAAGTCTCAGACAAGTGGCGCGCGCGACACGCTAGAGCACCGCGGCGGTGTCTCGCGCCGAGCGTTCGAACCGGGAGAAGGAAGAGAAGAAGAGAAGGACGAAGAAAAAGAAGAGGAAGAAGAGGAAGAAGAGGAAGAAGAAGAAGAAGAAGAAGAAGAAGAAGACGACACCTCACAGGCCGGAATCGTCATTGCGGTTTCAGCCGCCGCGTTTGAAAATTTATGGGCCGCGCGCGACTCCCACGCCCAGACGTTCCTGATTTAGTTTCTCGCGATAAATAACACCTCGTAGTCCACACGCTGGGTCTCAGGGCGGTCTCTATAGCCGAGAGAGGGAAGAACGCGACGCCTGGGACACTCCGTGTATGGTTTCGCTCTGTATGTAAGACGGTTGGTCTGTCTCGAACTACCGCGCGCGAGCGCGACATAGCCCAAATCCATTTCATCCCTCGCCACAATCGATGCTCGGCGCGTGATTGTTTAAAAGAAGGAAAGAGGACACGGGAGAGAGAGAGAGAGAGAGAGAGAGAGAGAGAGAAAGACAAAAAGGGAGGAATAGAGCGGAAGGAGGAAAAGTGGAAGGAGCAAACGGAAGAAATTGGATAGCTCTAATGGCTGCTCGGGATAGGTTCTGGCTATCTGAAAGTCGGCGGACCACGGAATCGGAATAAAGTCTGGAGAGCCAAATCGCGGCCATTGGAGTTCCGATGGTCGCCGACTGATCCTCTCCGGGCCACTTCTTAGATCTGTCGATAATTCGGTGTCGGTGAACGATCGTTGCTCCTTCGCCGTGTCTCTTTCTCTTTCTCTCTCTCTCTCTCTCTCTCTCTCTCTCTCTCTCTCTCTCTCTCTCTCTCTCTCTCTCTCTCTCTCTCTCTTTCTCTTTTCTCCGCCGCGTTTCTCTACAATTCAGTTACCTCTTCAATTTCTCTACAATTCAGTTGCCTCTTCCTCCCTTAATATTCTCCTGTCGCGATCCCACCGCGGCGGATCGCAACACGAAATTTGCGAAAATGGTCGAAATTTGCGCGACATCACTATACAGACGGTCTGACGCGAGCCCGCAAGTTGCTAAAATTGTTAATCGTAATCGGAAGATTAATGTTAACATTAACGGTTTTGACGGTTCCATTTGCGTAGGTGTCGGAAAATCGGACTAAACTTCAGTTGGATCTCCAGAGACTTTTCATGCGGGAACTTGTCTATCTGTGCATAGACTTGGGTGGGGGAGGGGGGGGGGAGATCGAACTACGCCCCAGTTAAATCTCAGGGAATTTTCCATATGCGGAGACTAACACATAATATGGAGCGCGTAATTTTATTTAAATCACCGGACTTGCACTTTCTCGTGCGGACCCACCCGCGTACGGAGAGGGGGATGTATTTCATAAGGGGGGAATTTTTATAGTCGAAGCACATAGCGAACGAAGAATTTATGAAACTCTTTCGAGGGATCTGCGCAACCTACGATATTCGTATTATGTCATTTAGGTTCGCAATATGTGCGCGATAAATTAGGCATAGAGCGTCCCGCATAAATCTCACCCGCCCTCTTCCCTCCCCGCGCTGTATGAGCGAGAATTACAAATTCTCCGAAGCTCCTTACACGTCCTGTCATAAAAATCGTCGCAGAATATGTATTTTTCATGAAATCACGCGAAACATCGGACGATCTGGGTTCTCGCAGTTTCCCAACCCGCCCGTCGGCGTCGCGATCGCGGGGGGGAGGGGGAAGGGAAAGAGGAGGGCCGAGAGCAGATACTTGAAGCGATATCTCCGCGTAATTCGCCGCCATTAACTGATTAACTCGGAATGTGTCGCTTACCGTGTAACCGTCGTAAGTCCACGAACCAAATTTCATAACGCACGTCTGCTGGTCAAAGGGGAAGTACTCCACGTCGATCTCGCAAAATGACTTATAGATCGCCGGTGGCTTCCAAACGACTTTCCCGGTGTGGTGCAAAATGGCTTTGGTCATGATGGTCACCTCGTAATTCCCATCGGCACTGAAAGCAGAAAATTAGCATTTCCTCTCAGACACATCCTCATGCGGATCGAATTCGACGAATGAACGCATCGACGCGCGAAGCGTCAGTCAAGACGTCGCTTCGGCTGCGCACCTCGAGTGCATTTCGACGCGGATTTGCAGCGTGCACGACTCGCGAATCTATCGACTTATTTATACATACCTCGCGAGCGTTATAATGCATTCGTAAAATCACGCGAGTTACGCGCGCGCGTTATGTGTGTGTGTGTGTGTGTATGCGCGGAAAGTTAAAAGCTTCCTGCCATACGTAAAGCCAATGGAAATGGTACCGATCGATTTTCCGAATAAAGCGACGCTTCAAATGTTACTGTGTGAAAATTTGACAAAGCGATCACGCCCCGATGCGTATATTGAACGCGGAACAGCTGTTACCATCTACCACCGCAACCATCTTTCTTCTATAAATCCCTTTAGAAATTTACTCTCCCCTTCCCTCCATCACCCTTCCGCCTCTCTCTCTCTCTCTCCCTCTCTCTCTCTCTGAAATTATATCGATGATTGTCTATTTACGGAAATCTGTTGAGAAAATGTTACCGGTTTGCATTTTCTCTTAATCGGTTCGTCAAGTAACGCAACGATAAAGGACTCGTTTGTATTTGTTTAAATATATGGCACACACATAGATACAAACCAACTGATTACAGGGACGTTTCGACTTCGTTGCGATTGATGCATGGTGTAAATTCGGACGAAAGCTTCACTCTTACCGTCCTTTACTACCGTATTATTTGATTTCAATCAAAGAGCCTTACAAGCTTTCATCCGAAGGTTTCCAATCAATTTACATTCCCGATCCGCTGATTTAATTACGTGTATTTCTCGAATAAGATCCCAGCACGTGCACGGAGGACCAAAAGTCCCACAGCGTCCTGCGATCGCATTGTGCGCTAAGATACAAAGGGTCACTTTGAGCTGCAGCTGCTCGTCGCAGTCGGAGTGCGAATTATCGGGAACGTCGAACGGAGTGCCGGCGGTTGCGAAAATCGCAGCCGGGGAATTTCATTCGGAATTAGCGCGGCACGTAACGCGAGCTCGCCGGGCGCGATAAGAAAATCCGCCGCGAATAAACAATACGTACAAACGAGACAGAGGGGGGAGAGAAAGGGAGAGAGAGAGAGAGGGGGGGAAGCGGACGCGTGCGTGCACGTACGTACACTGACGATATTGCACGCGCGAAGTTAAGAAAATAAAGCTCGCCGGCGCGGCGAAATAAATTCCGCAAAATAATGTGCTCGGATTTCTAATATAATACGAAAGGGTTCGTTTTCTCACACACATACACACATACGCTGCCACGACTGCACTGTCGCAGCTGTCGCTACCCCGATCGCACTTGTTGCACTATTTTCCCCAGGCGCTTAGTCAGTCGGTGTCGGTCAATCCTAGCATTCTTATTAGTCGGCACGCCTGCGGCGACGGTTATTGCTGAATTTCACCGGCCTGTATCGATTCATTTCGCGCCGGTTTCGCGCCAATTCATAAATCTTTCACGTCCTTCCTCTCCCTTCCAACTCACCCCACACAGATATTATATATATATATATATATATGAGCGTGTATATGTATTAGATAACCAAGAAAGTTCGTGCCGTTTTGATCAATAGAAATAAATAATTAATTTCCGATACATCGGTAAATTTTCTGTTGGATAAGCCTTTGCTTAAGCATACATAACTTTTATTTGGTAGACAATGACAAAACCTAGAAGCGGCACGAACTTTTTTGGTTACCCAATATATGTATCAGTTATCTTCAGTTTATCTTCAGATACTGCACGAATCGTTTTATGTGTATGTGTATGTGTGTGTATGCGTATATGTATAAATATGCGACGATATTATCCCCGCGACTAGCCGCAATATCTTACCGCCGTGAGACAGAACGCGAGACGTCCTTTCACATAAATTATCGATCAGCGAAATAATTCATGGCCCTGGAGATGTTACAGTATACACGTAACATCCGAGAGCATCCGTGTACACGTGTCTATAAAGTATGCACGGGGTAACCTTTCTTTATCCATAAATACACGAGAGAGGGGAAACTGAGAAGACACGGCTAGCGGCGATCTTAACGTCGTCGGTCCGTCGACAGACGGGAAATTACGCGACACTTTCGATCCTTTCCACGGAGATCTCCGCGGCATGTGCTATATAGTGATGAAAGTGTTAACAACTATTGCGCTAGCTCTTAGGCCACTATTCGTGATCTGATCTTAGATTTAAGCGTCCTTGAATCTCGCGAGTCGGTTCCTCACTGCAAGTGTTCTACAATACGTAACCCAATTCAATTAATTTCTTTTCATGACGCTTCGTCTGAATTTGAATGTATATAACAACTTTTTTTCTACTCTCATTCATATTTTATTAATTTTTTCTAATTTTTTTTATTTCATCCACTGTACAATGACGCGTTTAAGAAAGTTTATCGCATTGATTATCATCTTCTTGCAATCTCGTTTCCCCGTTAACAATTATTAATGTTGTTATTATTTAAATTTAAATCTAAAAATCTCACTCGGTCTCACGAGTCTTTTTACATCGGGAAATTAATATACATTACGGGTGTACACATCACGTATTAATTTATTTACGGGTTCTTTGTACATTAGGAAAGTTAAGATCGTCTCAAGTTCATCTTTAGATGCTTCGTGGCTAATGAAACGGCTCGCGCAGCAACTTAAAGCAAGAGAACCTAAGACAATGTAGAAGAAGGATTCATTACCTCGTCCGCGACTTTCTCTTTCATCTCATCATGCGAAGAGCGTTTTACTCTCGGTACAAACAGATATCATGAATACGCAGCATGAATAGATTACGTACAACAACCGTCGACAGAATTTCGAGGAGAACTCGAGAAACTGAGTCAATAACAGCGAATATCCGATGCCGAAAAGATCGAGAAATATAAGAAAGGGAAACGAGAAAACGCCAAGAGGAAGAAACTCTCACGACAAGGGTCCTAATATAACATTCTAATAAAGCTCACATCTCTTTACACCCACGACTCGTTAAATTACATCTTACGCGCTACAAACAATTAGCGCTTGCCGAGCTGGCTATTTATTTAACGTTCTCTGCTCGCGGTTTGTTCCTTCTGTGTTTACATTTCGGACAAAATTACATCACGCGGCTTTTACACCCGCGTTTATCCGCGAGTTTACCGACGGTTTATTTCTTAATACCTGATAATTTCAGCGAGCTTAAATATTCCAACTGAGACAAACTACGTCTTAAACATTCTGTCCGAGAGATTCACTTCATCGTGTTATTCAATATCGTTCTCGCGATAAACTCTCTTCACTCTCTTTCCTACTCCAACACTCTCGATTGTCTCAAACTCTAATGAGGCGACTTGCTGTGTTTAGTTTGTCATTCAAAGATGAAACCATTCGCACCCTCACAATTGAATGTCAGCTGGACTTACCTGTTATCGAAAACGTATTCGTAATATATTTACTTTTTTTTTCTTTTTATAGAAGTCTCTTTAAAGATTTTAGACGCGATCTAATTCTCTTCTTCTTGAAAACTCTCGCGATTTCTATATTCATATAATTGAATTCTCATGTCAAGTTTGTATGTAGCTTGTCCTAAAATTACGTACCAAGGGCTTGCACTGCCGCAAATAAATAGACAAATAAATAAATAATCAGAAACCGACAAACACGCATCGTCCCCTTGCCGCGCAAAGCCCCGGCGCTACCAACGGCAATCATTTAATCGCAAAGTACAGAAGCATTACAACAATCTCGAATATAACAACTGATGAATAAAGCGAGCCTTAAATGCTACATAAATTGAAACATGTTATTGCAGAGAAGAGGGAGGAAGGGGAAAATCGAAACTCGCGATCGCGCTTAAAAACACGGACAAAAGTTCATGCGTTAACGTTAGCCGCCGCGGCCACCGCTGGTGAAACGCGACGGGCGTTTGCTCGCGAATAACAAAAGCTGCGATATCGGATAAAGTTCCCGCGTCTGCGAATCCGGTTATACACACGGGCTCCTGCGCGCGTTAATGTAGGTCTCCCGCACTTTGCGGTCATTCGATAATTATATTTCTGTTATCAAACTCGCCGCGCGCGGAGAACGCGCGAGCTAAAAATAAGGGCGGGGCGCGCCGTTGCTAACCGTTACGGATAGTCCGCGATGCAGCTGCGGCCGCAGCTGCGGCACGCGCGCAGTTACGGCGAATCGTAAAACGAGTAGACCGTCTCCCTCGCGGGCCGAAGGGAAAATCGCGCAGGATATCGATGCCGATGCATTACACGGCGAATTCATTCCATTTCAGAATGTACGCCGGCGAATGTTCGACCGCGCGCGATTTTTCTCGTCCGATTGTTATTATCTTCATCCGCGCAAATTTGCCATTTTACACTCGTCGCGTCGCGGCACTCGCTGTGATGCTTGAAAGCGTACTTTTTATATATTATAGGCTCGTTTGTGCGTACGAATTTGTTATTTGCCAATCGCGAGTTTATCATTTATTTGCAAATGACGTGGCGTTCAATGTATTAAGGTAGTTGGTCCGTGACAATATTAATTCGAAAGTTTATGACTGATACAGCATGAGGATACTCGACGGATTTCTGTTAAATGTTTATGAATGTGATTTATAATGCATAACGTTGGCGCTGTCACAGAATCGATCAGACTTGCGTGATATTTGAAAACTCATAAAGAAATAATCTAGTTTCTCGCTTCTTAATATATAATATTTTTGTCTGATATTGCATTTTCGCAAAAAGATTGTAATATACCGATAAACGCATTTTTCAACTCTTAAAAATACATCAATGGAGGAACCACGCGCTATTATATATATATATATATATATAATGTTAATAGATCCACATGCACAATTAGAAAAAATTAGAAAAAGGTTCACCGTATTGAAATTGAAATAATTCAAGTCAAAATCGTACGTATCGCGGATGCAGGAAACGGGTGCCTGCATCATAGTTTTTAATCTACCAGCCAATTTATTATTACGTTGCATTGAAAAAGAGAGAAATTCGTAGAACCATTATAAAAAAATTATAAAATCGTATAAAAAAATCACTAATTGTCAGAAACTGATAAACGCTAGACAGATACGTCAACCGCTGTCGGAAATTGTATATTTATTATTTCAATTTTTCCAAAAAAATATACACGCGGTCAACGATTTTCTAATCTTTTTATAAAATTTTCATTTCTCGCTCTCTTCCTTTCATGCCAGTGTAATGGTAATAAATTGGCCGCTAAAATAAAAAACTATTCATCCGTTTCTCGTACGCGATATGTGTAATTTTGACTTCCATTCTTTCTGTTTCAGTTCACGATAAACTTTTTCCTAATTGTACTAATATGTAAATCTTTTAATAGCGCGTAGTTTCACAAGTATATTGTTAAAACTTCTGATTCGTGGAATGCGACCATCTTGTACTGAGAAACAATCGACGCGTCTTTCTCGCACTGATGTGTCAGCTGATTTTGCTCGACTCCCAAGCAAATCCGCTTGCTCAAACTGGCTGCCGCGTTTAAAGGGTCAATGCTCCGATCAGATTGCCGCATCGTGCGAGTTACGAACGATTTAACGGCAGCTTTTTTCCACAGCCGTCACTCGCGTCGAGCTTGCAGTTTTGCCGAAACATGTAAAGCTGCATGCATCAGGTACAAGCGGCGGTTCTCCGATCGATCGTATAATGCTCTCTCTGCCGACTGTGTAACCTCCAATTATGGCCGATCGAACGATTATCTTCATGAATAGTGAAAGCAGCCATCGTAATTCCGCTAAGTGAGGCGGCGAACGCCGAAAATTAGCTCGTGCGTAGATCATCGCGCAAATTAGCCGTTCTAAGCGATCTCGTCGAAGATACTCGATACTTGAAATACTTGATAAATACCGAGATAATCGATATACGGAGAATCGATTAACTAATCGGCTCGACACGTTCGGCGGGGAGGGGACGAGGATGCGAAGCTCGCGGTTGAGTAAGGGAAAATCGGTGGATCTCCGAATCGTCGGCAAATCTTCGGATTTGACGTGTCTCAAGCAGCGCTGCGAAAAAGCGAGCAGGTGGACATTGATCCAACCGTCCCCCCCCCTCTCCCCGCTGGAATACGAATTTAAAATGAAGATGTCGGCAAGATGAGCAAGAGAAGGCGGGAGAAATTATACGGTGTAGCAGCACACCGGCGCGGCCGTAATTTTTGCGCTCCGCCAGTTAAAGACAAAGAGAGGGACGCGGCGGGCGCGATAAGAAGGAGCGGGCGGGCGGCATTTTGCGAGTTACGTCAAGAAAGTTCGAAGACTCAATTAATCACGTTTTTCATTCGACGTGCTTTATGGGGCGCTTCTTGCGTCAAGGCGCGTCATGTAAATCTCGGAAGCCACCCCTCCCTCTCCCTCTCGTGCGAGTCGTAAAACCTCCCCGTCGACCGGTCCGATGGTTCACGCCGCGCGATCGGAGGCCTTCCGTCTCGCAAATCTTAATGATAACGCCGTCCCTCCTCCCCTCCTGCCCCGCCCGACTCATCCCACCACCGCCCGCGTCTCTCTATCGTTTTCCCTCCGTCTAGCCGGGAAGAAAGCCAGACAAGTTCTTGGAAAGAACCCGCGGTGCGGCACAATGAAGGATGACGACGACGACGACGACGACGACGACGACGACGACGACGACGACGACGGTGACGGCGAGCCCGTGAAATCTGTTACGGCCGATCATTAGCGTGACTTAGCCGCGTTAATTAACGCGACATCCACTTCATATTTATCGTCCATCGCGGCAACTCGCGGCGGACGAAGTCGTCGTCGCGGCCATTTCTCCGCACCTGGACTTCCCGTCCGTTCGCCTCAGCCGCGATCTCGAAATTACCGGCAGATCCCGGCGCGGCACGGGTCAAACGAGCGGAAAGAAAAATCACTTTCGACGCGGGAGTACGCGCGGTGATCGCGCGAGCGGAACAGCGATCCCTTTAGAGTGGACCTTATTTATGACTAACCGCGCGGCGTATAGAATGTCGAGTGAAATACCGTCCTTCGACGAAAGGGTCGCTCTCATCGCGGAAAAATATGACGTCCATTTGCGCATCACCGTGTATATCCAGCGTGTATCGCGCTATCTCCCCCCTTCTCTCTCTCTCTCTCTCTCTCTCTCTTTCTCTCTGTGAGATCTCAGACACGCACGTCGAACCCACGAAGACGCCGAGCGACGTTGTAGATCGCCGGCCATTCCGACAAAGTCCGCGATAATCTTTCCTGCGGCTCACCCGAGGACGAGCTCCGTCTGGACCATCGGCTCTCCTTACCCGGCAGTTTGTCCCGCACCCCGAGACGTCAGGCTCGGTATATACTACCCCCCGGTTGAATAGAGCGGAATCGTTGCAACCGCATTCCGCGCTAAGGCACCCTTTATGGACAATATTACTTACATCCCCGTCTCTCGGCGATTCCCCGGCGATCGCTCTCGACCGAAAGAGAGTCACAGAGACCGCGCGCGCGTGCGAGAGAGAGAGAGAGAGAGAGAGAGAGGGAGAGAGAGTTTCTATTGTCGCGGATCCCGACGCTTACGATGTAGCGTCTACGTGAGACGGACTGATCCCGCAATTGATAAGGTGTTACGGTGGACGCGAGAGTGCTCCGTGGACAGCATTAAGCGAGCCGGCGCCAGAGAGAGAGAGAGAGAGAGAGAGAGAGAGAGAGAGAGAGAGAGCTCCGGTCGCGGTTGACACTCGACGAGATATGAACTGTTGCTACGTGGCTTAGCGAGCGCGGCGAGAGCCATCCCGCAAATCTGTCACGTTCTTAACGCGTTAATTCGTACAATTCGCGCGGACGAACGAGCGTGGCTGGACGGCGATGCTCGACCATCGAGCCGCTCGCTCTCGTCGCTCTTATCTCGTCGTGTCTCTTATCCGCTGCCTGTAATCGCGAGAGCGCGTCGCTCGGGAGATCGCGATCGCCTTTTCATGCGCGCGTAGCGATTACTTTGAAGAAACTCCGCTTTGTTAGCCGGCTTCTCGCTCTCGCTCTCGCTCTCGCTCTCGCTCTCTCTCGCTCTCTCTCTCTCTCTCTCTCTCTCACGCGCGAGGCGGTCCGAATGGATTACTGCGGTGCATCTGGGATGAGCTGCAGGTGCAGTAATCCGGTGATAATGGAGTAACGAGATTCACGCTCACGTACGTTCCCTGCATATTTTAATTCCGCATTTTGCGACACGGTCTCTAGCGCGCGCGCGGCCGCTGGGTCATTGTGCCTAAGCAACCCTTTGGCCGCCATTCCGGCGCGCCGGGTCCTCCGGGTGCATGCAGCCGTCTGTTTGCTGCGCCGCGATTGCACCGAGTCTCGGCTAATATTTCACCAAGCGAACCAACCGCGCCGAATACAGCGGCCGTTCCCGTCAATGAGGGGCTTATCGGCCAAGTGGCCGATTGTCCCGACCTTTCGAGGGAGCGTCGATCTCGAGCGCCGTTATGAGAATATCTGGCCCGATCAGCTGAACAGTGGGAGCCTGTACGAGGTTTCAGCCCCTCTTCGGCAAAATTCGCGAAAAGTTATCACGGAAAAATTACGAAATAAATTATGAAAAAGGCTCGCAAGTTACGTATTGATGCAAGAAGTTTGGTACGAAAGCTCGGAAAATGCAATCTAACGTCTGAAGCAACGAAAAGAAATTTCGGAAGAGCAGAGGGAGGCAGTTCTTGTCGAGAATCACCATGTTCATTAGATTTCTGTAAAGATCTTAAACAGCACTACTACGGCTTCCTACGAGTCTCTTAGAAAGTTTCACAAAAGTGCTCATAATAAATCAACTGCAAGGTCCAATTAGGACCGTCCCCTCGTAGAATGCTCCGTCCAGATATTTTTATGTACACGGTCGATCTCAATCGTCAACTAATGTGCGCGCGCGCGCGCGTGTAAGAGAGAGAGAGAGAGAGAGAGAGAGAGAGAGAGAGGAGAACGCTGTGGGACGTCGAGTGCGCGACGACGGAACCACGAGTTAATAAACCAGAGCAGCAACGAAGTTTCCCGAAGATTTGTTTATTCCATTCGGTGTCCTCGATCGTATCAGACGGAATCCGGCGGAGAAGGAAGCGAAATAAAGCATATCTCAGGGCCGGAGGATAGAGGCGGCGCCGTTTCTTGGCACATCGGGGCGAGTTTTACATAATGTATCAGCGCCGTACTGTATCCCCTTCGAAGGGATGAAAGAAGAAGAGTCTCATCCTCCCCGCCCTCCTCTCTCTCTCTCTCTCTCTCTCTCTCTCCCCCTCTCTCTTGCTTTCGTTGTGACGCAAGGGATGCCGACAAGCCCGGAATTCGTGGGCGTGCGGCAAGGCTTCGAGGTTCCGATGGAAATGAGAATAGCGGATTGAACGTCGCGCGCTCGAGTGGAGCTTAGTAGAGCGAGTTAAGTTCGGTTTATTCGATACACCGCCTCGACGCCTTAGACGAGATTGCTTGCCTCGCCCTTCGAGAGCCGATTGTCCCGGCGAAGAGATACGGGAGATCACTGCTTACTCAGAAATCACGGGAACGACGAGGACGTCGACGGCACGTTTCGGCGGCGGCGGCGATTCCGGAGACCGAGCGCCTCTGTTTCACCCTTGGACTGCGGCGAGGAGAAGGACGGAGGGATAGAAAATCCTTCCACCATTTTATCACATTGTGCGCTGCATTGTTATCTATCGATAACAGGCAACATCGTGAGGCGTGGCGCGATGCGAGACGATATCGAGACGAGATCGCATCGGTGAGCGCGGAAAATTAATTTTCCACGGTTCCGGATTAATAGCTCCGTAATTTGCATGGACTTATGTAATTTGCGGCCGCGGCCAAACCGCATATTATGCATCGCGTCAGCGGCCTGGTACTACTGTGTGCACGACGAAGACTCACGGCGAATGAAATCTGCGGTCATGAATGTCGGCGTCACGCGCGCGATAATCACATTGTTGCGCAGCGCTCGAAAATGTATGTCCCGCTCTGCGTGGTAAATAGCGCGTAGCTGCGCCGGTTAACTTGTTCAGCGTCGATTCAGGTGTTACCAACATATTCACTCATCATTGAGCACATGCCCAATCATGCTGACACATGCCTACATCGTTGAACTTTTCCTTTTTTTCCTTCGATCCACGTCAAGTATCAGAAACGGATCAGAAATTACACGATTTTTTGTAAGTCGGCACAAAATATCTGATATATTTCACTGTAGATCTGTGTAAAAATTGTGAAAAATGAAGGTAATTTGGCATATTCGAAACTTTAAGCTTTTGAATATTCGAGACCTACTTATTAATTACTACTGCATTAATTTGGTGTATTATGTCGACCAAAACTATATCGACCTAGATTTTTTCAGAATTTTATTCGTCCGCTCTATTCTGGGTCATTTTAATAGGTTTAAGCAAATCTATTTATAAATTACCACATAAGTACAATAAGTGCGATCTAAAAAACTTGTCTTCATGAAAATTATTTCTTATATTTCCGTTCTTTAATTTCAAGTGTTACCAAATATTTTGTATTTCTCAGACACACAGAGAATTCTCACACACAGAGAATAATCTTTTCCTCTGCGTGAGCATCTGACGAAGATTTGTGTGTGTACATGTGTGTGTGTGTGTGTGTGTGTGTGTGTGTGTGTATGTGTGAGAAAGATCTATGTAATTAAGAGATCTGACGATGAACCTTAATAAGATCTTAATTACCACGATACGTTACGTGGCTTACTAAGAGCCGATAATGTCGCCTCATATAGACGTGGTAATTAATTGAGATTAATCTGAACAGCATCGTAGAATAAATTTCTACGGGATACTGATACCTCACACGTAATAGAATGCTCCATCATTTACACTAAATGTTCACATACGTATGTGAGATGTTCATGAAAATAAATGACATATATCAGATGTTCATATATTTATACCGGGTGTTTCAGATCACCCGGGTCACCCGATTTGTTCGTTAACGCGACATTTTAGAGAAAAATATTTCAGACAAAAAAAGTTGTAGGGCTTCAAAGGATCTATTTACTGACGCTATGAATTTGATCTTGGGATAACCTTGAAAAGTCCCAGTCGAGATCAACATGAAAATCTGAAATGGAAACCGCGAATTTTTACTATACCGTTTATTTTTCCACCAATTAATTCGAACAACTTTGACAAAAAGTCGGGTGACCCGGGTGGTCTGAAACACCCGGTATATTGAATGGCCAGAAACGGCCAATAATCTGATTTTTCCTCAATTTCGCGGACCCGCGTCCAAGCCCTTTCGAAAATCCCCCCGAAGCCGACGGCCTCTCGCAATACTTGGCCGATGGCTCCGTGAAACCGTGTCAGGACGCGACGACTTCCACGCGGCCGTCGCAAAAATTGCAACACACGAGCTCCGCCGAGGACGCGACGAAACACAGTTCGGATGCGCCGGCGAGCGGACGAGCCGATCTCTCCGACAGACTCCTGCACCTCCTCGTCGTAAAAGTGTCCTCGGAATACGTCCTATTTCTCAAAGTTAGCAGGCGACGCCGACTAGCTGCATCGTGCCGCACCGCATCGCGCAGTGCAGCGCGAGCCTGAGCTCGTTTCTACAGCATGGATTTTCAAAATGACCGGCGAGGAGGACGTGCCGTTCCTCCGAGGAATATTCTCCGGCCGGGACTTTACGAGATACGTTCCTTTGCACTCCGCTCTAAAATCCCATGAAGTGTGGTCGATTCGCAGTGACGAACGACAGACGCAGGTCGATAAAATTAGATAAAATTAGACTCGCTCGAACTCGACTCGAAGTCTCGAAGTCGCAAAGAGCGGCAAGAAAGACGACTACTGGTGCTCTTATACTTTTCAAAGTACAATCAGCGTTTACCTCACTGAAATGAGTGGCATGCTTGTAACTGACGGTTCAATTGCAAGCGTGGCACTGCAGTCGGTAAAATCTCGCTGAAAGGATTAGTTAATATTACAGCAGCGACTGTTCCTATTATTGACGCAGCTTGCAGACACAGGCAGAGTCGTCGCATGCAAGGCGCATAGAGATCGTCCATCCCATCACCGCAAACGTAGAAAGTTGGATTGAGTTCAAGCGTGTATGACGAATTTGCGCAAGATGTTCAGATGTCAGAAGCGCCTTCTCAGGGGGATTTTCTCCGAACGGATTTGATGTTGGTAAAAACAAAATTGTATCTAACTCACCTGCTCACCCGAAATCGATCGCTAAGGTTAAGAGAAAATATTCTCGAGTCCTCTGACCCTCCAAATTTCCAAAAAAATTCAAAACTTCCGGGAGTAAAAAAGTATCACTTTTCTATCTTATTTTCGAATCCCTCGAGTTAAAACGTAACCTTACTATACCAAGAAAATTTCGAAAAACAAGCACGCCTCTCTCCAAGATCCTCCGGAGAAGGTCGGTGGGGCCAAAAATATTTTCTCAAACTCCAAGAGGTATCATTTGTTGTAACTAATTTTAAATCAGGCGCTGCCGGGCACCCCTATATTTTACAATAAAATCTTCTTTCTTTCACTGGGGTAAAAATCAGCGAGATAATAAAGGAGAATAGTGGGAGAGTTTTCGCAGAAAGTCGACGAATGCCTAACGATTATCGGAAATTCTACGTTTATCGATCGAGTCCAGAATCATCACTTTTACTGATCCGCGTGAAGAAAGCGAGCAGACGCTCTTGAATTTCGTACTCACTTGTTGTAAAGAACGATATCCGGCAGCCAAATGTGTTCCGATGGTACATGAAGGGTGTCGACACCGCCATAGTCGTCCGGGTTCCACTTCAGCTTGTAGTCGTTCCACTCCTGCACAGAAAGAAAGAGGAACGGTCATGAGAACATGTTACCGATCTCAGGAGGACGAGGGAATCGGGTCTTGATCGATCACACGACCGAGGACTCCAAGGACATAATTAAGGAGTCGCGTCGTTCATCAAATCAACCTCGGGAACGCATCGAGCTTTTTAGGAGGCTGTTACCCCACTCGCATCACCATCGACCTGGACCAGCGACAAGAGGCCTTCTTCCGAATCACACACCGGGATTTCCGCATCCGCGCGAGAGATGGCCCATAATCGTCCTAACTACCAGCGATATATCTCGAACTCGGGGCCCTTCCCGAATACGAGACGACTTTCCCATCGCGCGACCCTCGTAATTACCGGCCGCAAACCTCGCCGATCGTGAACAACCGAAAGATCGCCAACCCAAGATCTGCCGAGATTCACCTTTAGCGATTAAGGAGAGAGAGAGGGTTGCGAGAGACTCGGACCCTTCCTTCTACGTATTAACTAGGCTGCAGACATTTTGAATAAGACTTCATTCAAAGAATCCCTTTCTCATCGCATCGTGCGCATTGATTCGACCAGTTCTCTTTCGTTAGTATCTCAACGACTACCATGGTGGTGCACAAAGTGGTAAAAGATTTTTCCATTCGGTTGAATGACTCGTACTTGCACATGGGCGCTCGGGCGCTTAAATCCGGACACCCTGTATAGAACACACCCTGTGGGTTTGCCCCTGTCCCGTTAAATGATCACCCTTCTCGTCGACGCCCCACTGAGTCGCTTTTATCGCTGGCTCGAAGATGACAGTTTACTTCGTTATATCTCCCCGTCAACGAGAAAAGAGAAGGAGGGAGAAGAGGCAAAGAGACAGGACAAGATGGGACGAAAAGAGAATATCAAAGAAGGATAAAGGTGTTATGATACGGGGAGTAAGGGAGGATATTTACGCGCACCTTATGAGCTCGTCACGTGCGATTTGCGATATTATCGTCGCGCAGAGCCGCGATTCTTGGCGGCGCAAAATGGATTCCCGAACTGATGGCGATAACACAACCGAAGAGAAATGCGACTATCCGGTCTGAGTCAAGAGCTGGTAACCACTTAGTGGACGCAAGATTAAATTTCCTAACTCGTTTGTGGTTGGTTTTTCAACGAAACTTAGAATTGATTTTGTAATTCGGCCATTGTCTAAACATTACATCAAATATGATGGAGCAAATGATGCAGCTTATTCTGAAGTATAACTCACTGCTGCATTTTAAACCTAGATAACAAATAAAAATTGAGGTTACACTTTTTCCCGTGAAAATTTTCATAGCAAAAAGAAAAACACATGTTACCGACTGCAAATTGATTTTGATCTCTTTATTTCATAATTTATTTTGTTTAAGCATCAGCCGATTATTCGCTCATTATCAGCAACGATTACATGTAATCGCATGCAAAATCACATATAATTATAGACAAAAATTGTATAGATTATATACAGAAAATAATAAAAATAAATAATAAATTAATAGATAAATTATATAGAATTATGTACGAATTTATGAATGAATTTTGTCCGCAAAGTATGAGTATATGATTATACTTGGCTATAAAGAGGCAAAGTTCATATAGAATCAATAGTGTATTTTTCGTCGAATAGACGAACACAAAATTCAATTCCTGCTACGGCTAAGCCGCGGGCCGAATGCCGACGTTTTCTTACAACCGAATCGATACACCTCGAGCGACGCCCGGTGCGATGACACCCCGTTTGATTCGGGGATTATAGATTGAATTTCGCCAATTCGTTATATCCGACACCAATCAGCCTGATCGGAATTGGTTCGGTCGGACGAGGGTAGTAACAAAGGGAAAAAGTGAAAGGAAAACTACCGAGGTAGTTTTCGGCAGGCGTGCGTGCGTGCGCCGAATAAATACGATTGAAAATTATCGCGCGGGACAAATTACGCGTCTTCCCTTCGCGAGCGAGTTATTATTTAATGCAAAATACACAAAGCAACGAGTCGCGGCAAAAAGCAGGGAAAATTGCTGTTCAAACGCGCCACAGGTATAATGTAATAATTTCGGTTTTCAAGGTCTGCTAATTTATATTTGTGCCGGCGAGACTTGTGTTCCCGCTGTTAAACGGACGTGTGGCTCGCGTACGGAGATTTCATCAGCGTGAAAAACGAAGGAGAGCGATTTCTATGAAATGGAATATGGGCGATCTCGCTGCGGCGGGAATAAACGCTTTTTATGAAGAGTTTCACCTCTATAAAAACAACCAGCTGCGTAATTTTGAGGACTCCCTCCTTCCCCTCGCTCTCTCTCTCTCTCTCTCTCTCTCTCTCTCTCTCTCCTTCTCTCTATTTACTCGTTCATTACCTCTTTTTCTCTCGTCGCGTTCGTGTGGTACACGTCACGCAACAGCGCACGGAATTTTCGCCGATCCGTCTTACCGATTTTATAGAACAGTCGAGGTAGTTTTCATCTCGCACCGAAACACGGCGATTTATTTGTGCACAAGGTCAATATGTATTTGATGCACTCGGAAAAGGAGTAAAGAAAAAGAGAGAGAAGAGAACGATTTCAAATGGCAGCAGTTCCTCGCGCTAAATCCCAAGTGATTTTATCGCCAGCAATATGAATTAATACAAATCGTACTTCGGAGAAAGAGAGAGAGAGAGAGAGAGAGAGAGAGAGAGAGAGAAATTCAGACTCAAAAATTCTCGCTGCGTCTTCCTTTCTTCCTCTTTCTCTCAATGCTGGCGAAAGGAGCGTTAAGGGGACGCCTCGGCCGCGTCATCTTACGCGGAATTACATTTCACGCGAGCGACGTGCAAGTCAAAAATAATCGAACCGGCGGGACACCCATTCGCGATGTGCGCAACGCGTTCATTGCGCGTCTCGAGTCTCGTTGCTCTTGCGGGCATTAATTATTCCGTTCGCAATTAGCCGAGTCCGGTACGTATCTGGCGGCATCGCTTAAAATTCCACGCACGATTCCAGCGGACTCGGATCGAAATCAATTATCGCGGCGCGCAACGAGCGGAATAGTCGAAGGACTTCTCTCTCTCTCTCTCTCTCTCTCTCTCTCTCTCTCTCTCTGTCTCTCTCTCTCTCTGTCTCCTTTCTCCTCCCCCTCTCCCTCCGTTGCTCACTTTTTTAATTTCCAACGGTCCTTTGCAGGCGCGCGCGGGCGTCATTCGGTTAGACGTAATCCAGATATTATTAACAACTAATGGATCAACTCACGCGATATATTCCGCGCAGCGCGGGTAATTCGAGCTGATGTGCGACGCTCTTCCCACACGATTAACTCGGAAAATCCAACGCCGGCCAGTTGGCCCCCTCAGCGAGCGCGATCGCGCACGGGCGATCGTAAAAATGCGCTGATATTTTTCAATACGGCCGTAAATTACGCCACGCGTCATTTGCATTGGAATTTTTCTACTCGCATGCGCTCGCGCGCGCGCGCGCGCGCGATCTGCGAGGAGAGTGATTTACCCGTAGGACGTTGGAGTCGATTGTACGACGTCGTAAAATCGCGTGCCACGGAGCCAGCGGAGAAAGCACAGCCACTGTCGGCCGACGCTGCGCGATCACGGCGAAAAAACGCCGGCAATTTAGCGGCAATATTTCCCTTTCTTACCGCGCAAAGTGCCTCCGTGATATCGCCTCTCGTCCGAGAGAAATGCCTTAACAGGCAACTTTGATCTCTCCCTCTCTCTCTTTCCCCGCCCCACGTCGTAAATATTCTCAAACAATTCACCGGCGCCCACGTCGCCATCCACGACTGTCGCGGAATTCGGCGGCATGCGCGCGTCCTCTCACTCTGCGTACCTCGTTTCGCGAATGAACTATAAATTCGGCCGTTATCTACCGTCATTCCCGAGTTACTTGCGGACTCTCTCTCCCTCTCTCTCTCTCTCTCTCTCTCTCTCTCTCTCTTTCTCCCATTCTTAAGTATATCTCTTCGTTGAACGAGCACGAAAGTTGAAGCCGAGCGAGTGGTGAAGGGAGGCAAAGCTCGCGGCGCCGCGGGAAGGACCAAAATGTTCGTACGAATCACATTTCGTGCATTTTTACTTTCGACACTTCTTCGCACTACTTCCATCACTCTCTTCCGCTATATTTTGTATCGGTATGTTATCTAATCTCATTGTATACTCGCACTTTATCACAGAGAACTTTTTCTTCTATAAATTAGAGGGTTAAGTAACTTGATCCTTGTAACCAGACAACTATGTTCCGAAAAGTCCAAAAAATACCGATCTCTTTCTTACCCTCTCTTTCTCTCTCTCTCTCTCTCTCTCTCTCTCTCCCTCTCTTTCTCAGATTAAAACTGTCTTAGATTAGAACCCAGAGTTAAATAAATAACTCCGGTGGATCCTGCGATCTACCGTTGCCGCGAAATTCACAGCCATGTGCGCTGCTACAGTTCTCTCTCACCCCCTGCACCTCTCTCACCCCCTGCACCTCGTTCCGCCAACAAACTATAAATTCGACCGTTAGCTCTCGTTATCCCGACGTACTTACGGCTCTCGTTCTTAAATATATCTCTTTGTTAAGCGAATACGATTCGAAGTCGAGCGGGTGGCGAAGGCAAAGCGAATCGTAAATCGGCCCCCGCCGTGTCAAGAAAGGTATTGTCGCAGCGAGAGAGGAGAAGGTGGAAATCAGCGAGAGGGTGAAGTAGACGAAATCGACGACTATCTAGCGTAACCTTTTAAATTCGAGAATGGCTGAGAGACTTCGTATTTTCTCGGGCGCGCCGTTACGCGCCTCCTGTCGCGCGGCGCCCCCGAAAGGATTTGTCGATATATCCTGGCGTAAGAGGGAGAGAGAAAGATAGAAAAGGGAATTCGCAAGAGCCGCAAGAGAAGGGGTGAGAAATAGAAGAAGAAAAGAAAGAGAGAGAGAGAGAGAGAGAGAGGGGGGGGGGGAGAATACTTGGCACGGTTTATTTCGTCGACGAAGTCACGCTTGTATCGCGGATTGACAATCGCGAGCTTTCGGGATCGTAAGAAACAGCGCGATTCTTCCATTACAATGCAACGGCCGGAATAAAACGGGCGAGGGTGCAACGGGCACAGAATTCGTCGTCGATTGTTGCGTCGAGCTGCGCGCGCTCGTGCTGCACAGATTTAAATAACCACCGCTCGCGCAACAGCGTCGCGCCGCGCGCGCTTGTTCGCTTTTATGAAAAAATTTCGCGGCGGAAAACACAAACGCGGAAGCGCGAATTTCGCCTTGCAGTTTCATCGGCGATATTTTTCGCGAGGCGCCGCGCGGAATATCGCGGAATTGATGGCGGTGGAAAAGCGCACTGCCAGCCGGCCACCGGTGTGGTGGCTTTATGAAACGCGAGCGCAGCTTACTTTCCGTATGGGGAAAAAAAGAAAAGGAAAGAGAAGAAAATGTATCCTTTTATCTACCTTTTATCTATCTTTTTTATCTACCTTTATCTGTTCTCTTGATAACTTGATTACACTTTCTCTCTCTCTCTCTCTCTCTCTCTCTCTCTCCTCTTTCTCTCTTTTGGTGTATTGCACTGAGCCTTATGGACGCTCTTTTAGAACAACCACTGCGAGACTATATAGATTGGTTTTTCATCAGTTAGCCGGAATGCGCACGTCGTGACGGGTGAAAAAAAAATGCTTCAACATCTGTCATCGAAGCAAATTGGAGAAATCGTGATTTGTTGCTCGCTTTCCTCCCCGACATCGCTCTACATCTACGTTATGCTGTTATGTCACGCATACACTATATCGTACCGCCGAGACAAGTTGCAGCGACGCCAATTAGCAAAACGTATTTATGCGAATCGTAAACTATCTTACGTTATTTCGCTTTTTATTTTGACATCCGGCATTTTTACATTCTTACAATATTTTGATTATTTTACAGTTACGTACGGAGATTCGAACATCCAAGTCCCTGGTGGAAGTAATCCTGCGGAATGCAGCGAGATTCCAATTAGCATCCTTTGAATATTCGAACAAATAAATCTCGAAATTTCATTATTCGAACACAATCGAAGCCTCGAAGCTTCGTAGAATCCTTCAGGTACAATTTATAGCCGTATTGTTTTCAAGATCTCACATCAACAATATATATATATATTTATATATCAATATTATTCAATTTCATTCTATATTTGTTCTTTCTTATTAGTGTGTTTCAGATATGCATGATAAAAAAATATCACTGCTCCTCTCTCCCTCTCTCTTTTAGAATCTCAGAGTCGCAAACCCATCCATCGTACCCACCACCCTCGGCGATAGAAAACGTATCAGTCGTATCTCTCCGCCGTGGAATTTGTTTAAAGCTACGACGAAATTCCTATCGCGGAAATCGTCCAACGAACACACACACACACACACATACACACACACATGTGTTCGCTCGGATCTCGTTCGTCTCGTCGTTCCCCGTTTGTGTACCGGTTTCTTCCTCGCCTTCCCGCGACAATTCGAATAGAATCTTTCAACTTGTACACAAGAGGTCACGTCAGAGCATTCCGCGAGAGGAGAGGGTGGGGACGAGCAGGGGGATGGAGAAAGAAATCCGTTGTGCTGCGAAAGTAGGTGAGAAAACTTGGCACGACTCGGCGAGCTGTCTCGGCTTGTTTTCTGACAAAGCTGACAATCATCTGCGTCGGACATTCGAAAGCCGTGAAGCTCGCCGCGGCGCGGCGGCGCTCGCGGATGCAACAATGGCGCGGAGGCGAGCGAGAATGGTAGAATAAATAAACCGAGCGCGATTTCGCGAACACACCTTATCTGCCCGGCCGAATCGAGCGAATTGGGTCGCGCGTGTCCGTAATCCCTGAATCAATTATTTCGCGGAAAATTGCGGCTGAGGAAACATCGATATACGGGGTGTCGCTGAAGAATTCGTCCGATCGCTCGTGAACCGCAGGTAGAACGGGTTAAAGCGAGTGAAAAAGGAAAACCCTCTACCGTTTTACCACATAAAATTTCCGAGTTACCGGCGAGAGAAGATTGACGAAGCAATGTGGTGGGACGCGTGCGCGTCTTTCGCAAACTTTCTACGTTGGACTTGTACTCCCTTATAAGATCGTAATTTCTGAAAACCAACAACCTCACTTGTTTACCTTCCCGAAGCCATAGCCGCTCGGAAATATCCTAAGACGAATTTTGAAAGCGGCAGGAAAAGGCATAGCCCTTCGTCATCTTGTAAAAGTCTCTATGAAGGTTCTGGTGTAAACACGGAAAATATCGGCGTCTAACGGCGGGTAACTCCCTATCAGCTTTCTTACGGTAAGGAAATTCTCGTCCAGCGCTCGCCGTAACGCCTAGAAATAGCCTTGCGATCGTCTCGCTCGTTTTCCAACCTGTTTTTCAACCTCCCAGAAATATTACAGCACGTCAACGGTGCTTGTAACAGACACGGTCGCACAGAAAATCCATAACCGTAACCGCGTAAAAGCATAACAAAACTGACCAATCAGAGTTGATTATCTTTCTTGCGCTAGATAAAAAATCCTTCTACGTGCAACGATTTTAAAAGACGACGGCGCGATGATCAGTTATTTTTCAAGTGGTCGCAGGGGTGCGTCAGTGCTAACTTACTCTCGCTAATAACTTGAAGTCTTACGCGGTTGTTTGGCGAAATGGCGGACCCGCTCTACCTGTGCACGAGCGATTGGACAAGTTTTTTTTTCAGACACCCTGTATACCGACGCGCGACGGTGTGCCGGGTGTGTGTAAGCCCGCGTCGCATTCGATTTTCATATTCTCTCGTCGGAGCGTAAATAACGGCATATAATTTCGTTCGGCGCATCGAGGAGATGCCGCGCGCTTCTCGTAAAATATTAGCTCAACCCTCGACGAGCGCGCCAAGTTACATGATGCTCTCGGCCGCCGGCCATGAGCATCGCGCGTGTTGAAATGGGAAACACACAGCCGCTGTTTTTCGTTACGCGCCTTCCGCGCGGGGAACTCAAACATTGCGACACGCGACTCGTGATAATCGACAAAAACCATCGCTGACGCGGCTTTCCGTTGAGCGCGCGCGTCGGCGTTCGACAGAAAGCCGCCGAAATAATAACAGCGCGGTGTGCATTTTCGCGAACGAACGAACGAACGAACGAACGAACGAACGAACGAACGAACGAGCGAACGAACGAGCGAACGAGCGAGCGAGCGAGCTCGTGAGATAAACTCGCGCGTAAACGACTTCCCCGACACAATGACATTACGTAACGACACGATGCAGGCGCTGGCTGCTCTCGCTATGCAAATCGCTGCCCGATGCCGAGGACCTATTATTCAAGACGCAGCCTTTGTAACGGACACAGCGTCTTCTTTGTATTATCGAGGAGTTAAGTGCGGCGCGAGCGAGTCGCGGCGCATCGGTTAATGAACAAAAGACGGGAAGAGCGAGAATCCGACTCCTACTTATATTACTCGCTCGCAGTTACAAAGGCTAAGGAATGCGCGCGCGAGAGAGAGAGAGAGAGAGAGAGAGAGAGGAGGAAGGACTCACCGTGACACTCTCGGCCTCGCCATATTTACTGTATAAATATCCCCCTGAAGAGACGACACCCGAAGGCGCACTCCAGGGCAGCCGTGCCGCGAACTCGCGCCGATTTCCGTCGACCCTCCACAATAGAAATGGCGGCGGCGGCCGACGCAGCGGCAAGAGGAGATCCGCTCGCTAATAATAACAGCCATCCGAATATGGGAATTCGATTTCTCTATCTTCCCTCTCCCTTCCATCCCAACTTCCTCTCCCGTTCCCCGGGGCCGGAGCGCGGCACGCGCGGCGGCAATAATACGCCAGCAGATAACGCAATTAAATAATTTTTCGACGACTAATTTGCGCGTGTGCCACGCGATTGCATTGCCTGCGCGCGATTATGATCTTGTCCCCATCGACGATGAAATTCGGCCTGGTACGCGTCGCAGATGGCGCAGATTCGCGTGCATTAAATCCCTCTCGCTCTCTCTCTCTCTCTCTCTCTCTCTCTCTGTTGCCCATCGCTGTAATTATTCCAACACAATCGACACAATAAATCCGGCTCAAGCCGGCACGCTCGAGAGAGATCGATGGCTGAGGTGGATCGACCGCGACGATTGCGCAAGTCTCGCTAATCAGCGTGCGCGTTCCTTATTAATAAACAGTCTATGTCGCGCGCGTTTCTCGTGTGTCTTTTTTGCCGATCGCAATTGGCTTCGCGGGAGGGGGGAGGGTGTTTTCTCGTTACTTTTTATCCACCCGGACCGTTCGTCCCTATTTGTCATGTGTGTAAAATTGGCCCCGCACTTTTCGAATTTTGTATTTTTTCTTTATCGTGCCGTTATTGTGCGATGAATGCATTGTAGAAAAAGTTATTTGTTAATTTGTATTTTAACTTTAATATTTTTTTTCTACTGAACGAAAGAAGATATCCAGTTTCTTCAAACGGCACAACGCGGCACAAGTTAGTAGGAATTCACAAACAAAAATTGAGTCCATTCGGACAAAAGTGCGGGGCTGGCAAATTTTCGTTTTTATTCTTTTTCTCAAATGTTATTGAAGTTATCGGTCTCGCGTTTGCCGGACAAATCAGCACGAACATAGCACAATACGGCACAATAAAGAAAAAGTCAAAATTCGTAAAATTCGGGGCTACCAAAAACTTAGTTTTTTTTAATTTTCTTGAGTGCGCTTTGAGTTACAGAGTTGCGGATTGCGGCACAATACGGCACAAACGTAGCACAATGCAGCACAATTCGAAAAAATACAAAATTCGAAAAAGTGCGGGGGCAACGTCTGTCTGTCTCCGTCTATCTCTGCCTACCTCGCCCATTATTTCTATCGCAATTTGTCTTCGGAGCGAAGATAATATCTCAGGCTGTTTTGCAAAAACACAGACGCGCACGAGAGAGAGAGAGAGAGAGAGAGAGAGAGAGAGAGAGAGAGAGAGACGCCTCTCCCATCCTCCCGCTGCCCCCTTGTGCTCCTTTCACCTCTCCGACCCGACTCGATTAAACTTTCTTACGCGGCTGCTCGCGCGTCTCGACCATCCTCCTCCTGTCAAGAAAAACATATGACTGTTTACCTCGCGAGTATTGCGGAACTTCCGAAGCCATCAAACGACGCCATCGAGACAGGCGGTCACGACCAGGCCTGAGCTGTACACAGACAGCCCCGCCGTCGCTTGCGCTTCTCCGCCCGGCGAGCGGAGTAATCGCGAGCAATTCCGAAACTCTGATAAAAGAGACGCCACTTCATCGGCGAAGAGCGACGTGACGGCGAAAGCGAGCACCTCGCCGTTGGCTCTCCGCGCTCTGGGCGTCTTCCCGTCTCACCCGGACCGACCGATCGACATGGAACAGAACGGGGGGATGGGACAAAAAAGGGACGGGGAGAGAGAAACGGGAAAGACGGCGGTCTGGCTTTATCGACACTGACAAACGATCGTAACGAAGCATCGGCGCGGATAAAAAGGGGAGTCGTCGGCGAACAAGTCTCGTAAAAACGGAGGGCACGCGACTGCGCAATATCGGGAGCCGCGCCTACGAAGGTCGGGAGAAGCCCTTCGGCAAACTTCCGCGAAGTTCGTATCTTGGATCTCACGACCAAAGGCTCATTGTGCGCGGATAACGGTGTGTAGCCGTTGCCCTCCGCCCTCCGCAGGAATTTCCCGCAGAGGCTCAGCCGCGGCGAACTCGTCGGCAGAAATTGAAACGGCACAAAGACCGATTCACACGCCGTCTCCGACACGCTGGCGGTCGCAATTTCGGCTCGAATCTAGTTTAAGTGGATTGTAACGAAGACTGTGAGGAAAAAAGAAACTTTTTTATGTTCTTTAGCTCTGCTATAATCGTTGCATTTTGAATTTACACTCAGGATGTTGCTAGTGCTGAAGAGAACACGACGTTTAGGACACGTTTGCTATTTGCTATTTGCAGCATATTTCACTCAGTAAAATTAGTTCTCTTGGTCAAACAATCGATATTTCCTGAAAAGTCTTGTATGTCAAGTATTTGGCAGTGTAACTTTTTTCACTCCAACTCTGAATTAAGTGTCGTATCAGCTTTATAGAAATCGTTCGGTTGCTCGCGATTGGAACTTGCACGTAAATATCTCCGATTACTGTGTTTTTAATTTAAAATCAGTTAATTCAGAGTCCAATAATTTGGACTCGAAAGTGCGGCATTTATTGCTTAAATTGATATTAACAGTCTCTCTTATATAACGTCGGATCGACGAATTTATATAGAAATTAATGAATGTTATTCTATCCCGCGCGAAATGACTGTAATTGGGAGCGTTAGCTCTCATTTCTCTCTGGAAAATTAATAACAACGATTAATCTCGTGGATTTCTCTTTCACTGCTCCCTCCCCCTCTCCTCCCTCTTTCTCGCTTGGCGCGTGCTCACACGCGAGAATCTGGAGTGATGTCAAAGAATTCCGCCACACACACATACAGTCAGCCGAGAAATATCCATACATTCCGGCCAGAAAAATCCATTCTATCTCGCGGTAGCAAGTTTTTTGGATCGTCGCCAGAGCGTCGTCCGGCGCGACTCTCGGAGAATTCCAAATTTTCCAACGTCGCACAAGACGAGGCTTGCATCCCGGCGCGAGCACGGGCGCCTACGTGCGCGAGACCAAAGCTGTTTTGCAATTAAAATGCATCCCACCGACATCGCCCCGTCGCTTGTAGATTCTGTAAGGCGAGGCAAGGCTTTTTGACATCTCGACGTGTCCTAGAGCAGGACCAGACGGGGCGAGAAGGAGGGAGATCTTTCCAGTGAACCGTTCTGAAGTACCGCCTGTCATCGCGCCGCGCAACCTCTCCTTCGCCCTTCCTACGACTTTATCTTTCGCTATCTGAATATAAAATCGTCACCGTTGTTCCTCCTTCTTCCCCCCGGAAAGCGAGATAATCGTCGTCTCGCGTGCGACTCACGTCGGTGTCACCACAACATCGATACTTTTCGGGTTGAAAATTTGTCGAGGGGCAACTCGCGACGACTCTTCTTTCAGTGACGGTGCATCCATTTTCTTCAATAAATCAGCCAGGTTTATTCTAAACATGTGTTCCTACCTTGAACTTTATATATTATCAGTTACGACGAATTTTTCGAGTAAAATTTAAAGCGATAAAAAATGCAGGAACATCATTCGATCGAGTTGATAATTAATTTCAGATACCTGAAATGCGCAGTTATTCTTTAACGTCTTCGGGACTAAACCGTCATACCACTAAATATACTGCTTTAGTAATTTCATCGAGAAAGTATCATAAATAAATAGAAAAATCTCTCCTTAAATCAGTTTCCATAAGTTAGAAAATTTAACACAATATTAAACCGCCAAATATTCAAGCTTCCCAACACGAAAGCAGCTCTCTATGCTCAGCTTAACATGTATATATATTTTTAATTTATTAATTTATTTGCACGATGAGGTTGATTACTTATTGTCGCTAATTGGAGCATTCTCCTTAAGTCGGGAGATCGTGATCTCTGGCGGAGCAAAGAGCAAAAACGATCACGATCGATGAATTCGCAACGGGAAGAGAACAACGCGAGCGGGAGGGGGAGAGGAACGAAGAAGAATGGTCGCGTCACAGAGTAGCTCGAGGCTGGCAGGAGAGTGTTACGCCAATAAAGGCCAACTGCTATCCGCCGATCCGGATTTCATCGTCGACAAGCGCGAATGAAATTCGCCTGCTTTGAAATTCCAAACCGCCTTACGCCGAAAGGGAAAATCCCGACGGTCAAAGCGATACGATGTGTGTCATGTATAGAGAACTTGCGGAGAGAACGCGATGAGAGAGAGAGAGAGAGGGAATCGGTAGCTTTGGCAGTCGGCTGGCGCAATCGTTTTCCATCTTTGAGCGACTGTCACTCGATGTCGTCGCCTTTCGGCCAATCGCGCGATATTCCACAATGCTGAATGTTATCCTATTTGATGTATATCGTTGTGAAAACATCGACGTAGAGATCTTTTTAAAGGTGTCACTTTAGTCACTAGCAAACGTCACGGTCTCAGCCCAAATATTTACTAGATCAAGTCACCGGGGATTTTCAGTCGAACGGTCTGTTTCTGCATACACGCTCATCAAGACTGCTAATTAGTTATCAGTACCGGAGTTATCGGTAACGATATTCCGTGAAACAGCCGTGACAGTTTGACAGTTTGAGGTTTAGTTCGCGTAATCGCTCGTGGATGTTGACGCAATGAGTAACTCCCTTTTCTTTGCTTCGACGACTCTTGGAAGACTTAATCGAGAGTAAAACTGACCTTTGTGTCAACATCCACATTTTGCAAATGTACTTTTACTGCATCGTATCACTTTTCAGCTGATTATACGTGTTTATGACGCACGAGTGGACGAAACGTTACGCAAACTCAACCTCAAACCATCAAACCGTCAGGTTTGCTTTGGAACATCGTCGTCGATTTCTCGAATAATTAACCGCCATGATGAACGCATATGTTTCTACATAGAAACGGATGTGTCCGGTCGAAAATATTTAGTTACTCTCGGTCTAACGAATGTTTGGCCATACATAATGCCGAGAGTACCACAGCTTTCCCTTTAACGTTAATTAATTCAATTAAATATTGTGCTCGTACATAGAATTTCAATAACGCCTCCTCCCATTTCCGGTTAGATATTTCAATTCGGCCGCATGTATACATTTTTTTTATCAGACTGTATCGATCGTGAAAAGAATTTCAGCAAAGTTCTTCTTAAAACAAACAGTTCGATTAGGGATATGTTGGTACAATGCGCCCAGCTTGAAGTTATCCAAACCGGAAGTAAGAGGCCTTATTGAGGTGCGCTATATATCCGTCTGGGTATCCTTTTCTATATCGATGGCCTCAAACGTGGAACAACCGTGGAGTTCATTTCGCGCTTCAATTGTTGTGATACGCAAATATGCGCGCATGCATCGCAACGAAAGGAAGTAACATGGTACTCACTTGTTCCACCCAAACGTTTGTCGTCATGATTTGGTTCTTCAAGTTCTGAAAAAGAAAACAGAGAGAAGATAAGCATCTGGGATCTCCGGAAAGTGTCATCTTGCTACGTTTACTTTTGGGTGATCCGCTACGACGCCGATTTATTGGCTTTTCGAGACACTGGAGTGATACTAGGAAGCAAAAGAGAGAGAAAAAAGAGAGTCTCTCTCTTTCCCTCTGTCTCTCGGTGTTTGAAAATCCTAATAAATCACACCACCGTCGTGTAAGCGTATCCGCTTTCTACGTAGAAATTTGAAATATAGTTTTCGCGAGTATCTTCGTTTTATTTTGTATTATTTTTAAGTGAAAAACACGTGACATCCGCGAGAGAGAGAGAGAGAGAGAGAGAGAAAGAGAGAGAGAGAGAGAGAGAGACAGCGAGTACGAAGACAACGGAAAAGGGAGACGTTGCGGCGAACTTTTTTCTTTTTTAATTGGAACAGAGACGCTATAGATACATATGTTATTTCGTAACGAAACATTTCACGTAGGACAGTATCGTAGGAAAAAATTTTTTCTATTTCATCGAGAAACAATGTTGAAAATACCGCGCACGAGAAATATCGCGTTTTTTCCCACATATCCAGCGAAGGAGAATGTTTCAAAAAAGAAAAAATGAAAGAAAAGACTTCCCATGAGCGTAAATGCGCACACATGCGTTTGTGTGTAAAAAATTCAATATCATTATATATTACCCGGAGATTGAAAAATTATTTGCTGTCGACGTCAGAAATAGATGTCATCGGAAAGGACTCTCGAGACGCGACGAATTATTTCCTCGTGACTCTCTCTCTCTCTCTCTCTCTCTCTCTCTCTCTCTCTCTCTCTCTCTCTCTCTCTCTCTCTCTCTCTCTCTCTCTGTCACACACGCACACAAAGACATCACGCACGCGCGCGCGAGTTCGCACACACGTAAGAATCGCGAGGGACGCGAAGAACGCCTCGTCGCGGTGGTTTCCTCCGTGACAATAATTGTTATCTGGTCGTCGTGTACGGGTCAATAGATTCCCTCGATCACGCCAATAGAAACGTCAATGGACGTTACAGCAGTTACAGTTCCGCATTGAGCGGCCGGCTCGATATCAGTAGTCATTGGCAAGCGTACTTGGACCAGCGACCGCGGCCAAGAGCCTAGTAGTAATAGAACGCGATAATGCTGACAGTAGGTAAGGCATCGGTAGTTATCCGCGCGGCCACGGTAGTAGTAAGTGTCAAGCTACGGGCGGACGAGCGCTCTCCACGGCCGAGAGCCGCGACTGTGTGTTAACGTACGTTAATGTTCCGCGCGATAACGCGCTAGTTATGGTCTTCACAATCAGTCGCATCATCGTCAATAGTCATCGCTGAGTTTCACGTCGGATATATGCAAATCTGGGCAGAGGCGCGCTGCAACGATTGAGAGAGAGAGAGAGAGAGAGAGAGAGAGAGAGGGGGGGGGGAGAAACACGATGCTACCGGGAGCCGGGCAGATCCGGCTTATCTGTCGTGCCGGACCGCCGAATTCCTGTTCTGCAATGTCCAAAAAAAAAAAAAAACGGAAAAGGAAAAAAGAGAGAAAAAAAAAACAAAAAAGAAAAAAAAGGAAAAAAGAGACAAAATCAGAGATACCGCAAAATGTTCTGGACGCCATGGAAATTTGCACACAACTATGCCGGCCGAGTGTGCACTCTTTTACATACTCTCTTAAAGTGGAGCGATAAAAATTTTCCCGATTGAATGAATAAAGGGGGCATTTCACCGACAAATCAGCGCGTACTTTCACTGATTTTAAGAGATACTTCATTTTTCCGCAGGGTAGTAATTTGCAGATAAAACGATTTACTTAAATACCATTTAACCAGTTGAATTCATACTGAAGCGAGAGCTACCTTTCGTAGCTGACGTACGAATTTTTGTGGATCAATTGAAAAAAAAAAAAAAAAGAGAAAAAAAATCACCGCAATGTCTTCCTTTTTTCCGTTGTCTTCGTATATCCGCTATCTCTCTTTTTCTCTCTCGAAAATTCGCTTGTCGTGAATATTGTGTATTTTCTACTTAAAAATGATGCCGTTTTATTTTATTCTTTCATTCTGTATCTCACTAATTTCGATCGGTAGAAGTAAGATTTCATTGTAAAATCCGAATTCGTTATGTACCAGATCCAACTTTTTGCGATTGCAGCTATGAAGTGGAACGACTTCTCCAAACGCTTCGCGTGCAATGACACTGTCTGTTCGTTTGTAAATTGCATCAATAATGAAAACGGTCGCTACTATTAACAGACATTTTCTCGGTTGCAGTGCTATTGCACTTGAAAGTGAACCATCGGTTATAGGTACAGCATTTTCAGCGAAGGATAGCCTGATTGTACCTTGGAGGGCGCACTTCTCTCTTAATTAGAACGGCCGTCTTGTTGCCGATTAATTCTCTTACAACGAGAACCCATCTCTGTCCGCGTCCGTTAATTTTTAACGACATATATTCCACCAATAAAACATAAATAATCTTTCATATCTTTATAATCCACACATTTTCTACTACTTTTTCCACGAAGGTGGAAAAAGCGCCGACACGATCCGTCTCGCGTAACGCCAGTCCGATCGATATCGCAAAATGAATCCGCTGCTAGGACGTAACGGCACGACCGACGTGGACATACATCGTCGTGTGGAACGAACACAAATAAATGGCACAAAAGTTGCGCACGTCGCGAAATCCGTGGAGCTGAAATAATCAGCGGCGCTAGATTAAATAAAACGGCTAGTGTATATTATTTTCAGCGCGCGCGGCGGCGCGCCTCAAGATTAATAGCGGCGGTTATCGTCGTGGTCCTTTCTCTTTCTCCCTCCCTTTCCCTCCCTCTTTCTCCCTCATACGCTGACGGCGATTACACGACGATATTTAAAGTTTGCCTCACAAGCGTATCATTAGCAATTATCGCGAGAGCGCGCAAGCTCGAAACGCGGAAATATAGCGCGCGCGCGCGCGCTAAGCTACGGTTGTATAATCAGATAGATATCGGCATCAACGATCGTCCGCGGCGCTCCACCACACGGACGCGAAATAGCTAAGTGATAATAACAGAAACTCGGCGAACGTAAGCGCGGTTACGATTGCATATTCCAGCATATTAACATCCGCGCGCCAGATACCGGAGATGTTGCGCGCGTGCAGCAATCCCGTTGCCGCCCCTCTCTCGCCCTCCCCCTCTTTCAGTCGCTGCAAACGCGACAAGTGAACAGCGTAACCACGGCGGTAATTACGATTATCGAATCGGACGTATCGCTGTGATTACCACCGCAACTGCGTGCGCATTATAATCGTAATGCGGCGGGGCTCAGAGCGTGCGCAATTATCTTAGATGATACGACTGCAATTTGACCGCGCTAGCTACGAGGGCAACGGGAGTGATAATTACGACGTCTCCTCCCTCCTACTTCCCCTCGTACTTCTCGCT
Source organism: Harpegnathos saltator (assembly GCF_003227715.2). Taxonomy (NCBI): domain Eukaryota; kingdom Metazoa; phylum Arthropoda; class Insecta; order Hymenoptera; family Formicidae; genus Harpegnathos; species Harpegnathos saltator. The sequence continues at coordinate 398,944 of NW_020229947.1, read as the reverse complement.
TCCGAAACTCTTTCTTTCCAATATGCAGCCCTCATTACCTGGAATTCGCTCCCGAGAGGAGTTACATTCTCAAAGTGAATTGGTAAAAATGTTTCTAATTGAATCAGTCAAAGGAGTATTTCAACGATGCTCAGTGAGTGTACTCGAGTAATTTCGACCCGAGGGATATTTGACTTTCCCGCAGGCTGGTAATTCGCGGATGAAACGATTTACTTAAATACTACCACTTGACACATTAACCGCCGGATTCGTATCAGAGTTATCTCTCTCGGAGATGGCGCGCGAAGAATTCTTTGTTCCGTCCGCCGACTACGCCAGTCAATTTGAAGTAAATCGGCGCAAAAATGTCTCTACTCGAATCGATGAAGGAAGCATCTCGATGATAGTCAGTGACTATTGTAATTGATTTTGATTATTTCTAAAAAAATATTTCTAATTATTTCTAAAGATAAAAAGATTTCTGAAAAACATCTGATTTCTCCGCGGAGTAGCAATTGCGGATAAAATGATTTACTTAAATACCGCTTGATACATTGACCGTCGGACTCGTGTTGCAGACAGAGATTTATCTCTCTCTCTCTCTCTCTCTCTCTCTCTCTCTCTCTCTCTCTCTCTCTCTCTCGTAGCTGGCGTGCGAGAAGAATTTCCATGCGCCAACTACGAGTTAACTCGCGCATTCCCTTAATCCTTTCGTTACGGCCGGCTGCCGCGAAATACATCGCACGATACGACTGTACGTGCCGCGCGTGTACCTCAGAGCGATTACGCAGTTGCGTTGGCAACGTTCCTCGTGCGTTTGAACATCAAGTTATCTAATTCAGAATATGAAGCGTTTAAGTAACATGATTTTAATCGTAAAGCTTTTTTACTTACAACGTGACATCGTTTGGATCAAACCATTTAATCAAACGTTTAATTAAGAAAATAAACTCTTTCTTTTCTTCTCTCTTCTCTTCTCTTTTCTGTTCAGTTCAACCCCCTACCGATCTATCTGCATACGACGAGTGTGTATCTTGAATTTTCGGGGACACCTTGTATATTATCATACATAGATTCTATCATAGCGTCGATCACCTGTGAGAGTTCTTAGGGAAGGCTCACCTTAAAATGATAATAAGCGTTTTTCTCTAGCCCTCCTCTCTCTCTCTCTCTCTCTCTCTCTCTCTCTCTCTCCTCCCCCCTCCTCCAAGGACAAGTGGAGAAAGCTACCGACACTCTTCCCACCGCAGAGAAAATGAATTCCGCGCCGGCTCCCGGACGCCGCGGGTTTCCTACATTTTATGATTATAATAATAAGCGCATAAAAGCTTTGATAGCCCGACTATGTTCGCGTAGACTGAATACATTTTTTTTTCTCGAAATCCTCCTCGCCTCGTCTCGCCTCGTAAGCGCGTTTCGCGCAGCGCGAGGCGTAACGTTCGATTTATCGCCGCGAGAAATCACGATGCAGCGTTTCACTAACTCAAAACGGCGGCATTAAAGTCACGTTTAACTACCGCGCGTAACAATGCCATAGAGGCTGCTTTACGAGAATCGAAAGTAATCGATGTAGGTACGCCCGAACTCGACGGGAAAAGCGCGCGCGCGCAACTCCTGCTCTCGCGCAAACAACGTGTGGATATCGATAATTTAGGAAGCGCGAGATTAACGCGTCGTCCCGGCGCCGCCGGTAAACTCTGTTATCGGTCATTATTGGTTTAGAAAAAATAATTAAATATCCGATGCAGCCCCGGCAAGTCACAGAGCGGCCGCTCCGCTCGCGCGGAGTGACTTTACGTCAGCCGTTGGACGGTCTATTTTCTAACGCGCGTTCTCTCGAACGGACGCGCGCTAGAGGGATGAAAATGATCCGGCGGACTTGGAAAAATACACCCCCAGGTCGAATGTTTATACTTTCGTGCAAACTCCATTACACGCGCTGTATTACTTCCTTCCGCGCGGGGCGCAGATGTGGGAAAATGCGTTCTCGAATAACGGAATCAAATCTCGCTTAAATCTCACGGGGCACTCTCTCGACGTTTCATCCAGTAAACCGTTTTTCATTAATACCGGCATGAGATTTCGTCAGTTATCGAATTATATTCCGTAATTACTTACGCTTTTCATCTTCGTTGCGAAACGTTTACGCGTGTTGTAATCTTTACTAATGTTGAATAATGAAATCCGTATCGAAGTCCGCTTAACGGATCAAACGTCACGTCCGCCCGACGAGCGAAAAGTGAACGGCGACCAAAAAAAAGAGAGAGGATGGGGAGAGATGAAACAGCAATAAAAATGCTCTGTAGATTCGCGTAATCAGATTTCCGGAGCGCGCGCGTGCGCAATGAAAATGAGATTAAACTTTCGAACTCGCGATTTAATTTTGACGCCTCCGCGAATGTTGCAGGCGCGAGGAGATTGCCGTCCGCAAATTATCCTGCGATTTCGTTACTTCGCGTGAGCGAACTTGAAATTCTCCCGCGAATTAAGGGGATGCCATACTTGAAAACTTTATCGACGGAATGCCGACTTTTTCTGCAAAGTTCACATCGTATTGCTCCACGGAATTACAAATGTTTCGAGAGAGTACTTGCAAAAGTGAAGCCGAACGTTGCTCAGTATGCGACGAAAACGATAAAAAATTTCGAGACTGATATCTCGAACTATCGGTTAACTATATATATATATATATATACCGGGTGTTTCAGACCATTCGGGTCATCCGATTTTTTCGTTAACGCGACATTTTAGAGAAAAATATTTCAGACAAAAGTTGTAGAGCTTCAAAGGATCTATTTATTGACCCTATGAATTTGATCTTGGGATAACCTTGAAAAGTTCAGTCAAGATCAACATAAAAATCTGAGATAGATACCCCAATTTTTTATTACATCATCTTTTTTTAGCAATTAACTTTTGTTGCAAACTTTTGTTGCAAAGTTGCAAACAACTTTTGTCTGAAACATTTTTTTATTTACCTAATATTTTTCTAGATATTAAAGGAAAACTTGATAACTTTTTCAATATTTAACTCACTAACTATTATCTCGCTAACTATTTGTCAGAAGAAAAAGTGATACTAGACTTTCTTGCTCTATTTAGTCTCGAGAATATATTGTTCCAATAGCGCTCTGAATTTAATTTGATGATTAATTTGATGGTTAATTTGATGATTTTGAAATTTCCAAAAATCGAAAAAATCGGGTGGCCCGGGTCTGAATCCGGTGGTCTGAAACACCCGGTATATATATTAACTATCGAATAAATATTTGTGTGATGTAAAATCCGATAATTATGTAGAAAATATTGTGTAGTTAAATATTTCGGAGATTTCTTTGATTTAAATATGTGTTAAAAGTTGCCGAATAAGTAATTTGTACTTTAAACCATGTTGGGCTCGTACATGGTTCGCAAAGGATGTCACTTAAAAATATTGCAGATTTATCCTTAATTATGCTGAGTTGCTATCGTTCGAATCTGAAGGCCGGTTTACGAAGGCCGAAAAAAAACAACAGTAATGATAAAAATAGCGAAAATCTATCGACAGAAATATTTCTAGTAAAACCATATCTCCCAGAAAACAGCTTGCCGAATATTTCCAACGACGCTGTTAGCAAAGGGAGGTAAACAAATATTAACGACGAACGTAGGAGCCATAAACGCCCGTTTACACGAGCGACAAAATTGACAATAACATGTATTTTTAGCAGTGCCATCGATACGTATAAAGTAATAAAATTTACCGCAAACTACTAATATCGATGTTATTGGCGAAAATATCCCAAAGTACTGATAACAAGTTTAAACGGTCAATGACAACACTGTTATTAACGAAAAAGTGCTATATACAAATTTCACTATTTTCAAGAACGGTGTCAGAGAAATATAGTATATAGCGCCCGCTAGGCACGTTTGACCATGAAGACCCCTGTTACCGGGTAAATAATAAATGGTCAACGGAGAATGATGGCCCAGAGTGATGGTGCGCTTCAACATCACTTCACAACACTTCAACGGCGCTTCAACGGATACCAAGGAGAGCAACTGCCGATGCCTGATATTCGTTACGAGCGAGTGACGCCGCTGCTACTAATATTGTTGCCAGCGCAGTATCTCAACTTTTTGTTAATAAATAACATTCGCTTTCAACATCACCGACACGATGTTGGCGACCGCATCACCGTTACCAACGTATCGCCGAAATTCCGAACTTTCGCCAATAACATTTGTTTTGCGCAAAATGCTGAGAACAAACATCTCTTTCTCCAAAATAAACAAATTAACAGCAAAATGTGGCTGGCTTGTTTTAATAAAACGTCCCCCTTGTAATTGTCGATTGACACCGCTGCAAGTACACGTTATTACCGGTGTAAACCGGACTTGACGTTTCGCCTCTACATTCGACATTTGTCGACATTTTCAAATTCGTCGTCCACTTTGGCATTCGCTTACTTTCAGCCCCGTTCAAAGCACGCCTTGCATGCGCGGATTCTAGTCGCACCCCGCGATCCCTTAATCTTCGATTGCATACGCCTACGCGAGGCAAATTCGCGTGAAAACGAAGCTTGAAACTTCGCGCGCGATCGGTCGCGTGCCGCGCGCGCAATCGAAGCGCGCGAGAAATCTGTAACGAAGTTACGAGAGAGATCGTAACGTGTGCACCGTGCATTCTCGTCGATTTAACCCTCAAGAAGGAAAATGGCTAGAGAGAGAGAGAGGGGGGGAAGGGGGGAGAAAGAGAGAGGCAGAGGTGAAGAGGAAAAGTTGCTCGCTTGCGCGACGCAAGAAATGGAATCGCATCGAGGCATCGAGCAAAAACGACAGAGAAATACAGAATCTTTCCATTACGAAGTTTCAAGAAGTACTTTCGAGCAATGTTGCCTTCCTGTTCCCTTTATGAAATCCGCTTCTCAATGAGAATAATATCGGCCTCGTGGATGCGCGGCGCGGCGTATTACAAAATATAAGACTCCCTGAATCGGTGGAAGGAACTTTTTCGCGTTAACAGCGGCGGACATGTTTTCGGAGAGTGGATTCGTTTCTTCTTCGCTTCCGTCGTTACAGCACACTTCGTCCTAGCCGAGAGAGAGAGAGAGAGAGAGAGAGAGGGGGGCGGGGGAAGAGCGAAAGGAGTGAACCCCCTTCTCCCAGCGGCAGAAAAGCGTAATGTTCGTAATTGATAGTGCGGGCTTTAACGGCATTTAACGTCGTTACGCTTCGCGCGTCGAGATCGCTTTCGCGTGACGAGAATTTACGAGAGCGTCGTTAGGTGAGCTATCGCTATTAGAAGAACATTGTCAGCCACGCTTTTGTTCGTTTCCAAGCTACTGTAATTTCATCGTTATCTTGAGAGAGAGAGAGAGAGAGAGAGAGAGAGAGAGAGAAAAGGAAAAAAGAAAAAAGAAGATCGGGAAAGATAATGCGCAAGAGAGGACGTGGAAGAAAGAAATGGGCGTAAAAATCGCGCGTACTTTATCGCGAAATTGCGTACGCGCGTATGGACGAACTTTACGAGGAAGGAGGACAGATAAGTGCGTTTATTGCGCTCTCGAGGGCAAAGATTGAGAACCTGAGAGCGTTACGGCGAAGAAAATGACTACGGAGTAAAATTTCTAATAAAATATAAAAAAAAAAATACATGAGAGAGAGACAGAAATGGTCGAATCTGGAAAATATTCGTTGCAAGCCACCGCTAAAACACGTATCGAGATGCATCGAGAAATTAGACAGTCCATTTGATTGAATTCGTTACGACACCCTAGAATTCGTTCGCAAGTTCGCAAGCCGATAGAGTTCCTGTTTAAAAACATTTTTAAAGGCCAGCGAGCGGAGGAGGACGGAAACGGGGGGGAGGGGGGAGAGGGAGGGAACGAGCGGAGAGGTCAGCCTGGAGAATTTAATATTCCGGGGCTTAACAGCTGCTAAAGACTCCGCGTTACTCGAACACGAACGCTTGGTAAAGAGCTGCTGCGACAATCGACTAATTCCGAATTATTCGGCGCGACCTTACACTCCACCCGGCGTAACCCGTTGTTATTGCGGCTCGGCTAACAGAAAGCGCGCTCACCCGGCGCACAAGCGGGTCTTCGCCGTGTGAAGAATTCTCGCCAACTTTGCTTATCGGACGACATAGTTTCGCCGGTATTTATCGAGCATGCGTTCTCGCGCGTATTCCATTACGCGTACCCACCGCGCGGAAGTTCGCGGGCGCAGCTGCTCTTTTTAAGCGGATTAAAAGCGCCGATTACGCCGAAAACGGCAGATTAATCCCGCGTGTACGAATTAATTCTCGCTAATCCAGCGATTAGATGCGACGGGGGTCGCGATGGAAGGGGTAACGAGAGCGAGACCGAAAAAGCGAGAGAGAGAGAGAGAGAGAGAGAGAGAGAGAGAGAGAGAGAGAGAGAGAGAGAGAGCCACACTCGTTGTATCGTTACGGGCTACCGCGGTGGTGTTAGTCGCTCGGCGATTTTTATCTTTCTGCTTCTCTTCCATCCCCCTTCCTTCTCTCTCTCTTTCTCACCTCGTGACGCAGATCAGCGTCAGCCATTGCGTCGACGAAAAAAACCGATCCGGCGTCGATAACTCTTTCTCATATTGACAATCGGCTGATGACCGGATGAGTGGCAGAGTGACCGGTCTCCACGCGCACGCCAATTCATATTTCACGCTTCGCGCGCCACAAAGGGAATTTGCTTAGCCGCGTAATCCGGTTTTACGTCGCGCTATTCGGCCGATTATTAACATCGTTATCAACTCTACGCGCCTCTAAGCGTCATTGTGCCGCACTGCGCCTCTTTAATAAGCAGTATCGCGGCGAAAACGGTTTCACTGCCGGCGTTCGCTCCGACGATGCCGCGGCTGTCGACGGGTCGTTGTTAGCGCGAGCACTAACGCTCGTCGAGCCGATGTTGCACGTCTTATCCGCTTTCGCATGCCTCCGACGAGAGTATCGAGAGTATCCTCGCAGCGCACGATTCCGCCGGCGCAAAATGGTCTCTCCGCTCGTGTCGTTGCGCGACACGAGCGCCAGCCACGAGTTCAGCCATTTGCATCAGAAGTGGATGTGTCCGTTTATCGCTGTCTGGGCACTTTGGGGTGTTCCAAAGAGCCCTTCGAACCTTCTCGATTCCTTGCTGATCCCCCGCGGGAAAAGTGATTATTTATAAATTTAGTCTTCATGCACGTAATCACATATGCCGATCGTCGATAAAAAAAGATTAGATGCCTTTGTGCGGCAGCGGTAAATATACTTGGCACTTTTTTTCTCTCCTTTTTACGACGTACTGTCGACGCTTTAATGAAAATAAGTATGATCTCACATTTTTCTGATATATTAATATTTACTTTACGTATTCGCAAATAAAGTTCAAAAAGACGATTTAAAAAAATGTAATTTCTTTAAAAGTATCTAAGATTGGAGGCTGAAAATTTTACTGAATATTCTTCGCATGTGTCAAAATATATATATTTCCTCCAGAATTTTTCTTACTACGTTATGCTACGTCTTTTTTTTTTATAAACAATTTACTCGAGCGAATTTTATAAATCTGACATGAAATTCGTAATTAACGATCTGAAAAACTTTTATATCATGCATCTGCTTCACGTTTATCCAGACTTACACAAATTTACCCTTATACAGCAATCATATTGGATCTGCCATCTTGAATGTTTGAAATCTTCAGATTTGTAATCAGCGACCCAAAAAACATAGAAATGTGAGATTTCACAGAAATCCGTCAAGTAGTAGAAAAAATGTGCCACGGCAAGGATTAACGAACGTAATGATATTCATCTCTGGGAGTTTAAACAGGCCAAACGCATCGCGTGCCTCATTACGAAGACGGGAACGAGACCGAGAACAAAGAAATTGTACATCAAGTTTCGAACAATATACACATAATTAACGTATTCTGCTTATACGCTAACTTATGCTGGATAACTTGCACTGGCTGGCTTATATTACAGTATCTTAATCGTATTAGATCATGAAGTAAGGCTCAAACTTGCGCTCCGCAGTTTTAATGTAGAAACCGTCTACAGAGTATGCACTAATTAGGTATTGTATATTCTTCGGTAATTTAAGTATCTTCGAAGTTTACGCTCCACGTATAACTTATTTCTGTCACGATGTGTAACATCGTTTATTACATTTTAACTAAGGATACTTCAGCTTAATACACGGCATCGTGTCTCTTCATTCGTCGCAAAAATATCTCGCTCGTTATGCTCGTTAGTGTATTAAAAATTCGTTAGTATATTAAAAGTGAAACTCAATTACTTAAAATTCGATTATTCAAAACTCAGTTCTCACGAAAAATGTTTAGTCGTGCTATGAAATCATTTAATTATTTAAAATTCCACATTATAATTATATATGTCCACATTGGAAAGAATGCAGTTGCAAATACAATTAAAGTAAACGTGTGGCAGTTCATTATATGTATAAAATTGTATTGAATCGAATCGACTATTTTCATTTAACGTCGTATGCTGCGACGAACACGCTGTATAATAATAAACATCATTTTAAACCACAGACAATTTTGCAGGAAAGATGCAACGAATCTCACAATCATCTCGCGCCACTCATCGGTCTTATTATAGCTGGTGTCGATCTGAGGGAAAAGAAATCAATCGATAATCGGGCGTATTTTTGCAACCCCCTGATGATCCAAACGCGCGATTAAAGCGCTCAGTTGCGCGTTTTATTAATCGCCTCGAGCCGCGCGATTATAATTTAATCCGACGCGGTCTTATCTCATTACGAAAGCTGCTCGTCCACATGCTCATCGCTGCGGCCGCGTAAAGGCGGGTTCACACCTTGGCGGAACAGCAGAAGTCACGAGAATGACAGAGAGAAAAATTCTCGCAAGAGAGAGACAGACTATCAGCGTCCGTCACTCTCTCTCTCTCTCTCTCTCTCTCTCTCTCTCTCTCTCTCTCTCTCTCTCTTTCTGTCACTTTTTTGGCTTCTGCTTTCTGCTTTTCTGCCAAGGTGTGAATTCGTCCTAAGAAATAGCAGTCGAGCGCTTCGCGTATTCGCGTCGCGTCACCACCATTCGGGTAAGTACGGACTGCTCGCGTCGTCTTCGATATCAGTCGACATGTACACGACCGTTCGTCGAGGTCGGCGATTTTAAGCACGGCGCTCGAGGAAACACGCAAAGATCCGCTCTTGCGTGTGTCGCCTGTGTATACGCGCGCGTAGATGTGTGTAGGTAGCTACGGGTGAGCTTTCTAATGGTATGGAAATTGGATGTCGGGAGAAAACAGAGGGCTTGAATCGAGCTCTCTCCAGAGACGGAGGAAAGAAGGGATATATTATAGCACCGCGGCTTCTCTTCTCTCCTATCCTCTGTAACTCTTTATTTGACGTATCTACCCACCGTTTTTCTTCCACTCGCTCTCTCTCTTTCTCTCTGCGCCCTGCCTCGCCCTCCTGCTCACGTGTCTTCTCTCAACTCGGCTAGTTCCACCGTTACGCCGGAGCTCTCCGTTTCTTCATATATTTATGCGTCCTCCTCTGTCGCGTATTTTCTTGCCGTTATATAAAATCTGCTCTGCTCCTTTTCCCTTTTGTATTCCGAAAACTTTGCTGTACTCTCTCTCTCTCTCTCTCTCTCTCTCTCTCTCTCTCTCTCTCTCTCTCTCTCTCCCTCTCTCTCTCTTTCTCTCTCCCCCTCCTACCTTTTTGCGCTCTCACCCGCAATCTGCTTCTCGCAATGTTAATTTTCCTAGAATGCCGCGCGCGCGCGCGCGCTTTATCATTTCACCTCTCCTTCTACCTCTTTTGTCAACCCGTTTACGCGAGAAGTGCACGTAGACTCGCCTGGGCGCGCGCGTAGATACGGGCGTGCATTTTCCACTCGGCGACACACTTCCGGGGTGCAGCTCTAACGATACCTCGGAGAAATTCAACAAAAAGCCGGCGGAATCGTACCGGGCTGCAGGAGGGCTCGGCGAAATTGGAAAACGAACTTAGGGAGAATACCATTATCCCCGCGTCGTCCTTTGCTCTTATTTCGGCCACGGGAGGAAGAAGTCCCCGGCAAAAGCGCATCGTCCTGGCTCGCGCCGCGCCGGCGGAAACGTGTGTGTTTCGGTCGCACGTAGCCGCCCTCGAAGGCGGACCAACCCCCGACGTGAGCCCGACGTCGCGTCCTCGCCAAGATATATCGGGGCGAAAGCAAAAGTATGTCAGGCGGGGGGAACGCGATCCTTAATAATCAACGGAAAATTCAAGCGCGGTCGTGTGCAAGAGAGCGCGCCGCTTTGTTTATGGAAGTTATGAGACATTGTCGAGAGGGACACCATCGGCTTCTCCGCCGCTCTGCGTGTACCCGCGCATTGTTCGAAAGTGGGTTAAGGAACTAATAAAGCTCGGAAAGAACGAAGCGCCCGGCCGGCGGCCGCTTAACGCGAGGAGAAAAAGGGAATCGTACGCGCGGAGATAAGGGCTGGGGCCGGAGGAGTGGGAGGGAGGTGGAGAAACGCAACATTGAAATTATACGCCGGTAACACAATGCGCTCCTCCGGCTACAGCGATTGTCGTCATGGAGGCAAGACGCGAGCGCGAGTAATCTTGGCTAAATAGCTGATAATTAAGGAAAGAATGGCTCCTTTTCGCCGCTTATCCGGAGGAAGCGGCGACTTCGGTGCCTCTCAACTGTTCGCTGAAATGTCTTCTTCTTCGAGGATGAAGATAGAGAGTTATGCGCGGAATTACTATAATTACACGTACATATATATGGTCAATAATGGTGTCGTAGTGTGAGTAAATAGTTTTTCTACACGAAGTCGTTGATATGCTACATGACGAACGGAGTATTTTTTAATGAATCAAGAGCCATCAGCTCTATCTAAACTTCAGCGTCCTTAGTTAAAATATCCTTAATTTAAGACGCGGTGAATGATGCGCATCGGAACAGGTAAGCCATACGTGGCGCATAAACTTTGAAGGTGCTCGGATTACTAAGGAGTATACAACACTAACGAGTGCACGCACACACACATACTCTCTCTCTCTCTCTCTCTCTCTCTTCCTCTCTAGACGGCGGAGGGAAGAATTCAGCTTAAAATCCTATCGCGAAGAGTTCGCGAGCGGAAGGCCTCCTTCTCAATTTTCGCCCATGGATCTGCCTCTCTCTCCCTCTGTCTCTTTCTCCCTCTCGAATGAGGATCCTAACACGTCAAGTATTAAAACGGCAAAGCGCAAGTTCGAACTTCTTCCGCTTCTTTTCTATCTTGAAGTCTGATTGTTTCACTTGCTCGAAACTCTTTAGCAAGCGTCTAACGCGTCATATTTGCGCTCATTTCGATCGTTGTTCTCAATTCATCGGTGTCCAAATTTGAGGTCTTCCTGACCCGACTTCATCCTCTAAGGATTCATCCGCTGAAGCACATTTTTTAAACCACCTCTGAGCGACTCTTGACGTTACCGCACACCTTCTGCAAATGCGCTGCAAACCTTTCTAGACTGGCTTCGCCAGTCCCGAGTTTGAGTTCGCAAAGCAAACACGCACGAATAACACAGTGATTCGACACAGAAACTTCTGAGGGTCGGGACATCATTTTAAATTGATGTTAACGGCTCGAGGCAATATGAGTAAGCGAACAAAAATATGAAACTCATTACTCAGCTTAACAAGCGGTAGATAATAAAATATTATATACGCAAACGGTTATTCAAAATATTACAACTCACGCGCGAATCTTTTCGGTTATCTGATATTATTATTCGGAACTTCGTGATTCCTTCATTCTCGGTTTCGGCCTCGATTTTGTGACTGAACTATAACGATAAGCCTGTCTAAAGTCCCAAAGATGGTTAGGTCACGCAACGTAGATCAACGTATCCAATATTTTCGCCGACAAAACCAATCTCTGCGATTTACATGTGAAACAAGCGGGAAGAAAACGCCGGGGAAGAATTTAGCTTAAAATCCTATCGCGAAGAGCTCGCGAGCGGAAGGCCTCCTTCTCAATTTTCGTCCATGATCTCCCTCTCCCTCCCTCCCTCTCACTCTCATTCTCTCTCTCTCTCTCTCTCTCTCTCTCTCTCTCTCTCTCTCTCTCTCTCTCTCTCTCTCTCTCTCTCTCTCTCGAATGAGGATCCGACGTGAAACGTTCGCCCGCGAATAAGATCTATAAAAAAGGAACGACGAGGCTGTAATTAACGCGAGCGCCGAGTTCGTTTAAGCCGTCCGCGTAATGAGTTCCGCTGAACACGATAGGACTGTAAAAACGTCGAGGCACGCGGATTTATTTACGTCAAGAACGACGGCCGTCGTCCTTTGACAAATCGAGCACGGCTTGTCGGGAACGTAAGAGGAAAGCCCGTTGTTCGCATTCTTTCCATGCTCGCCGAGGGGAGCCATAAGAATTTCTCTTAACGTATAGAGAGATAGAGCAAGATAGAGGGGGGAGGGGGGGGAGAGAGAGAGAGAGAGAGAGAGAGAGTCTGAAAACGAAATCGTGATACGAATTGTAAAGGGAAACAGAGGACAGAGAAGAAGAGGAAGATCGCTAAAGAAAAAGACTGGGACGAGAGGGGGAGAGGAGTTATCGAGGGAGACAAGGGGAGAGAATGTCGTCCGTTGGCACACAGGAAAAATGAACGAGCGAATCTCCATTTCCAGGATTCTAGGCTGATGCACGCGTTATTAACGCTACCTATGTTGCCGGGCAGGATATAAATATCTATAATTTTTCCTCGCTCTCAAGAGAGAGAGAGAGAGAGAGAGAGAGAGCCTACGGAGGACGTGGGAGCGGTCCTGTTCTCTCCTGGCGTACGCGGTCCGCAATGCGCATTTTCACTTTCTTCGGCTACGTGTGCGTGCACGATCGATTTCCCTGTCGCGCCTACCGCCAGGCGTTTATTTTCAACGTCGAATAAACAGGCGAGAGTGATGGATGAAAGATAATCAGGGCAAAAATATCTCTCTCCGGTGTCCTTCATCCCGCCCACATTTGGACACGGCAACCCCTCGGCAGGCTCGCGACCGATCCAGACCGGAAGGCGATAGGAACGAAGAGGGTCGGGGTGTCTCTCTCGTCGGGTTATCGGGCAGCGGAGTGTGTAAGAAGTCGCCTGAAGGACCTGGACACGGCGCAAACGGCTTTTCATTGGCTCGCGCCGCGGGAGGAAAAAGCGAAATGGCGCTGCATAAGAACGGATGTTACGTCGCGTGTCGAGCCCGGCTACTCCTTTCTTGTTTCTTTATCGACCGCTTGTCCGTCTGGGCTAAGCGATTTTTGGCCGAGCGCTCGACAAGAAGCTCGCCGTCAGCGAGAGGGTAGAGAGACAGCCATCTGGCGCGGCTCCGAAGTTTCGGGCTCTTCGCCGATTCTCCGTCTATCGTTTCTGCGTCAAAACACAGAGCGCCGGCGCTTCATTCCATCGCGAATATTCAGGACTCGGCAAGGACCAGCCGTCGCCGAAGGCAAGCAGCTGCGCCCTAATGAATAAAAAAGCGCTTCTCACGCGAGAAGGGGATTCGCGGAGCGAGAGCAGCCGCCGAGAGCAGCCCGCTGACCGACAGCGACGATATAGAAGAAATTGGACTTTGATATCGATTGCGCTTGCAGCAGGGTGTGCTGCTACTGCGCGTTGCTGCTGCGTCGGCCCTTTCGTCGAAGCGCCGAAGGGGGGAGGGGGGAGGGGGAGGGGGGAGGGGGTTTCGAAAAAATACCTTGGCTTGCCGGCGAATTCACTCGGCGAGGGAAATCGACTCTTGAAGAAGCCGAGGAAAATTTGTATCGCTCGATTCCATTCCGCGACGGCGACAGATGCGCGATCGAAACGCATTTAGTTGTGTGAAATTATTTATTATTGGAAAAGGCTGCGCTGATATTCGAGTCGAAGGAGAACACGTTGATATTTGATTTCTCATATAATGTGTCAAGAAATATACTTTATTTCCTCATTACCGTCCAGACTTCTCGGTTCTACTTCCAGACACTCTTCACTGGTAAACACAAATAAACACTTCCACACACTCAGAGGGGGTGTTTATCCTCTTATTGTATTTACCGCCCTGAAGAAGCCCCGAAATAGGGCCGACCAGCCGGGATAATAACAAGAATGAAGTAAATTTCATGACCTTGCGAGAAATCAAACAGCGGCGTATTTCGCGTTTGATTTTATCACACTGCGCGCGACCCGTTCGGGCTCTTCAAAGCTCTTTTTTGCGTTCAGTTGCGCCGTCACTCTCATGTTAATTCAATCAAGCTCTGCCCTCCGTGCAGTGGACGAACAAATAAAATTCTATTTATTACCGCCGCTAAGACACGCGAGAAAGTGTGAATATCAATGCCTATCGCAACAGTTGAACAGTCGAGTTGCTGACTCACTTCAGGACGTTATAGAGAGCTCACTAACCAATTTTAACTAGAAAAATATTCACGTAAAAAAGCGAGAGTGCGAATGTTCTTATCTTCTCCATGTCGATTTATTGAAATTTTAAACTTAATTGATCGCACAGGATAATACGAGCTAAAATCAACGTTAGGTGATTCACGGAATATTATTTTTTTCTTTTTTAGCATTACGCGATATTCAATTTTTAACATTAAATCCGACACGCACTTTTTGTCATAACTGATAATATATCGAATTTAGAATAAGAGCACATGTTTAGAATAAACCATATTACACTAGGAAAAATGTATTGTTGCGTGAACCAAAATTTTGTTGTAACAACAAAATAATTTGGCTAAAATATGTCCAATAAAACTGTTTAGTTCCTGTAAACAAGTATCTCGTTTGGTTACGGTTTGTTCCGTATAATGTAATACTTTTGTTATAGCAACCAAAAAACTTTAACTATATGAATTTTGTTAAAAATACTATAATCTTTTCTTAATACATAAAATCTAAATTTTAGTGCACAGAAAGGCAAAATAGTATCCATTATTTTAGTTTATGTGAAATAATATTTCGTTATTATGTAATTTTTATGGATAAAATAACTAAAATGCTTAATTTTTATATATGAAGTCTAAGAACAAAATCATTTGGTCCAGAGAACAAAGTAAAAAAATATATTTAGTTGAGACAACTAAATATTTTGTTATACAAAACAAGATATTTGGTTGCTATTAAAAAATGCCTAAACCAAACAGTTTCGTTAAAGATACTAAATTTTCTTTTCTACTGTAGGTGATTTACCAAAGAGAATCGGTGCAAATTTTACAGATTGCGACGCTGTCGCTAATTGGGACATTTATCTTATCTATGTTATCGCGCCAGAAAATATTCGTCTGCGAATTCAGCTGTTTAAAAAGTCATCTTGAGTTAACTGAGAACAATTGACAGAGTAGAAACGGAAACTTTCCGCAAAGATCTTTCTGTTCTTAAACAACCGAGTTTTCGTCTTGCGCCCAAGCGATAGAGAAATCAGTTGTACTAAGGAAGTTGCTTCTTTCCGTATGATCGCGATTAGTCTGTAAAATTCGTGGTATAGCATGCACATATTATGTTTATTGCGAATGAATTTAAAACATGATTATTTACGTCGTTGAAAAGAGCTTAAAATTCCGTAAGTTCACAACATTAAATCCTCTGTAAGACGTTTCAATGAATTATATCTGGAAGGCGATTTTTGGCCCCATGGAATTTTCAGAAAAACAATTTTCTCTGTATAATGTAATAATTGTAAGAGTAACGTATAGGATATATAAATAACATGGGAGGGAGTCCGTACAGACATGACCCTCCTTCTTTTGTTTATTTGCCTTATGCATACACTAAGAGCCGAATTAATAGACGAGCAGTTCGAGGTAGCAAACACAAAAAAACAATAGATAGCATAACGATATATGTATATATAATATAATTCAGACGGTCGGTGGCGGTCGAGCGGGATAAGGAGACGCACCGAGTGTCAGAACACCTTCGAGTCAGGTTTTTGCGCAATTACTTCACGCGATAATTGATTAAAAATGGCGATCCGAATGAGGTATGCGCACATTCGAACCGCTGGCGGACGTCGGAGATTTCCAAGGGAAAGCACACGAGGAAATCACCAACGTATCCGAGCCTGAAGCTCATCCAGCATCCAGCATCAAGAGATACAATGGACATCAAGGGAAAGCGCACGAAATGTCCTTCTCAGTTGTTGGCTCAGATCACTTAGGTCATACCGGCTCTCCCCCGCCCCCCTCCCCGGGAAAACGCACGACGAGCCCGGTCTAGTGACCAAGAAAACATCTGACTCGGACAGGTGTCGTAGGGGAAACGCACGACGACATCGATATTCGGAATTAAGAGAAATCAATTAATTGTACAAGGGAACAATGTTCGACACCGGTCACCCGATGAACATTAGAAAACAATGATTTGATTAACACTCACCAACCTTCTGCACGAGCGGCGATGGCACGTCTCTTTCGGGCGTCCAACAGCGACTAACTGCCTACCTCTATCGTTTTTATGATCCGCGTCTCTATCTTCCAAACGTAAACACATCGTTTTCCGCACCGTTGACCTCACTGTGATCATTATTGTTTTTCAACACTCCGAATGCCCATTTCGGATTCTCGTATGCAATACTCACATCAATGGTAACGAGCATATACCTTTAATTTTTATCGCAGTAATTGTATCTCGTTATACAGTAACTGCGTAGTATTCTCCCACACGCAAATTATGCATTATCAACGTACAATTTGTTGTTTTATGTAAGAAGAATACCAAGTCATCGTTACATATCTAAATTGTAGTGATAAACGCAGGCACGTGCATTATGAGTCGACAATTTTGAGTGAACAGAACATTTTAAATTCACTTATTTTATTCCATTTATTCATTTATATTATAAATAACTGAGTAATTATATGCTTGATTATGTATAATTATGTAATAACTTACATGAGAATTCAATATAGAACTCGTATGAAAGGTATTAGAAGCAAGAATAAATTCAACATTTTTATTACAATTGTGTACTTTTCTTCAAAGGTATACACAACAATAGATCGACGGCATTTTTTAGAAAAAGAAAAAGAAAAAGGGGCGAACAAGGAAAAACGAAAAAAAAGAATATTTTTCTCACATAATATAATCTTTGAATTTGAAATATAATCGGAAATATATCAGCAAAACAATAAATAATTTCTCATGTGATATACATTTTTTTGTTTACGTTTATCTTATATTTATTATTTTATTATTAAGATTTAAAACGTGCATTTCACCATTGGAATATTTGTTTTTCTCAGCTTGTCTCTCATTACGATCAAAATTACTGTCCTCCTTTTAAGATATACTCGATATATATATAATATAAAATAAAGTTTATTAAATCTTGAGAAAAATTATTCAAAACTTCTATATTGAATTCTCATGTAAGTTATTACATAATTATACATAATCAAACATAAGCATATAATTACTCAGTTATTCATAATATAAATGAATAAATGGAATAAAATAAGTGAATTCAAAACGTTCTGTTCACTCAAAATTGCCGACTCATGATGCACGTGCCTGCGTTTATCACTACAATTTAGATATGTAACGATGACTTGGTATTCTTCTTACATAAAACAACAAATTGTACGTTGATATTGCATAATTTGCGTGGGGAACAATACTACGCAGTTGCGATAACGAGATACAATTACTGCGATAAAAATGATAAGGAATATGCTCGTTACCATTGATGTATAAATACCACTCTCTTTTCAGTTCTCATGACGATTCTACTTGAGCGATCCACGTACATATAACATTGTAGTAAAAATTGAAAGCGAAATATCAGATACAAACTTATCCGTCTTTTAGTAAAGATATTTACACATCTTTCGATTGACTACTCGAAGGAAAAAACTTTACCTCAACTCCTAAAACCGCAGAAAAAAAGATTCTTCTTAAAATGGCTTCGGCGAAGTTTATTGTAAGTATTACACCTAATGTCATGTAGCTAGTAAGAATGTTGCATGTTGATTATCGAGAGTATTTGAAAAATAAAATTTCTCTCTGTCCGCTCTTTCTTTTCATATTTTCCTCACATAAATCATTCTTTCAGGTCGTATTATGTTTTGCACTGATGATACTCAGCCTATATTCTGTTGATGGCAGCTCACTTTATATTAATTCTTGTATGTAATAAATTATATAAATCTGTTATTAAATGGTAACTTATGTTATTAAGGTGGTATTTTAAAACGCGGTATGTATAGACTCTGATATATGATATAAAATTTAGAATACGATACGTAGTATGACGCGTAATACAAATATTTTGATAGTCATGTAAATATAACTGATTATGTACGGGCATGTTATTTTAACATATGGAACTCAAATAATTCTACGATCTCTCAATATAAAAGAATTTTGACTTAATTTAATTTTTTATGTTTCTTTATTATGTTTATTTTCGAAAATTTTCTATTCCTTTTATTTATACAATCGTAATAAAAATCGGCTATGAAAGAAAGGTAAAAGAAGGAATTTATAATATAAGAATGAGTTACCATTTATTACATTATATATTTCCTATAAAGGAATACATTAATTAACAAGTATATTTTTCTCCTCCTCAAGCCTCAAATTATTAATTTCCAGCTAGCTTAAGAAGAGGAAGATCTATAAGATCTATAGGTGAAATTAAAGAAAAATGAATGAATGAGGGAATTGTTTTAATTTGATGGAAATATGCATAATACTTCAACTATTACAAGACTAGAATGCAGAATTTCTAATTAAGTGAAAAATTATGTCTAAAAGAGGAATGTAACAAAATTTTCATAAAATTATCCGCATCTGTGATCCGCACTAGAGCACATGTTTAAACATATCGTAAAACAAGCGACAGGATTCGATTATTGTGAGGATGATACGTCCGTTAAATGTCAACGCCAAAATTACGCCACCAGAGTGATATCCAAACAACGATAACAATATATAAACATAATTTGATCATAAAATGCGTATGAATTTTATTTTCAAAATGTTATTTAACTAAAATGAGTTTAAATTCTTAAGAGTTGAAGAAAGTGTGTACTATTTCTATTTCAATACGAAACAAATGACGACGTCTTATGGCTTATTGTATGATACTTACTTACTAAAAAGACAGGCAAAAAGATTTATTTTGGGTTCTTATATTGATCTTCGATCTCTATATTCTATATCATGGTGATGGTTAACTGTATAATGATAAAATAAAAGTTTGCAAGCATTTAATGTTGTTTTCCATCTGTGTAATTCTATGAATGGTAAAATATTATTAATATAACCGAGTTTTCGTTTTGCGCCCAAGCAGATAGAGAATTCAGTTGCACTAAGGGAGTTGCTTCTTTCCGTGTGATAGCCGTGTGATTAGTCTGTAAGATTCGCATTTAATTTTAGATTTAAATCAGATTATCTCACTTGAGGCAAGTTTCACGTAATGAACTATCAATGTGGATTTTAGACTTGCTTCGCTAAATTTACTTCAGGACAATTCGTCGTCCACGGATGCACAGTACGCGTGCATAATATTCGAAAAAGGTTGATCGACGAGGACAACTGAGCGAAACTTTCGGAACAGGGCCGTGCGAACAAACGAAGGGCTCTCTTCGCGCTCGGTTATCTCCGACGGAATATTCAAACAGCCGAAGTAGCAATGGCCGTTGCTGCTGCTGACAATGAGCCAGCAGCGGGCGTCGAAAAAGCGGATCGAATGAGCGGCGCTTCATAACGAAAGGGAGTGTCGTGCCATCGCGCCGGTAACAAAGACAAATTAACCGGTGGAAGTAGAAAAGTTTTAATTGCGTTCGGCGACCCGATCGGCTAAGTCCTTTGATGTCCTCGTTGCCCTCGTAGCCTACAGCCCTCTCATCTCCCTTCTGTTCTTCATTCTCGAATTCCGTCGCACTACCCACGGCCACGCTACATCACCCCTATTCGCCATTGCAAATAGCCCATACCGACCGGCGACGCCGACGGCGCGGCGACTCGCCCAAACCCCAAACCGAAACTCCTGACACTCCCAGCTTTATTGGCGATTCATTGATTTTCGACCGCGCGGATCTTTCGATTTTTCGGCTCCTACTCGCGTAGAAATATCTCTGCACTTTCCCGAACACGGCGTATACTCCGATTAGAATTTTCAGATTTGTCCCTGGTTATCCGATTTCGATACCAATTGAGAACCCTATTCTTATTCTAAAAAATAGCTTCTCTGCTTCTCCTGAAATCGGAGCAGAAATAGACAAATTGTAGGCAATTTCTTCAGCGTTTTCTTCAGTACATTCGGGCTACATTTTATGATACAAAGGAAAATCCAATTTTGCACACAATTGAGAATTCAAGAGAATAAAAAATAAAAATCAAATTCTAGTGTGGTATAAAGATTAGAGAAGGAAAATATCGGCAAAACTTGAAACTTCTCTCTTAGAATCGTATGTTTGAAATGATACACCTCTAACTTGAATCTGCGTAAATTTCGGGAGAAAAGTCGAGCTAAGTATCCGTTCTTTTTCGGCTGAACTAGACTACGTCTTTCACCTTTACGGTAAGACAAGTATGTAATCTAACACTGAAGGCAGAAGGAACGAGCGGTTCTAATCTACTTTATACTTCAACGGTAACGAGCGTATTTCCTTATCGTTTTTATCGCAGTAATTGTATCTCGTTATACAGTAACTGCGTGGTATTGTTCCACGCGCAAATTATACATTATCAACGTACAGTTTGTTGCTTAATGCTTAAGAAGAGTTCCAAGTTATCATCACATATCTAAATTGCAGTAAAAAGTGCAGGCACGTGCGTAATGAGTCAGCAATTTCGAGTAAACAGGATATTTTGAAACTCACTTGTATTTTACTCCATTTACTCATTTATATTATAAATTAATAAGTAATTATATGCTTACGTATGATTACGTATAATGAAGTGCATAATAAGTATATAATTAATTATGTATAATTAAGTAATAACTTGCGTGAAGATTCAATGTAGATGTTTCGCACATTTTCTTTCAGTTTCAATGAATTATATCTTATGTTATACATATATCTTAAGTATATCTTAAGAGCAAGAGAGTAACTTTGATTGTAATGAGAGACATGCTGAGAAGGAAACAAATATTCCAAATGTGAAACTTTTTACACTTCTATTCTTCAGTTACCGGAGTTCAGAAGTTAATACACAACCGCTCGCGTGAACTGCATTAAATGTCCATCAGGATTAAATGTCCCACATAGATCCCGGATAATTTTCCACGCTAGTATCGTCTCTCGCCGAAGTCTCTACAACGTTTATTACGTTTGATTCTTTATACGTTGTCGCAACGAACCGCCTAGAGGCGATACGAACTGCGGCAGGTGGATAAATTGTGCGCTCACGTCGGCGAGTTCTCGTAATCACGGAGCGCAAAAATCCAGCGAGAATCGATACCCCATCCTAATGCGGGATATCCGGCTTCTCGTCGTTCGTCGGGAACTTCAACATTCTGCAGCAATCAGGAATCTCCCCCCTGTCCCTCTCTCTCTCTCTCTCTCTCTCTCTCTCTCTCTCTCTCTCGCTCGCCCGCCGAAGGACGTCTCGTCATATTCTGGATCACGGCGACGCCGACGCACCGCCGTCAATTCCCATCCTTGAGAATTGTCCGGCGACGCTCAGTCCGGCGAACTTTCAATCGATCCTGACAGTTTGACTTGCGGACAAACTTGGGGCGAGGCGTGGCGCGCGGTAAGACGCTGGAACGATATCCCGGGCCTTTAGGGAGGACGAGCGACGCGAGGAAGGAACGCCGCGGCTGGAAAATCCAGCGACGTCAAAGCGGTGTGTCAAGCAGAGAAGATGAAAAAGGACGATTCGCGCGCGGCGTATCGTTTCGCGAGGGAAGGGAAGCAATTTGCAAGTTGTCAGAGAGGCGGGCGAGACTATCTTTGGTGTTCCCCACGAAATCGTAGACTCGCGGTCGAGCCTTCGCGGCTACTCGATCGATCGATCGATCACCTCGTGCGAGCGACCGTGTCCGGCAGCGTTATTTCCTTTCGGTTCGCAAAATATGGACAATCGACTTGACTAGTCCTCTTGCGAGAAATGATATCGTTGTCATTTCATTAAATATGCCTCCGCGGAAAATCGAGCTGAGAATCGTATTGTATTCAAAAAAATAATTATTCGCAAGTATGATTAATGCGTAGCTCTTATTATCTTGAAATGTTTCTTGTGACTGAATATTTGCACGGGAAGTAGAAATTACTATAGGATTTCGTACACAACAATCCGAGGAATAATCCGAGGAACATATTGACATTCCATGTTAAATTTATTGCTTCTGTATTTCTCACGTATGCTTTTTATGATTTACACGGTCTGCTATTAACAAATTTACGACGTTCCTCCGCAAGATAAACTCTACTGGGAGTCTATTTCTACATTATTGAAGAACATGATGCAGTTGAAAAGAATTTATATGATAAATATATTCTCTCTCCGTGCAAAGAGCCTCAATCTCGATCACGTGAGTGATAAAAGGAATAAAAGTTTTATTCCTTTCAATTTATAATCAATTTTCACATTAACATTTTAACAGCCGCTCTTATGTTGGGAGAATTTGCGATTGCCGCCGACTGCCGCATTCTGAGAACTCGCTTAGACGAAAATAGATGTATGTAAATTTGGCGATAATAACAGCCAACGTCAAATTATTGTTAAACGTAAGCGTATCGCGACTGCGAGTCGTCCACACGGACGCGGTTTGCTCCTCGTTAATTCAGTTACTCCCCGTTATTATTTATTCCTGTCCTTTTCTACTTATCGCGGCGCAAATCCTCCCGCAAACTCCGACGTTCCGCCGAGATTGTGAGGGGAACGGTTTTAAAAGAGTTAAATGTCGCGGGACGTGCGCCTTAAGTAAAGCAGCGCTTGCCTTTTTGCTTCCTCATGCCCCGGATATGTTTTTACTTACTAAAACGGATCCGCAGGCGCGCTAAGCGGGCAGTCGGCAACGGCACGCTCAAACTCCGCGTTCCCCTCTCTCTCTCTCTCTCGGACAGAGCCCCGTAAGCCACTTAACATTATGACGAAGTTTCGATGTTCCCGAAACTCCATCTTCGCGGGCCAATCGGCCCGATACACGTCGACCGAGTCGAGCATCGATAATCTATTTCAACTGCAACACACCCGTGTTATTTAACACAACTGTGGTTGCCTCTCCACCTGAGGGAACAACCTAAATCGTCGATCGCAATTACGCGGGATAAGCAAGCCACGCTTATCAGGAGGTGACGAATGGAATACTAAGGGTGTCACGTAATTCGCATCCACTATTACACGGCGCTGTCCTTCGTAAAGATTTTCGACAATTTTCGATATAATATGCATCTTTGGAACTAAACCTCAGGTTGGAATTCTGTTAGAGTCCGCGCGAAATCGGCCGAAGAACATAATTTTGTTATCTATTCGCTTGCTGAGACGGATGCGATGTATGCGAGCCGCTCGTTTCTTCGCGAATTATTATCACTCGCGCGAACGCGAGTATGTCTCTCCCCCCCCTCTCTCCCTCTCTCTTTTTTTCTGCATTTTCGAAAATTATATTTCCAACAATATATATGTCATCGCTAAACGGATAGTTTCCGGCGCAAGACGCAGTTATCTTTATGCTCTCTCTATCCGACACAAGTTGTAAGCCGTTTAGCATTAAGACGAAGCTCCCAAGTTCTCGAAACTCGCGGATACGCGGGCGCAGTTGTGCCTCTGTAAATACGAGTATGCAATATCCTCGTCGGCGCTTGTTCGCGCAGCGCGTCCCAAACCTGAAACTTATTTTTACGAATGGCGAATTGCGGAGGAAATTGCGGGAAGGGACGCAGGCGAGAACGCGCTGCGCGCGTTAGAATCAAGATTGTAATCGTTCTTCAGGCCCTCATCATCGTTTTTTCCGATCTCCGAAATAGCGAAACACATGTTAATAATGCAGCTAACATAATTAGATCGCGGGGGGAAACTATAAATTTGTGGGTGTCTATCCACACTAAGGATTTATATATATATATATATATATATATATATATATAAAGTTTGTTAGATCGCAGATAAGTCTGCTTTATGCGCTCACTCACCCCCCACCCCCGTCTCCGACTCTGTTCATTCGCGCTCGAATCTATAATCCATTTAGCGAGACTAAGTTTCCTAAAGTGTTCTCCAAACTCATAAATCCTGAGCCGCCTGCCTCTTAAGCACGAAGATGAAGTTCCAATAGGTTTCGATGAGCATAGAACCTTTTCCCGCATCTTTCAGCCGCAGTCTTGCACCGGGCGTTTTCGACTCTTTGTCGAAGACACACATACTACACACACCGTTCTCTCCTCCTCCTCCTCCTTCTCCTCCTCCTCCTCCTTCTCCTCCTCCTCCTCCTCCTCTTTCTCCTCCGCAACGAGCGGCGAAACGAGTGCAGCCGTGGCGAGGTAAATTATGTAATATCAGCGAAATTATGTTGAAATTATAAAATTATGTAATGATGTAATATTATTTCTTATTACTGAGAAATCAACATTTATACAACAAATATATTAACATTCATAGAAATGTGAAAGATGAAAAACAACATTAAACTCTTGCAAGCTTTCATTTTATCATTATACCACCACCATAACACTTTGGATGGGGAGATTTCTACACGGTATATTTGAGATAAGAATAAGATTGCTAATTAGCATCGCAATCGGATAATCAATTGTGGGGCAAAGAATGTAGCCAAGCATGTGAATTCCCTGGGAATTTCAATCAGAATCTCTACGCTGCATGGGAAAATTTCTGTGCGGGACAATTAGGTCTTTCTTAAAGTTCCCTCTCTGAAATCGTCATCCCCCACGTTGAAACGCGCGGCACGTTCAAGTAAGTCGCACATGTCTTAAAAAAACGTGACGAAAAAAGACACTGTAAAGTTTCTGTCGCCGCGACTGTCTCACGTCGTGACAATCGCGAAAGTCGATGCGGTCGTGTGCAAAGGCACAGAAATATGAGTAAAACGACAACGTGGACAGACAATCCGCGGTGGTGTCCGAAATACTCACGGCACGAGAGCTCGATTTCTTTCTCGGTCAGGAACAATAGCGCGAGCACGCGGGTGAAACAGGCGGCGGCGGCGGCTTGCAAGTTCGTGCAAATTCTGACTAGCGATATTTAAATATCGGAAAACCACTTCCGCCGGCGGTTGCTATTCAATCGACAATCCGATCAGAACCTGCTTTCATTCGGAATTCCCAATATCGTTTCCATCTGTCCGCGAGCACTTCAAATAAATCGCCGGATCGGTTTCGCGGTGTATCGCGCGTTTAACCAAAAATAACGAGGGAGCCGAGAGAGAGAGAGAGAGAGAGAGAGAGGAGAAACGGCTTCGAGCAAGTGATCGACTTTGACGATCGATTCCGATATGGATTATTGCTTCGTTAACAACGACGTCTGTCCCACCGATTGACACGCTTCTCGTTTCGCGAAGCTCGTCGCCGTCGTCGTTCGCCGCGTGGTCAATAGATCGAAACTGTCTGATAAAAAAAATATCTTCTCCCTCGGCTGAAGGTCGCGAAGAATTGAAAATAGCCGGGCATCGACAGAAGTCGTAAGCACTAGTGTGTGACGTGTAAATTGTAAAAGCAGACTCGCGCGAGCACGCTCCCTTCCTCTCTCTCTCTCTCTCTCTCTCTAATCTTCCTTCTATCGCGTGATTTTCTAGTAAACTATAATTACCTTCATCGCGCCGTTACGCTTGAAAATATCCCTGTTTTATGCGAGGAGTACGCAAAGTACGACGAAATTCAGGTTACAGTTTAATTCGTGCGCCCCCGCCCTCCCGTTCGCCCCGCTCTCGCCTCTGCGCGGACCCACGTTGCATTTTTCACTTTTGTTGGACTTTCCGTCTATGCGGAAATTAAAGCGCGGCCCGAACGAGAATGAAACACAGCGACGGAATTTTATGCAGTTCTTAAGTATTCGGCTCGCGATTCAAGTTCGCGAGCGCGAGCGCGCGCGACAGAGAGAGAGAGAGAGAGAGAGAGAGAGAACGCCCCGGTGCTCCGAGTTTCACGCGTTTCCCCGAGCGAGCGTTCGGCGAAATGAAAATCTTCACAGCCGCGGAATCGTCGGCGCCGGGCGCCGGGCGCTCGCGTGTAATCGTCGAATCCGCGCACAAAGCGAGAATGCACTGCGAAAGAAAAAAACTACCGGCTCGCCAGCAACAATGCGTCGGATACGCAGACTTTTTTTAATCTTCTTAACGGCCGGCGTGTGTATCGGCCGGCGGGGAGAAATCCATTTATCTATCCGGAGCACGAATCTAAATCTTCGGCGGGCAACGTGTGGAAATCGTACACGCGCCGCTGCTTTCGGGATTGCGTCTTCCTCCCCCGCCCCCCTCAACTCCACCACCATCCCCGATCGAGAGTTAATCTCGCGCGATAAAATTTCACTCGCTTCGATTTCCTATCGCCGCCGTGCGTCGCCGTCGTTCGCGCGATAACCAGCTCGGTACGAAACTCACGCGCGCTTTGCGATAAAAAAGGAAAAAACGGAGAACAGAGAAAGACGAAACGAGAGGGTGAAACAGAAAGAAAGGAAGACCCGGCTCGGATTGCTCGATGCCTTGCACGAACGCATACTCCAAATAAATAAACGGGATTCCAGCGCGCGCGTGATCGAGACGCGTGCAGCGTCTCGTACGGGAAGGATCCTGCCGGAAAATTACGCATTCCTCGTGCGAAAAATTCAAGTTTAACGCCGTGTTGCCCGGATATACACAGCGCGGTCTCTTCGCCGACAACGGTGAGCGACATGAGGAACGACGTGTGCGCGCGCGCGAGAGAGAATACTCTCTCGCCCCTCGCCCCCTCTCTCACGCTCGAGCGTAATAGAATTAAAACTTCCCGACCACTGCGTGATTATTACGTACGTACGTACGTACGTACAAATAAAAGTCCAGCGAGTTAGCTTTGATGAGAATTGTAGGAAGCTCAGCGCGCGCCGCGCGCGTTGCAGGTGCAGGAACATGGCGGCGGGATAATCGCCGATATTTCACCCCTGTGCATGCATGCGTGCGTGCGTGCGCGCGAGCGATAAATAATCAAGTTCTCCAGGAACGTCCGCGGCCTAGACGCTTCATAGAGCCAATTATCGCGCTTCACATGGCGCGGATAACGTCATTATCTCGCGGCGCGGATTGATGTCGCGAGCGATGAGGGGGATGACAGCGCGCGTGCCGCGGACGCGATCAACGGGCGATAGGCGTCGCCGCTAATCAGAAGTATTCAGCTGTCGCGATTGTTGCTCCGCGAAACGAGCGATGAACCCCGGGAGTATAATGCGCCTGACAACGCCACAGCCGCTATTATCGCGCGGCGAACGCGTCGGCGAAACGAGCGCGCGAGGGCGGAGATAGCGCCAGCGCGGCTGCAAAAGCACGGAATTGTCGCGGCAGCGGCAACGCGGTTCGATGACCTTTGGCCGGATCTCGCTCAGCGACGGATAAAAATAACGCGTTTGCGTCTGTCCTCTCTCTCTCTCTCTCTCTCTCTCTCTCTCTCTCTCTCTCTTTTCGCGTTTCCTCCGCGAGTGCGCGTCACGCGGCCGCATGGGATGGACGCGGAAGCTCGCAGAAGCGCGCGGCCGTTATACGCAGCGGTCGCGAGTAGCGCGACAAAATATTTACGCGAAGGCGGCAGTTGTCTTGGCGGCCGATTCACGTCCTGCATGTTGAATCGCATGAAATCCGCGTAGAAAAGAGGAAGGTCAATAAAGGGGCGTTTTTCCGCCCCCACCACAGGATTTTCAGAAAACAATTTTCCCTCTTCCAAATTATTCCTTTTACTGAACTTATCAGGACAATAGATGATGTAAATGCGCTGTTAAACATTTTGTAAGTTTAGGCAGCAATGGTGAGATTAACGTTAAAATGGTAGTATCAATATTTACCAGCAAAATGGAGAAGAGTGAACATGGAGAAATGAATGTTCATTTTTTGACATTGGAAACTTCTCTACTCCGTTATATTGTTGCACGGTTCAAGTTATTAGCAGAATTTATCAAAAGACAAAGCAGGTCGTCTGCGGGATTAGCTTGCTGATTGTTGGCCACACGGTAAATGAAAATTTTGCTTATGTTTGATTATGCATAATTAATATGAAAATTAATATGAATATTTTTTTTTAGTTTCAATAAATTATATCCTACTACATTATATACATGTCGAGTATTTTTCAGGAAGTAGAGAATAACTTTGATCATCATAAGAGAAACAAATATTCCAATTGCGCAAAGTGCGCATATGCGTGTTTTAAATCTTAAATAATTAATAAAACAATAAATATAAAAGAAACATAAACGAAAAATTATACATCACATAAGAAAAGGTTTATTGCTTCGTTAATATATTTATAAGATTATATTTTAAATTCAAAAATTATATTATCAACATATTACAAATTGCCTTAAAAATATACGGCGAAAGTTATGAGAATCTTTAAATGAGTGAATTAAATTTGTTTTAATATTTTATCGGTCCTTTATAAATCAACGTACGATTCATTACTGGCAGCGAGAAGTCCGAAATGAGAAAGATTCTAGTCATGAAATTAGTTATCTGGTACAATACCAGTTTTAAATTCTATTCTTATCCTATAAAAATACTATTTGGTACATGACTTTTTCGTTTGGAAACAAAACAGAAATACTGCAGGAACTCGCGCATTTCTTTGTCAGGTAGTAACGTTGGTATACTGTTATGGTATCGAACATGGAGTCCCATTTTGTATTCCATAAAAAAGATAAAATCTCAACCTAAAAAATAAAAAATTGGAACCTAAAGTGGAGATGAACAAAAATATCTTGGGAAAAAACTTTCGACTTTTTGTTTAAGATAAATGTCTAAATCGATGACAATGTCTTAATTTGTGACGACTGCAGCCCGTTTTTCTGCTAGCCGATAGCCGTGTCTATATTTATTTTACAACATACATTTTTATCCTAAATTTTACATATATTATCGTTACAAATGTAAACAAAAAAAATTTAAAAATTCTAGTTTGATTATTAAGAATTCAAGAAGAGCCCAATTAGATCCCAAAAAAGCTTTTTATGCGGGTAAATGTCCAGCATGCACCGCGCATAACGTTGCACCGTCACCGTCGTGGAATATATTTCACGATTCAAGAGAAATTACGAGACGTAATCATTACGAGGGCATGTTTATGTATGTATCGGAGATACTAGTGACGCGACAGCTGTACCGAGATAACGTCGAAAAAGTGAATGATCGATAGGCACGGCTCGACGCGGGCATTTTTGCGGGGAAATTTGGCAGCGAGACTCGCCGGATGCCGACGTCTCTGTCCACCTGTACATGCATCGTTCCGGTCCTCTTCGCGAGAGAGGCGAATTTACATGTTGAGAATCTCCAGCGAAAGAGCGGGCTCGTAATTTGGAAGTTATTCACGAGGGAGATCCAGCTCGTCCAGCGGAAATAACGCGGGTTCGCAAATGGGACATAACAAGTTAAAACTTTTTCATCTCGCGGAAAGTACGGCTACATTACAACCGAGCTTTTATACGTTACACTGGGACAAACGGCTCGGGAGAAATAGATGGGGGAGAGGGGGAGAGAGAGAGAGAGAGAGTGTGTGAGTGAGTGAGTAAGGTGGTATCGACAGAAAGTCAATTTACAAGATAAATGTCAGCAAAGATAAAATGGATCGCTTTCAACGTGTCCGGCCGGCCGGCCGGCGTAAATCTCAACGAACGAGCCGCCTGTCGCGCGACTAATGTGTAATAATATCGCTTAATGTAAACTGCACGATTAATTAACCCTCGTTGCATAGCCACGGGCTCTTATAGACCAATTAGACTTTAGGGATGGCGCTGGCAAATAGGCGTCGTACCATTTTGAGTGTGCACATTGTGTGTACTATATCTGTGTGTGAATCACGTGATCAATTCACGACTACTCTAACCGGAAAAATGACGCTTTATTTGATTAAAGTTACAAATATATTTCCTGTATTTCTTTAAATATATATATGTATATATTGCCTTCTTCCCTTGCAGGGATGAACCTTGCATACTTATTGCTTACCGACGCGTGGACCGTTCGTAATTAGAAACGGTACTCCGGAAATTTTGATCATGTTACGCATTATAAATTCTAATATTGACTTTGGCAGTGTGTGCGTGCGCGGTGTGTGAGCGTCGGTGAGAGTATTTTATACACGCATGAGTAAATTCGAAATGATACGGCGTCCCACGCTGTCGTCGCTTGGGACACGTTACATGCAAAGTCAGCATAGTCTAGTTGGTATATATTATAGAAGCGCCTCCGTGCCCTCTCGTAGCTTTGTCGACGCTGTTATTTCAGCCGCCGAGCAAGCTCCGCGCTAAGCGGAACAAATGATTCCAGCCGATCGCCCCGAGTCCAGTAACCCCAAGCGGCTGATAAAAATGTGTAAATCATCGTCCTCCTTCTCGAGATTCCTCGATCCCCGCCGCGGTCGGCTGTGTACATTCGCGAGTACACAAAACGATCCGCGTGCTGTCGGCGCGGGAGTGAGCTCGGCTAAATCGAATTATTACGACAAAGTACCGAACGGAGGCCGAGTGTATCATGCCCCCTTTTAAAATTCATTAGCGAATTAACTCGCCCCTAGCCTTCCCTAACCTACGCTCACCCCTACGCGCTCTTCCTGCTGCATTTCCCCTACACACACCGCGGCGGTAGCGTATAGACATCCTCTCGCTCGCTTCTCCCACCCTCTCGTGTCGTGCCCTTACCCGCCGAACACGGGACCGTCCACCACCCTTCGTTTGCTGTTTCTGGGAAAACTGCCGGCAGAGCCACCAGCAAACCGCCAAGTTCGGCCTCGACTGAAATTTCGCGGAGGCGAATTCTAATCTAACTTAAGCCGATATATTCTAATCTAATTGAATGATTGGGATTCGAATCTGCGGAAGGCAGGCTCTTCAGCACGGCGAACGTGCTGAAGATTAACGTTGAAGAAATCTTCGGCAAAAGTGTCGCGACGATAAGGATAACGGTAACGTGTGTTCTCGGTTTGAAGCCGAAAATTCTCTGTTCTTGCCACTTTTTAGTGCAATCTCACTCGAAAAGCGCCGGTCTCCGCTTAAATTCAAGCAATTTTTCACTCATATACGGCGGATCCTCCGTTCGAAATCGTTGAGTGAATATCATCACTCAGCGCTTGAAAAATAAAAAAAAATTTATGTGTCCCATCGTCGGAGGAATAAATTTATTCTAGTCGATTGAAACATTTACTCTTATGATTTCAAGCAGCGGTATCTTATCACGCCTTAGAGCGAATTTTCACTCTAAGGCGTGATCATCACAAGAAACTTGCTTTCAAAAATTTCCTGAATTGGAATCTCACTCGAAGGGTGGAGCGACAGCCGAGTCATTTAAATCCGAATGATCTTTCGGTCACATGGAATAAATTTTCCACTCTCACTCGTCGAGCGGGGATATTTTCAAGAGATTGAAAGCGAAACTGGCGCCTTCACTGAGAGCAGTTTTGTTCCAATTGGTCGAAACGTTAACTCATTAGAGCCAGAATCCACTTTAGCCTCGAGTGAAACTTCATTCTTAGCGATTCCGGGTGTGACAGTCTTCGTTATCGCTTCGAGCGAATTCGTCGTTCGTTCTCGGCGAGATTTCGCTGGCGGAAATTTAGAGAGAACTGGAATTAGCGAGAGAACGAACGCGCCCCGTCTGTTGGGGAAACGACCCCGGTTTGATTGAGACGTGTGGTGTGCGTTTTACGTCTACGCTCGCGTAATAAGATAATACGCCGATCGCGCAATGCACGCGCGTGCGCTCGACAATTCCAATTTGCTGTATTTAATTATGGGCCGCGCTATGGAAATACGTCGGCGTGTAACGGCGATGCTGGCGCAGACAGCTCAGCGATCTCACTTCGGGCCCGTAGTTTGGACACGTGTAGCGCTTCGGGAAACTCGGTTATGCAAATGTCAAGGACTGAAATGGAATTTTTGCGTCCGCGCAAATATAACGTTTACCATTCGCGGCTCGCTTATTGCTGCGGGCGCCGCGATTTTCGCTGAAATTATGCGCCGCGCGTTCGCCATCGGAGAACGTGTTATAGAGCACGCCTGCATTTGCAAGACATTCCCCGCGCGAGTCTATTAAGCCACGTTCGCGGGCGGCATTTCCGCGGACAGTCGCCAAAAGGATTCGCGCGCGCCAATCTGAGAGTGTTTTCATCGACATCATCTTTTCATCTTATCGATTGAAAATCCAAGGCATAGCACAACACGAAGGCGAAGTTTCACGATAAACAGTATATTTCTTGCGTTGCGAAGAAAGGACACACACGATACTTAACTAATGTTACAAAATTTTCTAACCAAAATGATCCTATCGACACATTGTGTGCCCTGAGCTATCATCCTTCCGTTTCACGTGTGTCGCTTATATTTTGGGAACTGAAATAATTATCATAAATTTCCTATTCCTCTGAATCTATTATCGCATATTTACTTTGAACTTAATCTATGAAAAAATGCATTATGTATACAGGATGTCTGGACTTGGACGCTCGAGTTTGTCGGAATAGAAAAATCCTGCGACATTTTGCAAGGACTACGACGATTATCAAGATATTAACGAAAGGAAATTGGTAAATTAGTCCGCACTACGCGCCGGGGCGAAGTCTCACATCCAAGATGTCTGAATCTCTCTCGACAAACTCTCGACAACGGCGGACTGTACGTAATATTGAACACCTAACCGGGCGAGTAGTCTCGTAAAGCTCGAGTGCGCGCCGGTGTCCAACATTACGCACAGTCAGCCGTTGCCAAGAGATTGTCGATAGATTCAGACATCTTGAACGAGACTTCGCCCGGAGAGCTCGACCTACCGCGCCGTGCGCATAATCAATTTCCTTTCACCGGTTCCCCAACAATTACCATGGTGGTCCTCGACAAGACGGTTGAGGAATTTTTCACCCAATTTACCGAGCTCTATTTGCACACGACAGCTCGGATAACTGAATCCAAGCACCTCAATAACCTCACAAAAGCCTACGCGAGATGTCGCGATTGCGAAACCCATCGAATCCCAAAAATAGGAAATGGGATGTCACAAGGATCTCAAAATGAGCCTCGGATAAGGAAGAAAAAGAAAAGAGATCTAGGTTGAAATCGTTGAGAAAGCCAAGACACACATCGAGCTGTAGCGTTAGAGAAGAAGAAGAAGAAGAAGAAGAAGAAGAAGAAAAAGAAGGATATCGATTAACCAATTAGAAGAAATACTAAATAAACCCTCGAGGCTCGAAAGACTCGCGACAAACGGCACGTTACAAAAGCTAATAAGACCTTCAGTCGTTTCGACTAGTTTTTGGAGGTATCCATTGCGATACTCCATTTCATCTGTTTCATGCTTGGCTTCGCGATCGCGCAGCGTAGACTCTTCCGTTGGCTTCCACGATCCGTTGTTGATCGCGTGTCTGCAGAGCGCAGAGCCTCGATAGTTTGTTCAGCGTTATTTCCCAGTAAAATTTCCTACACACTTCTCGACGTGAGAAAATCCGCTGGCTGCGGTCTGTGCCTGCGCGCTACACTAGGACACATGAGAAAATTGAAAAGAATTTATACGAAAGAAAGCGCTATAATATTCCCTCCAGGTATTCCCTGTAGGTGAGTAAGTGATATAATGAGAGAGGCGGAGGGGAGGGGGGGGCACGACAGCTCTCGGGCTCGCGGATTATCCG
This sequence comes from Harpegnathos saltator, assembly GCF_003227715.2. Lineage (NCBI taxonomy): Eukaryota > Metazoa > Arthropoda > Insecta > Hymenoptera > Formicidae > Harpegnathos > Harpegnathos saltator. Next base: position 365,233 of record NW_020229947.1, on the reverse strand, counting down.
CGGATAAGGCGGCTCGGTGCCGCGGCCTCGTCAGGAGATCCGCCGGAGCACAATGTCTTTTTAATTTCCTCCCGTGACGCTTGTATTCACCGCTCTCCGGGCTCCTCTCCGCAGCACGCCGCGCCGTCCCAGACAGGTTCGCTCGACGCGAGCGAAGACGAAATAGCGGTAGAAATTGTACGAAGGAAACGGAAGTTAGCCGATGCGAAAGAAAGTCGACAATAGGCAGACGGCGTTGTCTCGACGTCTGCAAGGAGCGAGGGAAACGGACGTCCTTTCTTTGTTCGGCCATACGAGAATGAGAATTATGAGATGGAAAAGGAGTTAGAAAAAAGTTGGAGAAAAATGAGCAACGCGCGGAGACGACGAACGGCGCGACGACGAAGAGGAGGATGAGGAGGAGGAGGAGGAGGAGGAGGGGGAGGAGGAGGAGGAGGAAGAGGAGGAGGAGGAGGAGGAGGAGGAGGAGGAGAAAGGGCAGGAGGAGGAGGAGGAGGGGGAAGAGGGTACTTTAATACATAGGAAAGAATATAGTTACGTAAGACGCGAGGAAGGTGCGAAGATTTCGCGACGAGTCGTGCGACGTCCTGGCCGACAAGCTTCGCGGGTGAACGAGTCAGCTGGAAACGGACTATCAAAATTGTATATCGTCGGCGACTCTTTCCTCCTTCAACCGCGGAATACTAATGGCACGCGCAAAAGTACCGCGTCGGCCGCGAGATTGCTTTTCCGCATTTTATGTTCGACTTGGCGCGGCGCGACTGGTCCGCCGGAGAATTTACCGCGTCTTTTTTTTTTTTGCGACTCGGTGTTAACCCTTAACAAAAAGCTGTCGAGCATCGAGGAGAATCACGTTAATGCTATCGTGGGTGAAATTTCATCCCTCGCCCTTGGGATATATTTTTTTATTTTAGAAATCGAAAAAATCAAACTGATGCAATCAAATGTTTTATCATCAGCTGAATATTGGATGAGGAGAAGAGAAGTCATTGTTGGCAGCGGATAATGCAACATTTAATAAGATCAAAGTAAAATATTCCCGCAAGGAGTGAAATTTCATTCATGGTAGCCTTCAAGGGTCTCGTCCGTCGGCATTTCTGCCTCCTCTTCTTCCGCCGATCGCGGAAAAATCGATAACCCGAGAAGCGCGCGCGGCTCGCGCTGCGACTTGATGGATCCGAGATGTCATTGCTGAGATACGTCGGTCTTATCTTAATGCACCCCGCCGGTTTGCCCCTTCTCGGCGCAGCTGCGCATTTACGCGCAGCGAAGTTACGCGCGCACCTTTTACCCGAGATACGTATAGGCGGACTGTTTTATGCGAAATGAACCGGTCGCACGCCTGAAGAAAAAAGTATTAGAGAGAAGAAGGAAAACGAGCGAGAGCTCGCGCGAAAAAAAAAGGGGAAGAACGAGAGGAGGGAGGAGGAAGAGAGAAGGTCGCACGCGAGTAAGAGCGTTCCCCGATTTGAGGTGACACAGCGAAGCGGTCGACGAGGGCGGCCCGCTTTCGTGCGCGCGCGTTGCATATTTTTTCTACAATATTATTTTAATTTATGCAAGCGGCGTGTTTACACCGGGAATCCCATACGCCGTAATTGTATCTCACGCGGCGCGCGCGGGTCAGGCGTCTCGCCTGACCTCGCCTGACGGCGAGCAACAACGGCTGATTGGAAGGTCCGCGAAGTCGCCCTGAGACGCGAGAGGTTATATATCTGATGGAGCTGCATCGAGGAAAATTGCGTATTAATCTGCCCGAAGGCTAATGCATCGTAACGCGATCTTATTACTTTTTCCTTCCAAGAAGGAAGCGGCTCCTCCACCCGCTTCGACTTTTCCATCCATCGACCTCTCTCTCCCTCTTCCTCCTTCTCCGCAGCCTCCATCGCCTTTGTGGTAGCTGGCACAGAAAAAGGCGGCTGCAATTTCGTTCCCGGCGCGGAACAGCCTCAAAGTGTGTGCGCGCGCGCGTGTGTGTGGGTGCGCTAGTTATGCCTCTGTAAATTTTTATTACGCTCGGCGATCGTATCGCATTGCGTTTCGTCGCTCTCTCTCTCTCTCTCTTTCCCGTTCCGCCCACGCGTCAGTTACGTAAATGAGATCAGAGCGTTTCGGAGGATTCATCCCGCGGCCGCGACCTATGTACCGATAATTGCGATCGCATTTGGCATCGGCTCTACGCATCGGCGATACGCGGACGTGCGAGGAACACGAACGCAAACTGTGCCCGCCGCGCGTATCCATAAACCATAATCCCGCGGTGCGACAGAATTCCGCGTATAAGCTGACATGGTTCTCGAATGGAGCGACTCGTAAATCCAAGGAGATTATTACAGAGTGCTGAAGGTGGGCCGTCCGGATCGTCGAGGTCGCGCGCGAACACTGAAAACTCCTGTCACGGGTTAACCAGCCTTTCTCATATCGAGCTTCATTTATATTTAACGCATCCGCACGTTTTGCCGCACGACGTGCGTGCGACGAATGAGAATTCTTCCCGCCGCCGGTGTTATTCTACGCGAGACACGTGCTGCTTTTCTTATCTGGAGATTATACCGTACGTTGCTCGGGTTGACAACGCGCTGCGGCGGATATACGTTCGCTACGCGCGTATCGGTCATTGAAATATATACCTCGCATACCCGAAGGATCGCGAGAAGTTGCGGGACAGGGGCAGGGGAGAGGGAAAGGAGCAAGGCTCGCGAAATAACGCGGAGTTTAATCAAGTTCAAGTTTAGCGGAGCTGAACGGCCGCTGCGGATAGAATTCTGCATAGAAAATGCGATTCTTTGCTTGATGTTATAAGCGAAAATCAACATTATCTTTATCTAATCAAGAGGACTTGCTCTAATTAAAGCGCCGTTGATCAATTCTATTGACACGTCATGCTTTTAATGGCACACTGACCAGAGCCCGTTATAGCAATTTTCTAACCAACGAGCTCCAACTACTTCTGAAGGGAGTCTCACTCGTTAGCAGAGTACGAGTGTGGTTTCAGCTTGAAACGGTGCTTCTTCTGCTCATAGTGACCGCAGAGTTCGAAGAACGCTCAATAACATGTTTCCTGGCCTGGTTGGATAAGAACAGGAAATAACATTCCCTTCCCACGCCCCGAGGTCCCCGAATCTGACGCTCTTCTAGACTTCTTCTTGCGGAGCTTCATAGAAGATAAAGTTTACCGGAAGGAGAACATGCCGGGTAATATGAGAATCAGGACCAAGGATGTCTGCCGAGGAATTCGTTGCCCCGGCAACGTTGCAGGAAGTAGAACTGTCATATAAGGACAGATTCGACCAATGTATCGATACCCAAGGTCATCGTTTTGGATATAGAAGATGAAAAAAAATCGTCCGATCGTTCAGCTAAGAGCTAGACTTTGAAACTCGTATGAACTCGTTTCAGAGAGTGAGCTCTATTAGGGGACTGATTAAAAAGAAATATATAATTCCAATAAAGGACTTCTTCGGATCCTTTCAAGTACATATGCCGCAAAAGATTAAAAAAATTATCTTGAAATTTTAGAGACGCCTTCATCCAGAAGAAAACTGTGCTCACCGCGAAACGTCGCGTTCTCGAGACCAAGTCTCATCCGAAATACTTCATCGAATAGCGAGCAGAGCTTGCGAGACAATTGCGTGGACGGATTAAAATGGGACACCCTGTACGGCCACCAGCCCGGAAATATCAATCTGCCGAGATTCTCCGGCTGAAAATGACATCCCGCGAACCCGTTTAAGCTATAACGTATAGTTGCAAAGTTGCAACGGCACGGCGATCATCGATGACAGCTCTCCGATATATCACGGCGTGACAGCGCGACTCGCAGGCAGATCGGCGCGCCATTGGCAGCGCTCAGACGAATGGAGATGAGAGATTCAGCGGAACGAGTAATCGCTTTCCCGCGCCTTGTTACAGGCCACCTGGGGTAATTAAGTTTCCTATGCTCTAACGGGTCGCGGAGATGTTCAGCCGCCAAATTGGCGCGCGCTCCGTTTATTCGCTCGTTCTCGCTCTCTCCCCCCCCTCTCTCTCTCTCTCTCTCTCTCTCTCTCTCGACCGCTCGCGCACACTTGCTCGCTCTCGCGAAGCAGACAGACACGGGCGATTTTGAGCGAACGGACACGCGCGACCTGCTTAAAGCTCATTCCACGAGGCCGGCATCGTGGCCGCGCGGAACAGCCTCGGAATTACAGGGGTGGACGATCTCGCGTTACGTGACCGCCGTCGGACGCAAGGCGGTTTTCAATTTTCGCGACCGCTCCACCCTCGCTCGCCCGCGCGCGCGCGCGCGCGCGCGATCGTTAGCCCCGCCGGTCATTTACATTCTCGTGAGGGAGCAACGCGCGATTTTACATACCAGTTAGCGCGCGCCGCGGGACATAAATTGCCCTTCGTCCTTAAACGCGAGTCCGTCGCAGCACCGTGATGCTGTAATAAACAGTTTGATCTCGCTGCCACCGGCGCCGCCATGCCCCGGCGTCGATAAACCGTCGGCCGTGCTCCGCGCTCCGCTCGAGAGAGCGTTGCTGCATATGCGCGTGCACGTGCCCCTGCCGGCTACGTTCGCGGATATTACATCGCGCAGATGTGGCTGTTAATAAAAGTGAATATGAATTGTTCCCTGGATCAACATTACGTCGGCGCGAGGCCGGGGAAGGAGTTGAAAAGTCTGAATTTCGGAAAGGTGCGGCTGAGCGTCGCGCAGAACGTGGACAATTTATATACTCGTATAATCGGATCGTTCACCGGGAGGGCAATTTTCACTCAGTGTAACTGAACTTTCCGCCGTCTGGGAAAATAAAGACCGGATGGAGAGCTCTCGGTTATGCCGCGCTATCGATATATTGTCCGGAAAAAATGAAATCTTGGAATCTCGGAACAATTTCCGGAATGGTCAGTAACAAAATCTAAATACCGAGGCTGTGCCGAAATACGATTTTCCCAAAATATACAATTGTTCCGAGGGGGGACTATTATTCCGAAAATAGATAAAATTCGCGAGGTACATTCGCAAAAGGTAAGATAAGTTCGTGGAACGTTTTATTCGTTCTGATGAAAACAGAATCGCAAAATATCTCTTTCAGAGTATAAATACTTTTTTCTCCAAATTTGATTGAAATCGTAAAAATGTTAAAAGAGAGAAACGTCTGACTTGAGAATAGCTGAGTAAATTCGCTAAAGTCTCGAAATCTTGCCTTGACCATCGGAGAAGTTGATTCATCTCAATCAATCCGTTTGGTAAGACATCGGAAGACTGATTTAGATGAAAAGACTCTTTGTTTCTGATATAAAAAGATTTTTGTCGGAAAAAATGAGATTATATAAACCAAATCGATTTTAGTAAAAATATTTTTTGCTTCGAATACACGTATCTCTGTTTTTTGTTCTATATGTGTTTTCTTATTTTCTTCCTCCCTCCTTAACCAAAACACACTTTCTCGAAAGAGTAATACGTTGAGGTCAACGAGACTCCACTTCTCCCTTTGCGTTTCTTACCACTTTACCTTTCTTTTCGAGGGTTAACACTCTTCATTGCGAGCAAATAAACTTAATGTGTTAAAATAAAGTTTTCGAAATCGGACAAATGAGCGTAGGAGGGATTGGTTAATAAACAAACGTTACGTTAGTTTAGCGTAATGCTGCACGCACGTCAATTCACTGTGACAGATGAATATAGTTTAACACAATGTGAAAAATCATCGATATCTTCCAAGAAAATCCAAGAAAACAAAAAACACACATTAATGTAAATAAAAGACTAAAAATATTGTGTTTTCTCTGGCAATTGAAAAAATATTTTGGGATTTTTTCCTGAAGCAATAGTGTAAAACATAGTTTTTACAAAATAGTTTTAAACGACGAAGCGTTTCACAAGCTGCACGACGAACATATGTATTTTATATGCTGCTAACCTACTCTGGGCTGCTCGCGGACGTGCTCTGGCACCGTTGCAGCTCCGCAATGATGCTGTATGTTTATATTTCGGTTACTAGAGAAAAAAATATGCAGTTTAGAAAATTGTACCTGACGTGAAAACATACAGGTAGCTCGTCCTCTGTCCTTTTTGTACAATCAACCGCAACAATTAGCTGACAGACAAGTTTTATTACCGAAATTCTGAAAGATTTGTTCTGAATATGCCTCAGTTGCTCAACGCTGTACATAAATGTATCAACAATTATCTAGCTGAGTGCACTGTTGCTGCATTCAAGTGAGAAGACTTCAAATGCGACACTTCCAATAATAATACCGTAAAATTTGGAGAGATTATCTCGGCGTGCGAATTATGACTCTTCAAGAAATTTTTCTATTTTCTTAAATTTCGATATTTTTCTTCAAGAGAGACAACACATGTTCGCCTTAGTTGTAGGTATAAAAAAATTCTAGTGGGAGGTTTCAATGATATGCAATTGTCGCAATCGAGTTTTGACACAGCTGAATCTTCACAGACGAATCTTTTCCGTCTCGATAACAAAACTATCATTTCACGTGATCGAATTTTCGATTTTCTGAACCTTCTTCCATCACGCGAGCTCAGATCTTTTTTTCAGCGCGGTCGTTGTATTTAATAATCCGAGAAAGGCCGAGAAAGAAAGCCAGAGCGCCGTTCAAACGAGCATCTTGAAATTAGTTCTGAAATGAATTTCTCTCGAGGGTATTTTGGGTAGGGCAGGTTCTGAACACGAGCTGGGCTTTTAGCGGGGTTCTATTAACGATTTACTTATTCTTGCGAGTGGTGGCTATATGCCGTGGCGCAAATTTTAATGCGATATGACGTGACAAGAAGTAAAGTGGATTTCCCGCTATATAAACTAGTGACGTAAGACGCGGCAAAGCCTGAGAAGGTTCCTAATTTCATTATTAGAAAATAGGACGTGGAGCGCACATAAGGAACTTGTCTATCAAGCGAGCGTGTTTTTAATACGTCCGCCCTCTGCGAGATTTTCGCAGCGAGCCCTAATATAATGAGATACCGTGCTGTCCGCTATTAATAATTTCATCGGAAAGAATTCTGCCTGCCGTCTCGCGGAACCATCGATAAATTTAGAACGCGCGCGTCGCTCGAGAAATACGATCCTCTCCCTTTTGCCCATCCTTGCCCCTGAGAAATCTGTCGTGCGCGCGATACGATCCCCTTTTTCCGATTTGATCTTTCGTCTTCGCGCACCTCCTGCCGCCGGGGCTGTCGAGGTTATCGAGCTTCAGCTATTTCGATTAAATGCGTACGACAGACAAGCCGGGTCCCTAGAAATTTAAAGCCGAGCTGCTTGTATTATTAACGCGCCAGGTATGCGTACCACTACAAGGAACAACTCAATTCACCAGTAGTGTTAAACTTCGCGCTATCACATGATCATCAATCATGCCGTCATCAATTTCAGATACACACGTAGCCTGGAGGGTAGAGAGAGAGAGAGAGAGAGAGAGAGAGAGAGAGAGAGAAGCGCAAGGGGGAGGGAAGCAGGGAATGTCATTTAAAAGCTATTATTCAACGTAATGTCCGCCCAGCGCTACGCGGCAGAAAGCATGAACTTCAATGACACTATTGCGACATGTGAGCATTGATTAAACAAAGTCGTCGTACAACGACGTCAAATATATCGAAATCGAATATTGAGAATTTTTCATGTGTATGCCCTATACATCCTTCGAAGTCGACGGGGAGTCGATAAGCCTGAAATGAGATTTTGGTTCTACATTGAATTTCGTCGAAATAAATTGGAGAATCGACGGAGAATCCCGAGATGTAATACGCAAGTTATTGTTCCATCTTGGAAATACAAACGTTCCCCCTATCGTAGCCCCTTGTCTGTGTCGAATTTTCAAGAAGACCTCGATTTAGAATGTTTTTAATATTCGTTCATCTCAATAGCCCATTTGCCTATTTAATCTTGATTCTTCATTTCGGTCAGCATTGAATTGTACAACTTATTCAGTTGCAAATAGAATATGCGGACTAAGCAAATATTAAATAATAATAATGGTAAAGATTGATATGCTAGTGGATAAAATAAAAGACAAATCTGTATTCTCATGATCCTTTTTTCCCTCCTAGAAATTTTGATGCAATTTGAAGCTCCTAAGGAGATCACACTTGCGAAAACACTCCAAGAGTATTATCGAACGCAAAAATAAAGGTTGACATTCATAATTGTGAATCATTTAGGATCTATAAATGAAAGCACGATTAATTCATATTCATGGATCATCATTCGGCTATTTGGATCGAAGCATTTCTTGATTGAAACAATAAATAATAAATGCAAGTATAGATAGATAATCGGGGATTCATAAAGCTTTAACCGTTTGTCAAATGATGACGGATTATGAATGCTGGCCTAAATCGGCCTCGACTCGGATATCTCTTTATTCTGCGTAAGTTCATCAAAGATCCATTAAAATGGCAAATATGTATAATAAATGATTCAACACGTCTGGAAATGCATGATATATCGCTGGCTACGTCCCGACATTCTACGTCATTCGTTCCGGCTTCCCAATACATTCCCAATGCATTTTGGCTTGACACTGACATTGCTATTGACATTCGCATAGCTTATAATTCGGCCAAAGAAACATGCGTTGAATAATACGAGAGTCATTAACCCTCCGTGTGATTCGTGGATTGTTTAGCGAATTTATTCGATTTACTTCTCAGAAACATCATCTTGCTTTGATGTCCACGAGATGCCAATTTTCATTGGTCAAGATAATTATATTTTTCCCGACGATCACTGCTAAACTATTTTATCTTTATCTTTTGTAAAAGATTATCCCTCAAAAACTGTGACTCTAAACGGTTCTCTTCCCTCTCAACGTGTCAAAAACTTACGAATCTTTATCTGAAGCTAGAAAATTTCTGTTTCCTCCGTGTTGAAAAAAAAAACATATGCGATTCGTGAATATAAATTCAAATCTCGAAGATTCAAGATACGTTGAGAATATCCGTTGTTACATTCTTTCGACTGCTAAATGGCGGGCGACGCCAGTTGATGATTGACGCGGGATAATGCAGCTCTTTTGTTTTGCTTCTTTTATGCGTCGTGCACTCTTGGGTAGCTGAGAGTTGTGTTACATTTACCCAAAATGCTTCGTCAGCTCTCGAAACAACATTCGATCGAGCTCTTATCGGCATCGCATTAATTAACGTGCGTTCCTCCGATCGAATCGTATCTACGGAAGTGTCAGTGCCACAAGCCAGCATCCGGAGTTGCATGACGGTGCAACCAGGAGTACGACACCGAATCGGGAAACCAAGACGGAGGACGCAGGTTGCGCGACACACATCATATATTTCCAGAAATGTATATTATGCATCTCCAAGGCGAGTAAAGAAATTCGCAACAAAGAGATGGGGGAGAGAAAAATGTCTGGCTATATTGACCCAATTATTAATTATCGATTATTGATTAATTAAATTTTCACTTATTATTATTAATGTTTAATTTATTATTAATTAATTATATTTTATTTATTATCAGTTATTTTAAATACGTTTTATTAATCAATTATACTTGTGTGCCCGTTATTTAACCTTTATTAGGTAATTTAATGCTTGCTTATTGTACGTCTTTTATTTGCAACTAAATAAATTACACAATTAATGTGTTGCTTATATACTAAATATAATATATCAAGGTAATTGAGAATATCGAATAACGAATAACTAATGATGAAGCTTTTTCAAAGACAATTCAATAAAGAGAAAATGTCATTAATAGTAAAACTACCGACAATTAAAGCGACCTCCTTCTAGTGCAACGGTTAAAATGATAGATTTTGAAACAAAAAATATGTTACGCAAGAGAAAAAGTGTTTGTTTCTTTTAGTTTTATTCAACATTCATTAAAAGTATAAATCGCATTGTCATATAAAAATTCGAATAATTTTTAGAAGAAATTATAGACCCGTCATTTTGTCCGTCTTGGTAAGTCATTGTCTCAATCAGTGTTAAGCAATCATTTGTGAGCAAAGCGGGACAATAACCTTTATATCATATCACGAGATTCCCCATTGTGCGTGCGTATGTGTATATGATGCTTCAAACCTGACAAAATTTGGAGGCTCGATATGAAACGAAATTTCGATTCGGAGAACGTGCGATGTTATTCCTCGGAAACCTTGAAATTATGACGTTTCCATGTGCATTTTCCGCCGCTTCTAAGATATCATGTATTTTAATGCGGCGCCATATCGCGAGTTGTCACAAACGTGTTTCTTCGTGACGATAAAACGCGCAGAACGAAAATAGTTCGAAGCTGCTGACGCCTGTCGTCCATCGAAATCGTCCGCTCAAAATCGCTGAAAATCGCGGCAAGAGCGAGCTTAATTATCAGAATTACATGTGCGAATCACGGCGGCCGGTAGAAAATTAAGGGAGATTTCATCGAAGGCGAAGGCTGTCGGTGAACGAAGGAGGAAACGATTACTCGCCGAGACAAACACATTCGCGCACGCGGTCGCGCGTTTCGTTTCGCGCGAATTTGTTTGCATATCCGGCGGAATTTCGCAGACCAGCGAATTTCGTCAAGAGCGTTGTTTTGCGCGTCGTATCGGAACACGAGCTGAAGAGAGATCGGCTCTTCAACGCACGCTGCGCCTGCCTAATAACGACCTCGAGTTATACGGTGATTTCAGCGATTATCCGGTTATCCGCGCGCAATTAAATACGTCGGCATAGGAAAGGCCGGCTGAATGCCCTAGAAAATGGACTAACCAATTTTCATTGTCCCGGATAACTGCGGCGAACGGCCGAGTCGGCGCGGGCTCTCTCGCTCGCGGTGAGAGACGATCCTTTTTTCGTGCCGAGTCGGAAGCGCCGGCGAGCAAGTTTCGCTTGTGGTAGTTACAGCGATTGGAAACCGAACCGATGGCCTGCGAAAACCGTGGGAGACTTAATTACTCCGCCGGTCGCCGGAAACAAGGGCGAAAACGATTATTCTCCGGGACCAATGATCCCGCCCCGTCGAAGTCATCAATTTCACGGGCGCGGCGCGGTAATCGAAAATGTATCGACCTCAAACGCTCGCTACGCGCGTAGGAAAATGGATTTGTCCGTACATGCAAATGGAACGTTCAATCTCTCGCTCGGCGCACGCGAGCAATCTGCTGGGAAGATTATTTAACACATATGCGGCCCTTCGAGAGCCGCCCATCTCCGCTGCGCTGCGCGAAAAGATGAGCGGCGGCCGCGCGGAGCTTTCACGGGATTTTCCCAGATGCCGTGTAGATTCCGATTAGAATTCTCAAACTTGTCCCCAAAATTGCTTGTGCGATTACGGTACCGCTGGGAACACACCATTCTCTCTCCCTCGTCCCACACGAGCTTCTTCGACTGAAATCAAAACGCGAGTACCGCGGGGACTCGCGATTTTTTTCAATCGGTGCGCCCTTCAGAGTGCGCCCTTTTACGTAAGAAAAGGGAATCCTAATTTTATGTCAATGTTGGATTGTTATATCCAATGGAACAAAAATAAAAATTAAAAAGACAGGATTCTAAAGTAAGACGAAGAGCAGAAGAGATACGAGGTTTGATCAAAAGGTAAGGAGAATTTTGAAAATCCGCGCGCGCTGTATCTTTCGTCTATTCGGTTGATTCTTTTTCTGTGTGTTGGTAGCACTGCGTACAGTGACATACGTGTCAATTTTCAGGCAGCTGCGACGTTTAGTTTGTGTTTGGCGATTTTTTGTGTGGCGAAATGTCGGATCAGATACCGCTTTGCTTGTAACAACAAGTTCTTGGCGAAACACAACACCGTTGTGACGCCGCAACCACCTTATTCTACGCAGACATGGCCCCCTGTGACTTTCTCCTATTTCCCAAACTCAAAAGGACACTCAAAGGACAACGTTTTTCAACGGTAGATGAGACAAAGGCGAAATCGCAGATCCAGCTCAAGACGATACCTAAAGAGCCGTTCCACACTGCAAACCCGAGTGTGTTATTTTGACGCGTATAAGCTGAAGCTTTCTTTAAAGCTGAAGCGTATCTTGTCGTTTTAAATCACGTCGTTTAACGCGTTTAAACGCGTTAAGTGATATCGAAATGCTCAAGTCAAATGACGTGATTGCAGACGACAAGAAACGCGTGAAGAAACCTTCAGCTTATACGTGTTAAAATCACACACTCGGGTTTGCAGTGCACCAGTGTTTCTCAAGCTGGAAACTATATATACGTTGGCGTAAGTGTACAATATCACAGGGGGACTACTTTGCAGGAGATGGGATAAACATTGAAGATTAAATAAGTACTTTCCGAGAAAATTAAAAATTCTCGTTACTTTTTGATGAATCCTCCCCTATTTGGGAAACTGCGAATCCCTCGCTTAGAATCGCGCGTTTGAAACTTCACATGGCTGGCTGAGAAGTGCGCTCATCATACTCCGGCTGATCTCGAGCTGAATGCTAATTAGATCTCGAGAAGCTGTCCTTGCGAGAAAAGACGCGAAAGAATCCGCTGGAACGTATCGAACTCAAGGAGGAAAGGAAGAAACAAAATGAGGGAAGACGGCGCGGCCCGCAAGCTCGATTTCATCGCGATAATCGATGATCAACGCCCCAACGTGAAACTTAATAACATGCAAATTCACCGTTTCTTCGAGCCTTTCCACCGAGCGAAGGCGTAGCTCTCTCGCGCGATGGAGGAGCGAGATATCGAATCATTAATAAGAATGTTTCTCTTCGGCGATGTCTCGATCTTAACGAGCAAAAACGCGCCTTCATTATCGCGAGCGCGAGAGCGAGCGCGAGCGCGCTCGCGCCGCTTGATAACGACGAGGCAACGTGATCCGTGTAATTCAACCTTAAGGAACCAGCCCCGCCATGATGTTCTCCTTTTCAGACGATGAGATTTATTTCGCCGCGAGGAAAGAGTGGCTCGCCCGTAACGAGTGAATTTGTAATCTCTGATTACAGCCGGTAGAGCGAGCCGGTCTCGCCTTAATTGACAGCAGCGAGACAGAACGAACGAACGAGCGCGTGAAAGAAGACGCGCCCGCGGCCAACCTCACGGCTGATTCGCGTAAAACGCTAATCAACGGCCATTGAAAAATCGACGGATTTCAAGCGGAATTTCGAACACGACGGCGAGATCCTCTCACGGCGAGCACGGCGACGGCGACGACGACGACGACGCGCAAAACTCGGGACGGGTAGCCCCGAGAGTCAATTTCGCGACGGAGGGCAAAAGGACACGCTTTCCCCGCGCGAGCCGCGGGGCGCTCAGCGAGGCGAAAATAAGCACGGCTTCTCGGCGACGGGAGTAATGATCGCGAGCAATCGATAATCGCCACTCGTCAGAAATCCTCCGCCCGGCCGGGATGTACTCGCGCGGAATTTCAGAGCGACGGGACGGCGGACGTTGCGCTTCAGTTTCCGTCGAAACGCTCCGGGAGCCGGCTGTTTAATTGGAAGAAATGAAAAGCCAATGCCGAAGGGCTTTAAGGGTGCGAGTTCACGGCACCGCAAACAAACCCTCATCTCCGACGCCGTGAACTGAAAATACACTGTCCGCCCTCGTGTCGCTCCTCGTGCTCTCGCTCCCGCCCATTTGCGGCGCAATCAACTGTATCCCACTTCAATTACAGCTGTCGCGAAGTGCACGCTCAATGGCCGCGCGGAATTTATGAATTAGAAGATTTCTCGGTTTCTCGCCGCGCGCTGCCGCCCACCCGGTCTTTTGACAATTGAGTGCCGCGCGATGAGAACGACCTTGGCACGACTCTCCGAGGGTTATTGACAGGCGACACAAGGCGACAAAGACGACTGAAGGGAGCAAACTGCCTGGAAAATGCTATTAGGAAAATTTATGAGTCAGGAAATATCCCGATCGTCTCTCTCTCTCTCTCTCTGTGACTCGCCTTCTCATCGAGCGATTTTGACAATTAGGCAAAGTGGCACGATGAAAGCCACGCTATCGTGATCCTTAAAGGGATACAAACAGGAGACGAAACGTGACGGAAATTAGAAAGAAAGCACTATGAAAAGGAATTGTTTATTAATTAGAATTAATTGTTGTTTATTAATTAGAAGATATTTCGATCGTCTTCGTGTATGTTTTTCGTCGAATGATTTTGACATTTAGATACCGCCATCGCGATAAAGCTTATCACTGACTCTTGGAAATTTACAGAGGAAAAATTACAGAGGAAAATGGAAAGAAAGTGACCTGACAAATATTAATAAGAAAAAAACGCGGGAAGGGAGAGAAGATGAAAGCGGCATTCTGTGCTAGAATATAATACATGTTCCCTCTCTCTCTCTCTCTCTCACTCTCTCTTGTCTCAGAGTCATAAAACGTCATCGATCGTCCTTAATTCACGGAGATATTAATTTCATAACGGCGGTTTAGCCGCCCTCGCCACGGTGGTAACGCACAGCGATCGAGGTGTAATTTAGCATCGCCAAATAAAAAGCTTTCGGGCGCTCGCGCGCGCGACCCTCGCGATTCCTCACGTTCCGCACAACAGGGAAAATCCTTTCGCAATAAAGGAAAGAAGCCCGCGTGATTTCGAGCTGCAACCACCCGCAGAAGTAAAAGTCAATCTCGCTGTCTGCCGTCGCCGCTGCCGCTCGTAAATCCCAGCAGAATCGAAGCGACCGCGCGCGCGCGCGCGAGAGAGAGAGAGAGAGAGAGAGAGAGAGAGGAGGAAGAGAGAGAGAGAGAGAGAGAGAGAGAGAGAGAGAGAGAGAGAGAGAGAGAGAGAGAGAGAGAAGAGCAAGAGGAGAAGCTGGCGACAGAGTGAGACGGGAGGAGACAGCTAGGTTGTTCTATAGAGAACAACTGCGGTCCCGACGAGAGGGGATTCTTTTGAAAAGGAGGCCGTGTAAATAATGGCCGAACACTCGGCAACGACGCGAGGAATCAGTCGCCTTATGAGCCCGCCGGGACGTCGCTCCTCCGCGACCGATCCTGCTACTTTGAGCTTGGGAGCTACTTTGAGCCTGGGTCTCGCGTTAACGTATATTCGCGCCATCGCCCGTGCGACCTTTTGCAAAAGCTCGAGCTCGTGCGATCATCCGCGCTCTTCTCAGTCGACACTCGGAGTCGACCAAACCTCACGTCGTATATCCGCAGATTTATACAGCTATGAAGAGCTATGCGCTCAGGTGGTTTTGAAATTAGCGAGATATGAAGGTAAAGTGAAATATATGCAAATTCCTCTCAACATCTTGTCCTGATTAAGATAGATGAATCCAGGTGCGATATCTCAGTCTTAATGTCGTCTCATACACGCCAGTACGAGAACGCACGAGTTTACAATAAGGAAGCGAATATTTCAACATTTTTTAATACCTTATTTAATAATAATTCCCTAAAGACCTTTGCACGCGTAGAAAATCCGTAACCGTCCAGACGTAAGAAAACTGACCAATCAGAGCCGATTATTCTCTCCATACTCTCCTTGCGCTAGAGGAATAATGGTGACTGTGATTGGTCAGTTTTTTCACGACCTTACGGTTACGTTTGAAATTCTTTCACGGGCAATGCCCCGAAATAATAAAGATGTTTCTATTGAATTTATCGAGTCCGAGCTGTGTAGCAACGGCTGGACACTTACATTTGAATGCCCTGTGCAAGTCTATGGGCACACGTCGTCGGTATTTTATATGTCGCGTTTCTCGTCGGTTCGCGGCACGATCAAACGCGATGAAGCGCGGACGCTTCGTTATTTCCCGCGTTATCTTCGCCGCTAATCCGAACGATCGGATCGTGCGATTGTTTCATAAATCCTACGGACGTGCGTGCACACGTGTGTACACGCGGTAAACGAATTCGAGTTCCGCGTGTATTCGGTCACGGTAATGACTATTTACACATCTCACGCCGCGGGGATTTGCAGCCAGTGAAAAGTTACGCGCTTTACCGCAATGACGCCGCGCGAGCGGCATTCAGTTTTGAACGGATCATAAACATTGTAGTCGAACAACCCGTTATATAAACCGAATGGACAATTTCCCGCCGCCGTGTCCGTCGCGATTATTACATCCCCGCGTCGCGCACGAGAGAAAAACTTCCGCCAACGCGCGAAACTGCAAACCGGCTTTCGCTCGAAATAGTCGTCGACTACTAAAAGCGGCCGGTAAAGCCGCTGCTACGCGCGAGATGCGTCGAAAATTTCGTCGTGATTGTTTCTCTCCTCCCTCCTCCCCCGCCTCCCGCTCCCGTATGATAACGCAAAATAATGAAATTAACCGCTTCGGCGGTCGATAGACGGCGGCCGGCGAGAGTTCGCGTCGTCCCGTCGTCGACGCGGCCGGCCGGCAACGGGAACGCGTCCTCCCTCCGTCATAATTATATGAAACTCGTATAAACGTCGATATTGCATCGATAATGCGCGACGGCGATCCGGGTTAGCCGATAACAAATTAATTATGGCACGGATAGGAGCGCGTATTAGTCGATAGAGAGATCCATGATCGAGGCAATTACTGCCGAAATTCGCGTCGAGTCGCGAGCATGTAACTCGAATGTAATAACCGGCGAGACAATGCGGGGGGAGGGAGACAATCACCGTAATTCTAACACATCGATCGCGAGCGGCGGCGGCGACTACGTCGCGCGCGCGCGCGCGCGCCTGCGTGCGCACGCACGCACGCACGCACGCATGTACCTGCGTTTAGTTTCGTGCGGGCCTCGTTGAGGACACGATTGATTACTGACGATCAGATTATGGCAATTAATAGCTCGAGCGCCATGGATCCCTTCGCTTGTAAATTAGTTCCGTTTCCGGCAGAGGAACTCTCGGAATTCAACTTATCACCGCAAGTACGTGGACGGCCGGTTATCGGTCGTCTAACTACGTAATCCATATTCCGCGCGCGCGCATCCTCTCTCTCTCTCCCTCTCTCTCTCCCTCCCCCTCTCGCACACACACACACACTCATACACAAGCGTTGGAAACGAATGTCGGTCGTCCGGGATACGTGCATACGCACACAGCGAGCGAAAACGTCGCAGCGCGTATTCAATCCTGAGACGCGAAATTGCCGACGCTGCTCGCTCTCTCTCTCTCTCTCTCTCTCCCGCGGCCTCGAGATAATTGACGTCTATTTTGCATAGCAAATTCGAACTTCATTACACGTCACCGAGCGACACGAGCGCCCGCTCGCGCTTGTTTGCCGGCTACGTTGAAAGTAATTCCGATGAGCTCACTTAACAATTAGCGCGCTGCTTAATCGCGCGAATTAAGCGCTAACCCGATCAGCCGCGAAATACGGGACGCCCTTTGTGCGTATCGCCCGCGTCAGGCGCATGAAGGGCGCGCAATTTCAACGTAAAATTGAAATTGTCCTGGCGGACGACGATAATCGCGCCGCATTATCGCCATCGCCATATCCGTCGCGTCGTCACGCCGGCGAGGAAACGAGTAAACGACTGCGAGTAGCGTAGCGGCGAAGGGAGGTTAACTGAATTTCGCGCGCGCACGTCGGGGCCATAGATCGCTCAATCTCAGGAGTTACGAATGAAAAGTTTTGTTTGCGAACGACGCGCGTATCTCACCGGGGGAAATATCGCCGAGACCGTATCCGTATATCATTTCATCTAGCCCGTGCCAATCGATGAAACACGTCGGGCTATTTCACAACCGAGCACTCTTGCTCCACATATCATCGGGGGGAGGGAGCGAGGGGCGGGAGGAGACGAGGGCGCGCGCAAAGCCCCCGTCTATACACGCTGGGCTATACAAATGCTATTCATGCGGCAGGATAATGGGTTAAGTGCAGGTCTACTCACAACGTCGATGAGCTGGGAGAGGCGTAGTCCCATTTTGACAGTGAGGCGATCGCTGTTGTTACCAACAGGGCGGATGAGGCGGTTGTAATTCGACAGCAGGTCATCGTAGAGACGCTTCGCTTCCGGATTGGCCGAGGCGCCCGGAAACGAGGCAACGAGACAGGATATAGCCGTCGCCATCGCCAGCAATCCGCCCAACCTGGACCACCATCGCCACCAGCCTTTCCCACCGTCGTTCGTCCAAGCATCCCTAAGCATCGTACGCCTTGTCCACCCCTTTAACAATAAATTACACGTTCTCCTTGTAATGCATGCCTCGTGTCGTCGTCGTCGTCGCCGTCGTCGTCGAGCAATGGCCGTTCCCTCCAGTCTTCGCCTTCGACTTGCTCGCTCTCCCCCCTCCGCCCTCCGCCCTCCGCGCCGCGCCCCGAACGCTTCGATCGCCGCGAAAATTCAAGTCGTGTCTCGAATATTAGCCCTGACCGAAAGTCGTATATCTCAAGTGTCTCGAGCTTATCACTGGCTGTCGAACTAGTGCCAATATTTAGGGGAGAGGTGAGGGGAGAGGGCGGCGAGGGCAGGAAAATGGTGACGTGTCTTTGGCACGACTTTGTAGCAATTTATAGAAAACATTGATAGCTCTGTCCAGCGGCACTTTTCATGGTTCTACGATTCCTCCCGTTGGAATCGTGGAATGGAACCTCGCGTTGCCCGACGCGACACTCTCTCCTTTCTAAGAAAATCGGCGAGTATTACGATTTTCGTCGATTCTGCACGAGCTATGTAGTTGTGAAACGTTTTACAACGGGAAAACATTTCAGCAATTAATAATTTTGTACATATATTGTTGACCATTGGAGGCAGCGCAGCATTTGACAAAAGTGTGCAATATTGCGTACTGCGAACTTTCTATAGTGAACTTTCTATAGTCGGTTAGGTTTTTGGCTATTGTTTGTTTCGCTCGATTGCTATGCTATCGAATCAGTTTTAAGTGTTGTTTCGTCTCTCATATCTTCTAGATAAGTTTAACTTAACCGACAACACGACACATTTGCGTCAAGTATCATGCTAATGACGGTCAGAAAGGTCAGAAGCGACGAAAATTAGCGAAAAAGCGGCCTGTTACCCAATATCCAAAATTGCGCGTAAAATTATTAATAGCCAAAATTTTTTATCGCTTTTATTGCAAGTGGCATTATGCGTAGAACTGACGGAAAGTGTTGTCAAAAGATGCAATATTTGCCGGCTTTAAAAGATACCATTTTTCCCTTGCTACTGTGATAATAAAAATGTAAAGTCTGTTTAAATTTCTATCAAGAATGGAGACCTATAGAAGTGCTATCGAAGCTATCAATATTTTTCTTCATCAATTATTAGAACGTCGTGCTTGTTTCACGGGCACCTGAGTTCCTCGATTTCTTCCACGCGAAAGAATCCGTCTCGTTATCGAGCTACTAAGTTAATACACGAGACAGACGACAAATCCACGGGACAATGGGTGAAAAATTCCGTCGTCTCGATAATTTAGGACAAATGGTCGTGTGCTTTGGAAATCTCAGCGGAATAAACTCAGAAGGGCTTCCCTCACAAAGGAGCGTAACAAGAGCGCAGGATCGTCGCTCGCAAGATTCACAGTAAAGCCGAAATTTCGACTCGGGCGTTGAGCGTTCGATCGCGACCAACGGCGAGCGGTCATAAGCGACGAAGGTTTTACGAGCGCGTCATATCCAAAGCGAAAAACGATCGGCGGGGAAATCAGACAAATTTGCAGGGAACGCTTTTACGAGGAAATATAAATCTTATCCGGGCAGCAAGAAATAAAACGAGCTCGCCAGTTAGCTCGCTTTCTAGCCTCGCGATTTTCCGTGCGTTGCCGGAAAATTAGGATATGGAAAACCCGCGCGAGCACCTGCAGATTCCGATCGATCGATCGCCCGTAATGCAGGCTGATCATAAACCGGGTTATTCGGGGAAAATTGCAAGCCGTTACGCCAGAGCGGAGATGAAATACTCAGCCGTAAAATAAAATCATAACCTCGCTCTCTAGTACATCCATTCGCGAGTTATTTGTTTATCGGCGATTCTGTTCTAACGTTGTGACCGATGTCTCTCCCATTCCCTCTCTCTCTCTCTCTCTCTCTCTCTTTCTTTCTCTTTCCTCCTCGTCGATTTTACCAGAGTCAGCCATCAAACATTATCTCACGCATCGGCAAAGTTTACTTAGTCGCTTGTGCTATTTTTAACCTGCGATTGATTTCAGATATCCCATACCCATGCATAATGCATGAGCCCGTCATGGCTGAAAGTTAACGTCACGCTGTAAAGTCTCAGCCGGATGATAGATTGTCCGGATTTGCATTCAATAAACAATCCTTATGTCCGCGCGATGTACGGTGCTGCGTGTGTACGGTTCGCGTTGTAATTGCGAATTACGCCTTCCTGAGTAATCGGAGAGACCTGAGTAATCAAGCACCGGGCAATGTGAATTTACAACCGCATAAAATAAGAACTCGTTTCCGCGGCGAAAAGAAAAAAGGTAAATATCCGAATGAATCGGTGGTGAAAAGGAGAAAAAAATGTGAAATTCGACTAGATGTGCCTTGGAGGAAATTCGCAAATGCGATTGAGCTGAATTAATATAATACGCTCTCATATCGAGTTCAGTCCGTTGAATACAAACGTCAGAACAGAACAAACCGAATTATTTGCCGAGCTGCCAAACGCATTAAATCCGGGGTGATATTTAATTACGAAACGCGCCCGATAAATCGGGTACGATTGTTCTGCAACAGAAGGGTCCACGCGCTATATATATATGCATAAGCACGCTATTCATTCCAACTCTCTCGCGCATCAAAGACGAAAACTTGTTGCTACGACCCGACACACTTTTACGCACCATTCATATTTAAAGCGTTAACGAAAACGACGAGAATCAATCGATCGCGTCCCACTTAAAATCGCCCTGAGCGCGTTCGTGATGAAATTTCGACAGACGAGGAATAAAATTTCACTCGATCAAATCAAATCAGCGGCACGGTGTGCATGTTAGCGAGCGAGAGAGAGAGAGAGAGAGAGAGAGAGAGAGAGAGAGAGAGAGAGAGAGAGCTAGGGGTGGGGTGCAACCGCACTTTCTTTTGCAGTAAACCGCGATGCGATGCTCGTCAATTCCCCGCAGATACTCGAACGTCAATTTCTCCATCACGAGTCATCGTTCATCGTAAGACACAACTCGACTAGTACCGGAAGAAGTCATTTACTAGCCGCGGCGAGGAACGCAGCCGCCCGTAAAGGAGACTCGAACGGCGTGTTGTGCCACGCACACACCGAGAGAAAGAGAGGACGAGAGAGCGAGAGACGAAAAAGAGGGGAGAAGCTCTCGAAAAAGTTTTATCGCTTCTTTGCTGACCTACCCCGTCGCCATTATTAACGTAACCGTATGCCTAAAGGAACTACTTCGTCGTATTAGGGCGACTTCTCGCGCTCGGACGCTGCTCTTCTGAAATTAACACGACAAAGAGCGCTGGAACATATCTTTGGAGCGAATTGTACCGAAAAGCTCGAGAAAATAGCCGCACGACAAGACAATTTTATCGTCGGCGTGTACGGAAATTTCTTTCATCGCCGCTCTCTGAACTTGCGGACTCTCCGTGTTCTTGAAATTTCTCGGAGCCGAATAATATCACTCGAAAACTGGAGTGACGACCGACTTACTCGAGTTCGTTTGATTTTTCACTAATATCAGATGAACTCTTCATTTTGAGTCGCCGGGTGAATATTCTCTCCCGAAATTGAAGAGTGAGTCTGATGTCTGATCTAAATTCCATCGTAAAAACCGCCATAAGAATAAATTTATTCTAATATTGAAATATTTACTCTTATAATTCCGAGTGGCAATATTTTCGTTATCGCTTCGAATGAATTTTCTTCCGCTTTGTGTGAGATTATACTTGATTGAAGAAATTTAGAAAATACCAACGCGCGATTCTTCGTCACACTGAGAGAAAAGTATATGATATTTGGAACTATAATAATATAGTAACTAACATATAGTCCGAAATATCATATTTATAGTAAGTATTACTATAATATCGATATAGGTATAGCATAACCAACCATATAATATTTTTACTAAGAATTATAATAAGTTAAACTAAAATTATTGTATGGATATAAATATAAAATGGTAGATAAAGTAACTCTTTCATACAGTCAATATTACCAGAATATTTGCTAAATGATGACAGATGTAACTATATGAATATTAAATCTCACTATATTTGTGAATGAGAAATTACCATATATGTGGTAAAAGTAACTAAACAATTATTTCAGACAATCATTGACTATATATTTGTGTTTATACTACTATATCTTGCAGGTTCCACCAACTATAAAAATGTGGTTGACGCCAAAATGAACTATAAAATATAGTGAGATTATAGTTAATTCAACTATATTGTTCTATCAGTGCAATACCTCTCTCTCTCTCTCCGTCAGAGGAGCCGATTTAAGATCGAACGGTCCAACGACTCGAAGACGCGATATTTTAATCAGCTCGAGGTCCAGCCGATTCCCACGCGACCGTTCATGTTCCGGTTGATGCGACTTGGACCTGCCCTCATTAACATTTGACCGAGGGCCCCGGGACCCGGGACACGTCTCAACTATCCCCCTGTACATATACGTTCTCGATCGGCGACAGTGGTATACCGTAACGGATGGTCAGTTTCGTTATACGATAAAAGGACAGGTCGATCGAGCAGCTTGTCCGATAGTGGTCGGACGTGGCTTGAGGAAGCGGATATAATGGCACCAATAATGAGCTGTGACCGCCGCATCCATCAATCCGGATCAAGCGGCTTTAACCACCCTTTCACTCACACGTCCGACGCGCGCTGTCGAAAAACAATTATACGATCTTGGAGCCGAGGGCCATTTCCGAATTAGGGCCGCAGACTCAACCGACTGGTAGACACACTCCAAACGATGTGAACAAACAGGCTCGCGTACCGATCGCCTTCGGTACATAGATATTCAGCTTCCTACTCCGTAAGTTACGTTCTCACGTTACGATATTACACGTTAGATATGCGCATATTCCCGAGTAAATCAACGCCGGGGAAGTATCGCCGTTTGTTTCCGCGATCCCGGCATCGGAACTTTACGACAATACTGCCGCATGCTTTACGATTGTTACTGTCGCCATTTTATATCGCGACGCACGGAGAAATATGGATCCAGTCGAGAGACGCCGGTAACGTCTCCATATCGCTCCGCACATTATACTCTCTGCGCGAACTGTTACTTTAGTATCCGACAGAATGTCACTAATAATAGGAAAGGAGTACGAAATGAAGAAGGAGCCCTCAAGGGGCTCGCCTCATTCGGATTTCACTTACATTAACGGGCGAACGCCAATACGCCGACTCTCTCGTCGATCTAATTGCAAGATTATATCGTCGTCGTCGTCGTCGTCGTCGTCGTCGTCGTCGCCGTCGCCATCGTCGCCGTCGTCGCCGCTGTCGTCGTCACGGCAAAACGAAGCATCTGGGTGATCTCGCGACGGTCAGAAAGGAACTATGCATCTCGTAGCGTGATTGAGATTCATCGCGACGTTTGACCGCGGTGCGACCTCCATTTGAAAAGATCAACGACATTGACGACAACATAAACATGGCTATTCAGTAAGAAGGGCGATCGTCGTTTCACGCATAAACATACGATCTGTTCTTTTTAGCTGCACTGTTGTACCGGTGTAGCAGTAGTGCGGATAAAAAGAGCAGATCCGTAGTGTACTTAGACTACGCGTTCTCCTAGATTTCAAGAGTGGGGGTAGACGCTACGTACGTAGAAAGGACGCACGTTTCGCGTTCTCTCTCGCACATTCTCGATGGAGGGGGAATAAGAGAGGCGGTTGCTAACCTATACGACAGTATCGCGGCTGTAACTTTGACGATGGCGAAGTGTCCGTCGCGCGTTTGACAAACGTGTCATTGTTCTCCTTTCGAAGAAAGGAGGAGGATATCGATCAGCAAAATCACGGTTTAATACGCGTCGTTTGCGTACGCGAAGTAGGCAACGTTGACGGACTGAGAGACTTTCCTGCTACCGCCAGACGTGTGACGTGTTTCCTCGACACAGAGTGTGATTGCGTTATAAATTAATGACGCCGATTATTACTGACTATGCGAAATTAATGACATAATCTAAACAACAGTGAAGTGAAAGTGAAAGTGCATTGTGTTTAGCCAGCAGTGGAGACCGACGAATGGCTGCAGCAACTTCACGTGGCGGAGGACAAATCCGGCGAAACAGAACGACTACTTCGAGGAAGTGAACAAACATCGGGCGCTGCAGAGACGCCAGAGACGGTTAGTGGCATCAGTCTGTATACAATCAGAGATGAATGGCGAGCCGTTATCCATTCGAGAGGTACAGATCGACGCGAGGAAGAAGGAGGTAGGTCGAGCAAACGTGTCGAAAGTTTTTGCGCGATCCGTGAACGTCTTCCTCCTCGTTCGGAAGTGTCGTTTTTTTCCTTCCCCGACCGGCTCGCGCGTCAGCCGGAGCTTCGACTTTTACATGCGAGCAAGTTGTAACGATCAACGACTTGCGGCCGATTCATAAAAGTTCGCCGAATGGGAAACGACGTGCGCATAGTGGCTAACGACAGGCCGATATAGACAGGCGATACAGAGAGAGAAAAATATATTACGTCCACTGCGGGACGTTAAACTATCCGGCGGCATGACGTATTGCCGCCGGCCCTGTGTCGCCGTAATAATTTATCACGCTTGGCGAAATTGGCGTCGCGCGATGCCTTTATCGATACGCGGAAACCGTTCCCCGAAATTGAGGTCGCTGGGGTATTTCTCTTTCGAAGAATACTTGACCCGTGGCCATTGCCCGGGAGCGCGAGTTTTCGACGTGACTCGTTAATTTCGGGCGGAGAGCGCGGTTAATTTTAAGGAAAGTAGTTTCACAAATTTTGAGAGAGAGAGAGAGAGAGAGAGAGAGAGAGAGAGGGAGAGAAGGAGGGAGATTTGTTTTCCACGGAGATTTTCACCGTGCCGGGCGAAAAAAATTCTATACAGCTCTTTTTTGAGTAAACTCTCTCCAGCTTTACCGTGTTTCCCGGTAATTCGCTAGAAACGGCATTGTCGGTAGAGAGAAAAAATTCACCTCTTCGCTGGAAAGGAATATGTATGGTGGAATTTTCCGCGAGGAGAGCAGACTCTCTACGGTTCCGAAAATGTAAATATAAATGACACGCATAAACGTCGTTATAAATGCGTGACGAATGTGCGAAAGGGCGGATAATAAATCGGGGCAAAATGTCGATACGTGCCTGGCGGGGCTGCAAAATTCCGCGGTAATTTTTAGCGTAAAACTTTCCTCGTGCGAGTGTCGTTCGAGTGATGATTAACGTTAAACGCGGACACGACACGATAACGACAACGGTAACGGTAACGGTAACGGTAACGACGCGCCAGCGACGTATTCGAAATAAACCGCGTATCGTAGTTGAATTTCCCTGAAACGTGTTTACTATTTTCCAAGTTGCGCATCCCACGTACAAACAAGAAGAAGGTAATATAGCGCGACTCAAACGTATCGCTTTATCGTTTAAAGCTGCCACGCAGCTCGTGCAACTGCAACGAGGCTAATCGAATCTGGTGCCGACTGCACCTACTAACTAGACTATTATGCACCCGGTGCGGAACTGTATCAGCTGGACCTGCTGCCTATTTCCTTTCCCATTGGGTGAATCAACGGGAACGAGAGGCGGCCGATTGGATAGAGACCCATACGAAGCGATATGAAGAGAGAACGAGAGGAGTATTTTGTCGTGCCGCAGAGAGAAAATCGAGGACTTTCAATATCCAGGGATCGAATTGAATTTCCGTACATATAAATACACATACACACACATATATATATATATATATATATACTATATACATATACATATAGTATATAAATAAAAATAAGTGATAAAAATAGATGATTGTTCACAAGTCCAACGGTATCAATTTCTCGAGCCATGTTTATTGGGATTTTTTTCCTCCATTTTCTGAGTATCATTTGGCCTTAAAGGGACTGGAGGACTTTCAGATTGCTGAAAAATCGTGCTTGTTTTTGACAATATTTCGCGATGAACTGAATAAATGTGCAAGAATGAAAATTTTAGGTATATTTGTACATGTGAAGAGTAGAAAAATTTTATTTATTAACAAATACTCATATAAATATACGATATATATAGCTGAAATATACTCTCCTTTTTTTTTTCAAGTTGTCGTTTTTGCAGTAATATCTCGGCTCTCGGTGGTCCGATCAGAGCGAATTTCAGCTAGAAATCTTAAGGAAGCTTGTCATTATCCGGTGAAGCACTATAAAAAAAATCGAACAAAATTAACAAAATGGCAGCTATTATTAGGAAAAAATTCAAATTTTTCAGTTCTTTTACAATAAAAAAATTAATATCTCGGAATGAAATATTGTGACGGAATTGTCCATGGGTTCACCTGAGAGCCAGATGAACAAATATTATTGCTTTAAAATTTCAAATCGATACGAAGCTCAGTTTCGGAGAAACCACTGCAAAAAGTTGAACAATAAAATATCGAGAGAAACGCGTTTAAAATTTAAATTTAAGACGTATATTTGATATGAATATTCGTTAATAAACAAAATTTTTCTACTCTTCATATGTTATATAAATATATAAAAAATTTTCATTCTTGCACATTTATTCAGTTCGTCACAGAATATTAAGCACAAAAAATAAGCACGATTTTTCAGTAATCTGACCCTTCAGTCCCCTTAAAGTCCACAACTCTGCATACAATTATATATAAGTATGGAATATTCCGCAACTCGCGATTTTTTAATTTTAACGATAGATTCTCTCTGATTAAGAGACGAGACGTTCCCGGTGACAAGAAAATATTTCCCAATCTTTAAATGCTCGAGTGACGAAAAGTAAAATCCATTTCGAATTAATCGACCAAAGGACACGGCTATTTCTCGCTATCCGTTCGCTCTTCACCTCGTTGGTTCAAAGAGCCTCGCTCGCACGCGGTGTATACCCTGTACTTTACTGCGGACAACGAAAGGCGCAGGATATACCTGCGAAGGCGCTCGAAAATGCGCCGGAGAGAAGGGCGACGCTCTGAGAAGCACGGTCGAGGGGGATGACTGGACTGACAATAAAATCAGCACCCGGTGTGTCGGTTTTTCGCCGTTTTATAACCTCGTATACTCTTTAGCCGACACGACGCGGCTTAATTTAGAGCGCTCTCGGAATTTATGGGCGCGCTCTCTCCTCCGGCCCGCTGCTCGCTCTCCCCCATACCCCTTTGCGCCCCGTCCGATGCCCCGTCGTGGTCGTGCGGGTTATGGATCGTGTAACGCTTGACGCGCACCCCAACCGGGGCTGACGGCGATGAAAAGGACGGGAGGAAAAAAGAGCGGGAGGAAGAGAACGAGAGAAAAATCAATTGTCCCGCGCACCCGTTGCCTTGCAAATCTTCGGCATCACGACTTTCCGGATAAATCGGCGGAAAATGAATTGCCGCGACGCCAAGCGACGGCGGCGGCCACCCTGCCACCCTGTCCGTTCTAATACGTTACAGTCACTCAACGACAACGACGACGACGACGACGACGACGACGACGACGACGACGACAATGCTTCCAAGGATCGATGATGTTCGTCAGCCGTAAATCGCGCGGTTGACGAGTCTCCGCGCGGCAAGGGAGTTATAACGACAGCCACCAGCCGTGAAACTATAACTGTCTTAGCACAACGCCGCGAAAAATCTTCGGTCGTGTGTGTGTGTGTGTGTGTGCGTGTATACTGATGTCGCGAAATTATTGTCCGTCATTCGGCACGTCGTTCGGCTACCTTTCCGGCTAGAAATATTACAGCGTCGTAAATCGCGCGGACGGAGAATTGGCGTTAAATCTAACGAAGTGTAATATATTCAATTACGGTCGGTCGGTATCGCGGGCAGATTATAAATTATTACTAGATTTCCATAAGCGATAAATTTTCGATTAAAACATTTCTGTCGGCGCGAGCGGCGAGTGCTGACTCTGCCTAGAATGCTCGTGTACACACGTGCGCGCGCGTGGGTGCGTACCGTGCGTGCATGCGTGCTTGCGTGTGTGCGGTATATCGAAAAATCAATCGGTCGCTGCTTTCGATATTATCCGTTGCGCATTCGACGTTGGAAATGCTCACGGTGCCATACGTTGTCGGGCTGTCGGGAATAGATTGCCGCGCGATGTAAATTCATTCCTTGCCATTTGGAAAGAGCACGCCCGCGATCGCGGCCGCGCACCGTTAATCAAAGCTAAGGGAGAAAAAGCGACACGCGCCGGAAAAAGATGGTCGCGTTTTCTATGTACGCCCGTGATTTTTCCCCGCTCGCTGAGAAATTCGACCCTTTCCTTCTCTCTCCCTCTCTCTCTCTCTCTCTCTCTCTCTCCCTCTCTCAATCTCTATTATCTCTCTGTCTCTGTCTCTCTCAATCGAAGGAGAACGATTCACGTTGCAATTTAGCACTCCAAGTGACAAATACCGCGCTTTATGGCTCGTAATTATTCAAATGGCGTGGCTGTTACTGACCGCGGACAGTTTCGGACGAACGACGACGACGACGACGACGACGACTCGGCGTGGCGGTAAGAAAGAGAAGAATTTTCTTCCGTGCTGTGTCCCCTCGCGTCCGCGACAGTCGTTCTGACATTGTCCGAGATGAGGTATTAAAACGCGAGCTCGCGCCAATTATTATTCACTCTTCTCGTTTATCTTTTCCCCTTTTAATGCCACGTATTGTTGGATACGCATGCAGAATATCGCGCGCTTCCTGCCATCCGCGAGTTATTTCGAGAGATTATTCGCGACTTGTCGATTTTTACGCAGGAAAAATGCAGTCGGACGCGCGACAACATTTCGACATTTAGCTCTGCGTATCGTTATAGTCGGCCTGCAAGATACAGAATGAAAATCAGTTGTGTGAAAAAGGGACAAGAGTCGAATTGCGAGTCTAATTCACGCATAGTTATATGTACATATAGGTACTAATTATTTCAATATCAAAGCGTTTTGATTTTGAGCGTATATTTTGGCCATCCTCGCTTTAAATTACAAATTACGAACGACTATCATATTCGACAGATTTTAACATTTCTGGCCCCGTCATTTCCGACTTTTTCGATTTTTCATCACCAAAAACGCGAATTCACTATCTAAATTTAATTGTTATATTATAGTTTTGGGAAAAATGGAATGAAATGGATAAAAAACAACGATTTTATGACGTTGTAACGTACACGTGCACACATCAACGAAAAGTGTTTTTTTTTTTATTTTATTGATGTCATACACAAGCTTTAAAGTGGGTTTTTTTCGTTTCAGTACGATTCTTCGTTTTGAAGATGTTTAATAATAGTCCATTTTCCATGCAAACAATATAGCGTGAAGGTAGAATGAAATTCCTCTTCCATTCGTTGCATGAGAATAGAGAGCTATTTTTAAATAGCTGTATCTCCGAAACGCATGAAAAGATCATCGCGTGGCGTTAATGCCGAAATTAAAAAAGAAAATTCTGCCGCTATATGTATGTGTGTGTGTGTATGTGTGGCTACAAAGTCATAAAATACCTTAAAGTCGACGTTTCCAGTTCATGTTATCCTATTTTTCTCGAAATTGCGATAGCTAAAGCTGGAAAACGGATTCGTACCTGATAACCAAAAATACATCAAAAACGAATATTCACACTCGTCAAACAAAATGATGGCGGTTATCACGTAGCGCGTAATATTTTCAAGCATAACAGAAAAGAGTCGTGACCTATGTTGCTTTTGACCGACGGTCGTTTGTAATTTGTAACTTAGGCTCTGATAATGATCGAAATATTTCTATAGTCGAAACGAGAAATGTCGAAGCAATTAATACGTTACTTTGCAAATTCGACCTGCTATCTCACTCTCTTATCATTCTTTTCCTGTATCCTGTGTCCGATAAGTGATAAGAAATTTAACGGAAAACGAAGCTCGCGCCAAGACACGCCGCTCCTCGAGCTTTCCATTTTTGGTTCTTCAAAAGAATCCCCATATAAATGACGGTGATTCATAAACTGGCGAGAGATGTAAGCGCTGTATCGCGCGGGAGGAGGGTATCCGTTTGTCAGATGCAGGGTAATTCAATAAGAGGCGAGGGAGGAGAGGGCGCGTGTGAGGGGGTGCGGCCCGCGGGTGCATCTGGTTGGTGGAATGACTGAAAACGGAGCGGGTGAAGCATTGAGATGCAAAGTGGAGAGAATCGCTCGGTACGTACGAAGAACACAATAGGAAAGCAATCTTGATGATCTATGAGAGCCGCGCCGATGCGACCCGACAATCGCGATCCATATGGATAAACTAATTCAAGATGACGTTCTGTATAACTAACGGCGCGTCGCCGTAAGAAACGACGCCATGTTCGGGGAACGTCAATCCGATATAAATCGCCGTGAAACTGTCGCAATGTCTTCCCTACGAGCACGACTATCAATCCTGCCCTCCCGCGCGCGCGCGCGGGAGGACTCCCCTTTTCGTATACCCACATGCATACATCATGTAAATCTTCCGCTTCCGTTCTCGATACCGCCGTATGGAGATATGAATATATGTTTGATTGCTCGTGGAACTGCATTATGCGGGCTTAAAAAGATCGACGGCTCGCTGAATCTCGCCAAGAACGAAACGCGAGCCAGGCAATAGAAAGGCAGAGAGGAGAGAGAGAGAGAGAGAGAGGGAGAGGGGGGGGAGAGAGAGAGAGAGAGAGAGCCTCGGGGATGTTGAATCGGCAAGCGAGATCCTGAGCTCGAAATTTTGGCCCCGCAAGTTCCGTCAAACTTGAAGAGCGAATCGTGAAATACGCGGATACAATATTGTACGAGTTGTGGCTCTTGAATAAATGTTCCTCTTGCCAACAAAAGCTGACATCTTTCCCATATCGAATCCGAAAGAAAAACTTATTTAAAGAAAAGAAATTGGATTTTTCAATATTCCATTTATTCTTAATCTTTGTTTTTTATTTCGATAAACAGTATATTTATCGTTTAACTTATTCTTGATCTATTTGGATGAATATCTCACATTGTGCGTACAGACAAGTACAAGTTGACGAGTAATCAGAGATTCACGAAACTGTAATTACTTGTCAAATAATAGCAAACTGGAAATTTCGACTCAGATATTTCTTATCCTCGATATGACGATTAAATGCTGTTTTTTTTTTTTTTTGATCGAAAACCTTTCGTAGAAAATAATTTGATAGATACACGTGATGAGATGTATAGTTGCCTGCAGTTCAATTGAAAAAACGCGTGCTAATTAACGCGATGCTGCAGAGAGTTGAGCACTTGAAGAACCGACGAAACATTTTAACCGCCCAATGGAAATTGTATATAAGATACACGTATTCCGCATCGCGATACGTTGATCGGCCTGTCGGCTCGAATCGACTCGGTCACGGAAAAATACACGTCACACGACACACGAGAGTACCAAAACAATAGACGAAAAGGGCTACGTCATCCCGCGTCAATCGCCAACCGTCGTCGCCCGCCATTCAACGTCGCGAGATCGCCGCAACAATCGAAACTCTCAAAACATATCGAACCTTCAAGGCTGTCAGATGTATCTTCACGTGTCGCGTGCTTTTTCGAGCTTTACATTCGCCGCGCCGGTTGGAACCGCACGACATACGTATATTGGAATACGTGTATCGTTATTTTTCGCGGCGCGTTATTTTTCATTCCCGTCGAACGATTAAAGTATTTTATCGGCCCTTTTGAAATATTGAATATCCGACTCTCGCCGGTATCGTCTTATTTAACGCGCGGCCCGTTCAATCGAATCGTATCTCCGCGACTGCCAATGTCAGTGCCACAACGAAACAGCCAGGATGCTGCTGCATCGGAAGGTTGGAACGGGATGTCAAAACGCAGCCCTAGCGTTTTTTCCAAATGTTTTTTTCAAATATATCTGTTGAACAATTTAGTACGCGAATTTCTCATTTTAATAGTCATTTGGCGAACTCGAGGAGAATAAAGGAAAACCCGAGTCGAAATTTTAACCGGAATTTATAGTCTGTTATCATTTGACAAGTAGTTGTAACTACTACGTCGTCAAATTGTACCTGTATTTATTATAATTTATTGTATCACGCAAAAGGAATATATTGGCCCAAACGACTGAATAACGAACTATGAATACGAATTTACATTTATTTATGTTGTCAATCCCAAAGAACCCAAATAATTCACAATTATAAATATCAGCCTTGGAATCTGATATAAATTTCGTGTATGCTAATTTTTATTGTTCAGTATATGTTTGTGGTTACATTTATGCATTATGTTTTATTAATGCTCCTTGGACCGCGCGAGTAAAATTTAAATCTGCCGGATATTATCTGCCAACGTTCTCTTTTTTTATTTTTGCTCAACCTCGTTGTTGTACGGTGTTTAAATTTAAATCTCTAATGCTAAATAGGATTATTGAACGCAAGTGTTATCTTTGCGCCTTTACAGCTTTTTCCTTGTCAGTTTTTTCAAGAGCTTCAATTTCCGTCAAGACTTTCAACGTCAAAAAAGAGAGGGAAAGAGAGGAGGGCAAGGGCAGAACATCGTATTACTTTGAACAGATTTACACATTAAACTTTATTACATTTTTTATTATCTGCTTTTCTCACATAATTCTATCTGTAAGTTATACAATTACTATGCATTGCTTGTGTTAAAATTAGATACGAAGATTAAATTAAAGATAGAATATTGAAATACATAAATATCAAATAATGAAATAAATAAATATTACATATTGTAAATCAGATCTTTAACACGTTAGATATAGATTCTTGATGATTACGTTGGATATGTAGATACTTGATGATTAAAGAAACTAAATCCTTCAAATCGCGGAAATCAACATAGGTAAAATGACAATAAGTAAATATTTATAATATAATATTAAGATAACATGATATCTATATGGGATATCCAAGAACGTCCTTGAACATCCTGCTGGGTTATACTCCGAGATTCTTTATCGGCTCTTAAAGTAGAAGGAAATTTGCGGGCTCAACGCACGCGAGTCCAATTTTTCGACTCGAGACGGTTTTTTTTCCCTCCGAATAAACGACGCAATCGATCGATCGAGATGTGTGTAATGCCCTTCGCGGGGAGTCATTCCCCGACATGGATCGACATCGCGCGCTTGAAGGGCGCGGTGCGCGCGCGCGACCGCTGATTTATCGTCACCACAGCTCGACGAACTTGGGGAATCGGGCGATTTCGGGCGACGGAAATCGTAAATTCGCAACATTTTGAACCGCTCTTGCGGCGGCGCGGCCAAGTGCAAAGCGTCCTTTAGCCGTGTTTAGGCGTCAACCCTGAAATATCGACTTTGCAACTGACGCACGGCATATCCGGGGGCAAAGGTTATTTCGGCGACTCTCGACGTGCATACGCACGCTTGTACAAGCGAAGATGAATGTGCGCACGTACGTTTTAACATATCCGCCGCGTCAGCCGTGCGTTGTATACAAACGCCGATGATACAGCCGAAGAGAGGGACGCTCACCCACACACACACACACACACACACACACACACACACACATACCGAAGAGGTCCTTACGAAGCCCCGGTTTTTTATTTCTCTTTCAAGATTCTCCATTCATTTATTTACTTCGACTTGTGCGCGATTATCGCGTGATTATTAATTACGATCGCTCGCCGGTTAAATGGCCCGCGCGATGCGACATGACATGAGTTTTCTCTCTCTCTCTCCCTCCCTCTCTCTCTCTCTCTCTCTCTCTCTCTCTCTCTCTCTCTCTCTCTCTCCGAGTGACTAAACTTTCACGATTCCGCAACGCGCGTCCGGAGGATTTTCCTAATGAATTTCCCGACGCGCCGACTCCTGAAATAAAGCGGCGTGTCATTTCATTGCGGGCGAGTCCATCGCCTCATTAACCCAATTAAGCAACGAAGCTTAATAACACGCGAGTTTTTCATCCAGCAAATTAGTGGCTGTCTCTGAAAGACGCCGTTGAACAAGCAGCCGTGATCGTACGGGAGAAGACCCCATTCAAAAAACTCAGCCTTCCGAGCGTCATCCTTTCCCAGCGCCGCGAGCGAAATTCGCATCGTTAACAGATTGCAATTTACTCTATGGCGGAGATGGACGGAGATAGTATTCAACTTCGCGTACACAAAATTAATCCCGAAAGTAATTCGCGATGGTTCGAGGGAGCTCTCCTCTCAAAAAAAAAAAAAAGGAAAAGCTAAAAATAAATTTCGTGTCGCCGTTGAAAGCGTAACCACGTCTAACGACGGCAAATATTATATTATATTATATACCTTCAGAGCCGGGAAATACATATTTCAGACGTTTTATACGATATTAATGTTCGCGCGTCCGCCATTCTGCCCGCGTGCGAAAAGTATTAAGAGCGGAAGCCGATATCCGCATAGAAATCTCTCGGGGTTTTTCAGGATGCATCATAGACTCCGCGTAGAATTCCCAAATTCGCTCCAAAATTCATTGTCTGATTATAACAATCCCCATTCTTATTCCAAACTTGGCTTCTCTGTCCCGAAAACGGAAATACCACGAAAACTCGCGCTTTTTTCAATCGGGAACGTCGGTGTATTTTTATGGCGTCAAAAAGAAATCCCGCTTTCAAACCAACTATTGAATTCGATAGAGTGAAGAATGGAAAACGATAAGGTTCGGACGTAAAATAAAGGGCACGGAGCAATTATTGGGGAACTATGAATCTGGCTTTTGCAAGGCAATAGCAAGGTATTGGAATAATACATTTCTAACTTGAGTGTGTCCTAATTGTGATCAGATCTCGAGGATTCAGACTGGACCTCGATCAGGTCTCATAGAATATTTTATGCAAAAATTGGCGAAAAGAAATATCGCCAAACTTTCACGTTGTGAAGGAACCTGGTGGGTTATATTAATTTCGCGAACCGTTACACACAATATCATTCCGCTTTTTCTCCATTGCGGATATTCAAATGTCCCTCGTCGTTTTATATGCATATTGTTTCGCCTGAACTCATTCGCGATATGACGAGCGCGGGTAAAGCTTTGACTACACAAACTTGAAAGTCTGGCTCTTTGGGAAGTACATTTTGAAAGCGGCGACCTCGCCGCTCGTTCCCGAGCGTAACAAAGTTTATTAAAATCGCCATTTCTCAGGCAACGATGAAAGTCTTTTAATGCTTATCGTCTGCAAACATCCCGTTTGATGGCATCAATTCTCCATGCATATAAATCGAGGGCTCGGCGCCGAGACTTGATATTAAATGGCACACACTAGGTGAAAATTCCAATCATCGTCGATTTAATTAAAACCGCGCACGCGGCCACAGAGAGCCTTTCTTCTTACGGAAGAAAACTCGCCTCGAAAATCCTCGCGCGCGCGCATCTGTATCGCTTTCATCGGGTATACATATCACCATATTAATTTCAAGTTCCAATTTTTGAAGCGCGAAACGAACGCCCGCGTGGGAAATTCCTGCGGGTCTAATTCGATTTCTCGAAATCTACGCGGATTCAATTCGAAACTACGATGTAATATCTCAGGCTCTGAGATACTTTAGGCTTTCGCGGTGCGAAGAAATGCTTGATTTTTGGCTTTCCAGATTGACGCGCCGCGGTCATCATAAATTCATTTCCAACGTGGCAGGTAAAGGGGATAATTTTAAATTTTTCTGGAATAGAAAGGATAAATCGCCACCATTGTTGAACATTGGTTGTCCCCCCCCCCCCCCCGTTATCTCTGTTGAAGTTATCGGGCTGTGTATATTTTTTACATTTCCGAGGGAAATTTTCGAACAATGATCCAATAGTACTGTTCCTGGTTCCTGGAATGTTCTGGAACGGATGTGATGTTCTGATAACGTAGTTTAATTTGTAATAACGCGTTAAATGTGTTTTAGCCTATAAATACAAAGAAGCATTAACCGCAAATTAATGCTTCTTTGTATGTGTGCTAACCATCTCTCTAGTTACAAATACGATACTTGAAATACACGATTCCACGTGGAAATCCCAAAATATTTCGTGCAATTTTCAATTTTTACAGTGGATTTT
The DNA here is from genome assembly GCF_003227715.2 of Harpegnathos saltator. Classification (NCBI taxonomy): domain Eukaryota; kingdom Metazoa; phylum Arthropoda; class Insecta; order Hymenoptera; family Formicidae; genus Harpegnathos; species Harpegnathos saltator. The sequence goes on along the minus strand of NW_020229947.1, from coordinate 329,325 downwards.
TATTTTCCTGACTTTTTGTCTTGTTAATTATTATTATGCTACGGCTACGGCTGGATACGGAGCGCCACCACTGTACGGACAGCTCAGTTGCTAAAATGCGTAATGAAAAAATAATTATTATGTCCGCCGATCTATTCTCGACGTGGGTCGATATCCTATTAAAGTGTAACAACATTGCCGACCTCATTGTCTGCATTGCTCGGACATTATTGAAACGAGCAAAAAGAGACCGCTCCTTAGCAACGGGTAACTTTATCCTCTATAATATATCTAGACTGCTAACAAGCCATGATGCACAGATAATTCCATACACACATAGTATATCTAGACTGTGCGTTCGAGAAGTGGAGGTAGAGTTTACGTAGAAAAGGATGCACGCTGTTTTCTGCCTGTACATTCTCTCTTGCACACTATCTGCGAGAGAAATGGGGATAAGGGCAGGCAGCCCTTATCTGCTAACCTATTACAGCCACACCCCTGTTCTGAAATTTGGGAGAATGCGCAGTCTAAATATACTTAAATCCTATCGCCATATTGAAAATAGGCAAGATACAGCAGTGGTGGAGGTAGAAAGAGTGAAAGATGCATGATATAAGATTATCACATACTATACCGCGGTAATAATGAATGTGAACACCCGATAGAGTGTTCATTCTACTTGCAATATGGCCGCTATCTATGCATTATTAGCAGTGTCTAGGTGTGTCATATGGATGTCTGTGGTTTTCATCCTGACTACTCAACGCATAAGAGAAAAAGAAAGCAGCCGTAGTGGCCGTAGTATAGTGTATAGCGCGGCAAAATTGAATACAATAGTTGCTATAAAAGCGGGATTCCCTCTGTTTGATACCATAAACGTGTAGCGACGTTACCGATTGAAAAAAGCGCGAGTTCCCCGCAGTACTTGTTTTTATCATAGACAGAGAAGCAAATCTGGCATAAGAATGGGATCCCCAGTTGGTGTCGTAAAAGCGGACGAGCAATTTGGTAAATTCTAGTCGACATCTATGATATGCATCTGGGAAAATCTCGAGACATTCCTATGCGGGCAAAGATCCAAGTACTTGACGCTGAGGGTGTGACCGACGCGGACCGACGGGTGAGAGAGGGCAGAGGGCTAAAGGGAAGACGAAGACATCGGGGCGCGAATTAATCCCGAGCAAGCATTCCGGGGTGACTATATCGCGGACTATATTCTGCTCGGACGCTCGGAAATCGGGATTAACGCTTCTGCTCGCCATCGCGGCAAATATCGCACACGCGCGCGCGCGCGCGCGCAAATATTAATCTTACGGCAGTTGAGCGTGACTGTTGCGCATCGACGGGCCAACAATTAACACGGCGTAGTCGTTACGTATGACACGGCCGATCGCTTCGCCAATTCATCGTCGATCGATGCGCGCCGCCGGCTGGCTGGCTGGCTGGCTGGCTGGAATTTTTTTACTCCGCTTCCATTTGCGGTCGCGAGCCTTAATCTGAGCTCAACCTATCGATAAATCCTCGCCGGCCACGCGTAATCCAAGCAGTCCTCTTTCCTTCTCTTCGTCTCCCGCCAGCCCTCCCCCCCCTCTCTCTCTCTCTCTCTCTCTCTCTCTCTTTCTCTCTTCCTCTCTCTGTCTCTCAGTCGCTTCTCGCTCGCCACCGTTTTTTTCTCAATACGATTCAGCCGACCGTTACGTTCCAGCAAAGTTTAATCGCCAGGAAGTACCCTCCGTCAGTGAGTTTATATGGAAACTCCTTGCAGCTGTGCTTTTTCGCTTGCTTTTTTCTACCGCGGCGCGATAACGTTACGTGACTATGTGAATGCGCATAGTAACGGCGCGCACGAGAGAGTCCTAAGCATCGCGTATCTCTCCCTCTCCCTCTTCTCTCTTTCCCTCTCTCGCTCTCCCTCCTCCGCGCTTTTTTTCCAGGTCATCCACTGAATTATCGAGCTTTTAGAGTGCGACGAATAAGAGTCGGTTCTCACGCTAATTTTCCCGGCGCTGCTAACCGGTGCCGCGGCGCGCGCACACATCGCGCAGTGGATCTCGAGGCGAAACGCGATAAATTACACTCGAATGATCCGCGAACGTAGCGACGAGCGGCCATTAATTCAAAGGGCCCCGCGAGGGGCCGCAGACTATTCTCGTTAGGGAAACGTAAAATCGTCCTCATGCCCGAACGCGAGTAGCTTTTTCAGAGATACTCGTGGCTCTCTCTCTCTCTCTCTCTCTCTCTCTCTCTCTCTCTCGAAATCGTCGATCGCCGTGCGCGCAGAGTGACGTTAGGCTGCCTCGCGCGAGATGGCCGCTCGCGTGAGCTGGCGCGCCGCTCTGCATCTCGAGTGCACTTCGTTAAAATTATTCTCCCTTGTGCGGCGGGGGTGGCTCGGTCGCGCGGCAGGGTGGAGCCACCGCCCCGGAGCTTTCGCCGCTGTTGGCGCTGCGTCGCCACTGGAATGCACGCGTACTCGGCGGCGAATCGTTCGCCGCCGTTGACCCTGACAAGAACGCATCGTTAGTTAATTAGTACGAAAATATGATGGGTTCTTCACACACGCGATAGATTCGCCCGATATATATATATATATATATATAATCGTTTTAACAGCGCGACGCGCAACGGCCTCGGGAAATTTATCGATTTTGCGACGATCGAGGGCATTTGAAGACCTTACCGACAAAGTAATGACGCTTCTTGCTAAGTTCGCGCGCCGTTACGCGAATGCTACAAACATTTTTGCATAATGAAAGAGTCCTCGCAGAAATGAGTCGGAGCGTTGACTCGATGAGTGTAACGATGTTAAATGATTAAAAAGCGATTTAAAAAAATGTCAGAATTAACACACATCGGGCTGTCGGTGGTGTAAGTGTTTGCTTGATGCAAAAGTTCCACGTACACAGAGAGTGACCCATTTTAAGTATTCACCTAAACATCCTCACTAAAACATCTCGGGAGAAATGTATGTAGTTGGGAAAAAAATGTTTCAGACGAACACGTTCGGTCTTAAGAAGACAACAAAATAATGGCTTGACCTTGTTCAAATTTTTGTCTGAAACATTTTCCGCGAATAATGCATCTCCTCCAAGATATTTTAAGTGAGCGCCTAAATGGGTGAGCACTGAAAATGGGTCACCCTATATACCGAACATGCGTTTGCTCCGTTGAGGAAAATTTCCAAAGGACATTGCTGTATTTTTACAACCGAACTGTTTACATCTGTCCTTTTTTAACAATATGCAAGAAATACGAGAAAGATAGCGCGCGATCGTATGTCGCTGCTTATCCGACATGACGTTTTATCGACCGCCTCTACGTTATCGACGTCTTTCAAGTCCGGCGTTCATTCGACGAGAATTCGCAACACAATTTTCGACTCGCTCGCACGAAGCTGAAGGATTAATGGTTCCCCGGTCTTGCTGATTGGCCCAAACAAGATTCGCGTTTAGATCGGTCGACTAATCGCCCGATCATTATTATTACGTACCGGCCGGCGGCATCCTGGGAAAATCATTCCGATGCGCATCGCGCCCGTTCGCGGAAATCGCGAAACGTGTAACGGTATTAGCGACGTGCGCAGGTAAGCACCCCCCGATCACTCGCAGCGGCAATAAGTGAAACGGTGTGGGCGTATTGAAATATCGCTCGTTATCGACTGTCCGGCGTAATATCCCGGAATTATTACGGCTCACTCATCATTATTAGCGACGGTTCTCCGGCCGATACAGTCATCGTAATTTATTGGCGCCGAGTTGGTCGACTGCGATATTTTCCCGGAGTGCCTCGTTCGAGCCGGCCGAACGGACAATGGCGCGCAATAACGCTAACACGGTCGAATTGTTTAATAACCGTTACGCGTCCCGTCGTGCGTAATTAGCGCTAAATTTCTCTCAGTCCTCGTCCTCAAGGCGATTTTTAAGGAAGAACAGCTTGGCGCTTGCGCTTGCGCGACCGACAAAACTCGCAGATAAATCCGTGTCGCCTTAGCGATTCTTGTCGTTTTAGCTCGGCAATTATTTTCGGCAATCGGCAAAGTCACCGAATGGCCGAGTACCATCGCGGCGGAACTCTGTGAAGTCGGAAACCGATAATTTGAGCATCAAGCACTTTACACCGTCCTTGTGTAAATTCATATGAATTCGCGGTCGAGCTCGCGAGCGCGACACGTCGCTTTGCCCGGTGATTTGCGAAAGCGGACAAACGAGAGGAAACAAAAGGTAGCAAAAGTCGTCGAGGCCCTCCCTCTCTCTCTCCCTCTCTCTCTCTCTCTCTCTCTCTCTCTCGAAAATCGCGCAAATATATCAAAGAACGACGATAATCCCTCGCTTCGAAGATTCCACGATACAAGTTCTGGCGTCTCCTAAATCATCGACGCCGCCGTTGTAAGCTCGTTCGCTTGATTTATATCACGCAGCATCAAAATTTCATATCACGCACACCGACACAGGCGCGCATACCAACACAGACCCCCGGCGCCTCGGAGTGTGTGTACACACGCGGGGAATTAGCGATGGTACAATGGCTCCGAGTAGCAAAGGCCAATATCGTGCCAAGGCTCCGACAGATATGGGATTGTCGGCAATTTCTAGGGTTTCGCGCTTCAAGTAGATCGAGTGGAGCGAAGAGCGAACGCGGCGGGAGGATCGAAAGAAGGTAACGGGAGAAGAGGGCAGGGAGCAGAGCGAAGACGGAAGCGGAAGAAAAGGAACGAGATACGAGGAGAGAGAGAGAGAGAGAGAGAGAGAGAGAGAAAGAGCGGGGCGGGGCGGGGCGGAAGCAGCCAGCATAAAGCCAGCGTTTTCAGTAGGTTACTCACGTTCCGACATTATTTAGAGCTCGAATACCGAGGACTGACGTGTTCCCGAGGAAAATCGTCTTTTGGGGGACCACGAAGACGTATTTCCACCTCAGCGCCGAGATAGCGGATTCATTTGGAACTTGAAAATCCCCACCGCCGCGGCCGGAACGGCGGGGAGCGAACCGGATATCGTGTCTCGACTGTTGAGAAGAAATTCCGACTTCGCGAATTGCCGAGCGCGCACCGCCCGCGCCGAGCAAAATCCATTACATATGTGGGCCAGGGCGTGGGGCGTGAGGGGGGCCGGTGAAAGAGGGGCAGGGGGAAGGAGGGAGGGAACGGTATGGCGCGACCGGTCGCTTTAACTTCGACGGTAAATCCCCCCAGGACGCCAGAGGCCGCGATAATGACCGATACGTGCGGGGCTGTGCACCCGCGCCATTTTCTCGGGATTCAAACGCGAGAACATTCGCGCGGAAACTCTAATGGAGACGCGTATTTGAAGCGGATTGAAGCGAGAACGCGGCGATGTATTTTTGCTCCTGCTGTACCTACCGTACCTACCACCGGTCCGTCGCGCGGCGGACTTATCGTCGAGTTGTTCCACTTTTATCGATCTATAAATTTCACGACGCAGTATATCTGCGCGACGAGGGACACGCCTGTGTGTTCACGCGGTCGCGAGGATTTTCTCTTGTGTATGTGTGTGTGTGTGTGTGTGTGTGTGCGTGTGCGCGCGCGCGCGCGTAACGCACAACGCTGGTAACGAAGTAAATAAAAATCGACAATACGCTGCCCGCCGCCCCCCTCGGCTGCGCTTTTCCCTCCGCCTCGCTCACTCTCCTCTCACACTCCACTCACATTAATGCGCTCACGTGTAAGCACGTATACATCCAATATGTATATGAGGACCTACGAGAGCATGCGGTAGGGTATATGTACCTCCGGTCTACCTGCAGCGATAGAAATTATGCAAAGCAGCGCGATGCGAGATAGAAGAGTAAGAGGAACGCGAAAGGGGACAGGGTGAGAGAGAGAGAGAAAGAGAGAGAGAGAGAGAGAGAGAGAGAGAGAGAGAGAGCGAGCGAGCGTCGAGCAAGAAGCACAGAAACACGCTAAAAGGAAAAAACTCGTGCAGGAGAAAATGAAAGCGGAAGGAAGGAAAGCGACTGAGAGAGGGAGGAGGAAGAGCGAGAGCGAGAGAGAGAGGGAAGAAAAGAGGAAACAAAGAGGAAGATAAATGGATAGCGAAACAGTATATTCGAAACGTGAGTTACGCACGTCGCCACGTGTGACTGTCGCGACTTCGACGCCGGCGTTGGCAACACCTGAGCCGCATATTGACACACCTAACGAGAGTGTGCATGTGTGTATATGTGTGTGTGTGTACATGATAGAGGGGCCGGCGAAAAGGTGAGCGCGCGAGAAAGGAGAGCGGACTCACCTCTCTCGCGAGACACCGCGGTTGCCGGAATCAAAATCGTGTTTATGCATGACAATGTTCCGACTCGCTGATGATCCTCATTAGCATAACGTCGCAAGTACAGTACACACCTCGGACGATACGGAGATGCGAGCTTAAACTGAATCCTCATACACTGGGACGCTACGGTGTGTCTATATGATTTATACAATTTCAGAGGAGCGTACACAGACATGAAGATGAAAAGAAAGAGAAACCGTGGTTTTCATGTTTTATTAATCTGCATTTTTTAATGCGTATCGCATGCATGTGCACACTCGCGAGTGCGCTGAGAGAAAAGCGTTGAGTATTTTTACCGTTTAGTATTTTGATCGTTTAGCGAAAGATTCGAAGCGAACGTTAATGACCAAGTGTAACCTGCTCGTGAAAATAATGAATAAATTAATAATTGCGTTGAGCTAAAGTACACACAAAATTCGTTTTGTTGGAAGGCTCAGACATTCGGGATTTTAATTGTATTATGTTTCTCCAAAATTTATACGCGTGGGGAAAGATACCAAAATTTTTCTATAATATTTTCTCAAACATGACAATCATCATTCACTGACGTGACAATTCCGTTTTGACGAAATTCAAAAATACACTTGCGATCACGATACTTCTACATTTGCTATGGCTTTTGATTTTACTTGAGCTTGCCGTAACCGATAACAATCGCTAATCGCTAATAAATAATAATTTGCAGTAAATAATTAAAATTTAGGGTAAGAATATATGTTTCGGATAAACATGGGCCTGTAGATTAGATGATTTATTAAGGAGATCTTGCAATATTATTATAATGTTAATAATAACGCGATATTATTACAATGTTAATAATAATAATAATAACAAACATATGCGTATTTGCACGCACCACTGCTATTTCGTTAGAACAACAAGGGGAGAAAGAACTTGGTGCTGAGATAAGCTATGTACATACAATTCGGCCATCTTTCCTCTCATTATACAGAGACGACGAATCTTCGATCAGATTGGCGATAACGAAAAAAATCCGAAAAACGCGAGATACGAAACGACGCGCTTTTGATCCAGTGATCCAGTAATCATTGATATTGATTTGTTTAAAATCGCGAGAGAGAGAGAGAGAGAGAGAGAGAGAGAGAGAGCATCGCTCGCCTGCACGGTTTCTACATGCGACGCAGAGACACCGCGCGCATTTGTGCCGGAGTGCAAAAGCCCGAATTCAGGCTGCAAACTTCGGTCACAATTAACGGCAGCATTGAGAACAGCCTCGCAGTTGACACGTCGTGCTGCCAGTTGTTTCGAGATTCAATAATGACGCCGGAGATACTCGGCGTTTCAATTTCGCGCCCTTATTTGCCAAAGAGTGCTCCCTCTTGTCCAACGAGACAAGACCGGAGCAGCTAAGCGCGAATCGCGCAACGACCCGCGACACCTGCGTGACACCTTGACACTTTATATCCGCGCTTTTAATTCGTGGCTGCTGCCTCGTCCGGCTTGAGCTTGTTGCGACAAACATAAAACGTTTGTTATTCCGTCACTGACCCCTTTCCCCATTTGTTTACATCGATAGCTATTTCATCGTGAAAACGTTGTTTCTGCTCTCGTCGGTATAAAGGTGTAATTAGCACGTACCGTGTCCGAGCTAGCGTGACGTGACGTCACGCGTGGAGCGCGTTACGTTGAAATGTACAGCGGGCCGTAGCTGCGCACGGGAATATATCCGCAAACGAGTCTCGCGCCTAATTAAGGAGATGCGGGTCCCGCAAAATACGGGTCAAATCCGATCTAAGGTGCTCGATGAGTTCGAATTGACTCTCTCTCTCTCTCTCTCGATAAGTTTGAATAACCATTAGATACCGCTACTACCCCGGGCTCGGATTCCCGCCCCGTTTTTCCCGCTGGGAGACGATCCGGGGCGGGACTTCCCTCGACGTTGAACGTCGAGAGGAATAAGGAAGAAACGATAAACGTGTCGAAGCCGGCGACTCGTTATGGAAATCGGCCGCAGAAACGCGACCCGATTCTCGATATCCAGACATCTCGGCAACTAAATCCACGGAATTAATAACGTTTGCACTTTTATACACGAATCATCCCGTACAATTGTGTCTTCAAAATGCGAGAGGCTTGTTAATTGCCGACTAACCCTCGTGCATTACGGCTGAATGCCCGATGAACGCACAATGCTGGCGGAATATACAGAGTGTTCAAAAGGAAAAAGGACCTCCAAACTTGCAGAGTAACGATAATTTTTTTTTTGTTTTTTTTTTTTACTAAATAAAAAGTGCCTCGCAGAGACACAGGTTGAAGAATCAACACTTTCGGTGTCACAAACGTTTCCCGATTTTGGTGACCTTTTTCCTGAACGCCCTGTATATAGAAACAAATCGAAATAATAGTTTACCGTGAATGTGCGAAGGAAAGGGCAACCAGATTCGTAGTAATCTCGAACATCAATATTTGTGCTATGCTTTGGACATTGAGCGTGATTAGCGAGGCAACGTGTGTGCCCATGTATGCGTGCACGTATGTACGTGTATGTGTGTATGTATGTGAACATGTATGCATATATGTATGCACATCACGCATCTATTCGCCAATAGAACATATTGCATAGACACTAAACACAGGATACACCGCGAGTCCATAACCACTTCCGATTCTCTTCTCCGAGGAACACACAGTCGCCAGAGACAGTAATCAAACGTTTAACACTCCGTACTGCGCGATAATAGCGATGAGGCCTCTCTCTCTCTCTCTCTCTCTCTCTCTCTCTCTCTCTCTCTCTCTCTCTCTCTCTCTCTCTCTCTCTCTCTCTCACGGCACAGGTATGCAACAACAAACCTCGACGTCTCCATTGACTGAATTGCGAATAATGCTATTTTCGTCATACATATTTCATCGGCTCAAATTTGCACCGGATACAAACCGACTCAGTAACCTCCGGCTAGAAATCAATGTATGCGCATGTCATGAATAATGTACAAAAATTTAGAATTTTAAGAGTAATAAAAAGGTCGACATAATATATATATATATATATATATATATATATGTGTATTATATATAATATGTATTCATGCCATGCGCATATATATGTATATATTATAGCGATATTCCGCGAGATTTTTGTCAGTTTTTTTATTACTGTTAAAATTCTGAATTTTTGTATATTATTTTCATGTTATGATCAAGAAATTGCAAAATTGCATTTCATATATGGTGCCGTGCACCAGAAGCGAGTAAGTCACTTGCTTTAATTAAAACATATATAAATAATTGTTCACAATTCCGACAATATTAATTTTTCGACCCATGTTATTAGGACTTTTTTCCTCCATTTTGCGAGTATTATCTGCTCTTTAAGTTCTGAAGTTTTTTTTTAAACATTCTCTCTCTCTCTCTCTCTCTCTCTCCCTCTCTTCCCGTTTCGCGATTAAATTTTTATCAAACACAACGCTGCGATGACGTGAATAACAAATTTCCGTGACTACGTCAGGATTCCCGCTTACCCGCAGCCGCCGGAGCGGCGATACTCCAGTTAACGAAGTACCTCGTCAAATGCATGAGCGTAATATGTTTCCGGGAAACAGCATAATTATATTCCACGCTAGATCACCTTTTGAAATGTCCCGTCAGCGTACGTTGCTTTCATAACAGTTTCTCATCGTACTATCGTAGACACATTCCGCGGCGTCGTCCCTACCGAGCCTCGAGGATCCGAACGCATTTCGCAAATCTCGACTTGTAAACGCGAAAGCGGAATTGTCAGTCGCGTGCGCTGATGCGGATTGCAGAAAATCACTTCTAACGTAGCAGCTGTATGGCGAAACACGCGGAGTAACAATACGACATGCTGCTTCCACGTGCGGTATAATCCAGAATATTGCCAGGTTGCTTCTTCCTTCCCCCCTCCTCTCTCTCTCTCTCTCTCTCTATCTCTATCTCTCTCTCTCTCCCTCTATCTCTTTCATTTTCTCTCTCTTCTTGCCTTTTGAAGACTACTCATTATGGAAAATTTATTTCCCTGCCGTTTCGGGGTTCAATGGTCTTCGCGTTAACTTCTTGCGATCTGAATTCTTCTCGACTTTTCCTCCCCAATCTGTCCGTAGACACTCATTTACCTCGGCCACGATATCGCATTGTTCGTGTTTACGTTAATATTTCGATATTTCGCTAATGCAACAACACATTCTCATATTATTTACGTTATCGTCGATTTTAGCCGACAAGCGATATCGACATGCATCGACCATGTTATAAAACTTGCAATTATAATTATCTCAATAGAGAAGACACGCATGTGTATATATGTGTGTGTGTGTGTGCGCGCGCATGGAATACACATCGATGAGAATATCTGAACGAAGCATTTTACCAGAAGAAGATCTAACTAACAGTAAGAGGAAATTACGGTACACTTTGAATAGCGTAATCCCTGCCGTAATTTCTTCGGATGCGTTCGGCTTTGTAGCAGCTCTCGCTGGAACAATGACGTTTGCAGCCAACCACAGTAGCACCTTCGAAAGGGTTTGCTACTTCAATCTAAGTTGTTAATGTGTTGTAAGATGTACACACACACACATGCGCGCGCGCAGACAAAGCAAGTACATGTCGAACAGTGGCAAGTTGAGCCGAATGACCCAAAGTATCGTAACTTTGCCGCTAAATTGGTACATCTCTCTTGTCTGCAATAAATTAACAACGCGCGCATGCTCGCATGGTCCGAATATTCCGATGAATAGTCGATGAAAATACTTGACAGAACTATATAGAAATAAGAGAGTGCGGTTCTCTCTCACGATTATCGTTCTCATTAACCGAGCGGCGGCATTAACTGGTAACTGGTAACACGAAATAAGAGAATCATGAAGCTGGCTTGTAGAATTAACCGGAACAAAAAGCGAAATCAAAGTATCCGACTCGACCGCGAAGAGTTAAAGTGCCGTGTCGCCCGGAGGAAATTCTGTCTCCAAACATCAACACGGTCCGGGCACTGGCAATTTGCTCGTAAGGTACACTAGGAAAAATGTACTGTTGCGTGAACCAAAATTTTGTTGTAACAACAAAATAATTTGGTTAAAATATGCCCGACAAAACTGTTTAGTTCCTGTAAACAAATATCTCGTTTGGTTACGGTTACGGTTTGATCGTATAACGTAATACTTTTTGTTATAGCAACCAAGAAGCTTGAACTATATGAATTTTGTTAAAAATACTATAATTTTTTCTTAATATATAAAATCTAAATTTTAGCGCACAGAAAGACAAACTAGTATCCATTGGGCATTATTTTAGTTTATATAAAATAATATTTCGTTATTATGCAATTTTATGGATAAAATAACTAAAATGCTTAATTTTTATATATGAAGTCTAAGAACAAAATCATTTGGTCCAGAGAACAAAGCAGAAAAATATATTTAGTTGAGACAACTAAATATTTTGTTATATAAAATAAGATATTTGGTTGTTATTAAAAAATACCTCAACCAAACAGTTTTGTTAAAGATACTAAATTTTTCTTCCTGGTGTACACGATGCGCACGCGTGAGAAACAGTGTGGGATATAAGGATAAGGCTTAATCGTTAAAGGCTACCATGGATGGAATGTCGCCGCACGTGAATTTTTTATCTTATTAAAAAACGCAACCGCACACCAACGATATTAATTTTATTCCACATTATCAGTGGAGAGCGACGACGTTTTATGATAAAACGGATAAATTCTCGCAAATACTTTACTATAAAAAAGAACAAGAGGAGCGAGCCCGGAGCGATATTTGATGGCAGCTTTTAAGGGTTAAATAAACCGATCGTCCGGTGAGCGAAATCGACACGATAAATCGACCCGGGAAAGCGGCGGCGCTCAAATACACACACGGTATCGTGCGATATCGCCGGATACGAAACGCCGACACGTGCGGGCGTCATTTCGAAAAAGAAAAAAGGGAGCGCGCCGCCGATGCGCGTCGTTGCGTTTTGTCATCGGCGCGGCGCTCGCCTCTATCCCGCTCTTCGCTTTCGTCACCGAAAAAGAAAGAAAAAGAACGAGGGGGTGGAGGGGCCGTGGGAGCGGGAGCGGGACAGGAGAGGAGGCGAAGAAAAAAAGAGAAACGCAGGTTCCAATCGCGAGCCGCGCCGGCAGCGCGGTTTCATTCGAGGAGAGATTCGCGCGGACGAGAAGCTAAAAAAAGCCCCAGCGCGCAAACGAGGAGCACGCATCGCGCGGGGGAAGAAACGCGTGCGAGCGTCGAGCATGGCCGCTCGCGCGCGCGCCTAAGCACGTGTACGTGCGGCGCGCACGTAGTTCCGCGGGACTCGCCCGCGTGGAAATCGATTAACGCGAAATTGGGGCGAAAAGTCAAGTCCCCGACGGATGTGTCGCGTAGTAGGGCCGCGTTTCGCTTCCCTCCCCCCCCTCTCTCTGTCTCTCCCTCTCCTTCTCCCTCTGCTCTTCTGCCTTTCTCCCTCTCTCTCTCTCTCTCTCTCTCTCTCTCTCTCTCTCTCTCTCTCTCTCTCTCTCTCTCTCTCTCTCTTCTTCCCTCCTCCCCTCTCTCTCTCTCTCTTTCTCTCTCTCTCTCTCTCTGTCGGGGGCATGCGAGGGTTCGCTCCTTCGTGTCAAGATAGCGCGTATTGCAATCGGAAACGATCGATCGGTTTTGTGCGTATGACACGGCGCAATGACGCGTCAGGCTCAATTTTCAGGCGACAGCCGACGAGGAAATCGTTTCTATTATCACTTTTGTGCACTCGAGACGACGCGGAGGACGAAGGTAAAGGTTCGCTGTTTCGCGCGGCCTGAGGTCGCGGCGGGTCGCGAGGAGGGTCGCGCCTCATTCGGAGACGCTTCGCAGTCTCAGCTCGCAATTTTTGCAATTAAATCTACGTGTCAGCGAGCGAGCGGTGAGAAACAATATGATCATCGCGAACGCGTCATAATATTTTCTCAATGTCCGCGACACGCGCGCACACACACACACACACACACACACACACACACACACACACACACACAAATACGTTATACATTTGCTTCATGGCGCTTTCTGACTCGGTATGAGCCCCGCTTTACTCACGCTACTCAGAGACAAAATGGAAAAATACCATAAGGGATATTCAGGCATTGTCGGTGTCGTTGGTGGAAATGGAACTCTGGCGCCACTTTGTGCGTTTCTGCGGCATGCGAAACGCCAGCCGCGAACCGCCAACCGCCGGCCGAGGCGCAGCGGCAATCGATAAAAGTCTCGCGACGTGTCGACGGTAGCGAGTTTCGTTGAACCCTCAATCGAGGATCCATTACAAGAGCGATCGGATTTATCGAGCAAAGAAGAGTGCAAAAGAACAACCGGGAGCGCGGAGGAATAAAGGGAGGTAATTGCTTTTGCGGTAATGGCATATTGTCATTAGAGTAGTATCATGTTATCATAAAAGACTAAAACGAGGAATCTCGATAAGAACAACACGCCGAACCGCCCGAGTATAGTTTCTACCAGCAGATTAAGATGTTTACTCTCATGGGAGTCATCAACGAAATAGGCATTTACCATTCGATGTGACACTAGTCGGTACAAACATCATCGTATCTTTCTTGAAGAGAGAAAGAGACAGACAGACAGAGGCAACGGAGAGAGAGAGAGAGAAAGAGAGACATTGGGTATTTTTATTTTTATCTTATATATTTTTGACGGGCTATTATCTCTTTCGATACAACGCGAAATTCCCGATTTTACATATTTACAAATGAAGAGAAAAAAATGTGAAAGCGAGTAAAACAAAGCAAAAGAATTTGGAACAATGACAGAATGATGCTTATCGACATGCGTTATCGAACAGAAAGCATCCGATATCGCCGCGTTTCGTATTAATTTACATGCACATGACCAATTGCGTGTAACAAATAAAATACAACAAGTTGAATATGCAGTCGACGCAGAGCCAATGAAACGAGCCGATGAATATACGCGTCGTGAATTATATTTAATTATATTTAATTAATACCGTCTTGTGTGTGTGTGTGTGTGTGTGTCTTTAGCACACACTTCTATAATATACCTAGACTGCTCACAAGCGTCTCAACACCCAATAGAATGCCTACTTCCAATATGGCCGCTACCCTCACCACCACATCTCGCATCTCGCATTAGTTTCTAGGCTATGCATTCATCTATGTTTAGGTATATTATATAGAAGTCTGTGATCCTTAAACTGTTGAACACATCGCAATAATCGATACAAATAATCGCGGCGGTTGAGGTGATCAAACAACGGTTCCTCATCATCCGCCATGTTACGGTTCGCATTATCCGGATCGCACGGCGACCACGTCAGCGTTCTGTCGGCTAAATCCAATCCGAAAAATTGAAGAATCCCTTATTTTTCCGTTCGCTCTCTTCCATCCGCTCGGCTCTCGCAGTCGCCTCTCTCCCGTTCTCCCGCTAACGCGCTCACTCCGAGAAATACCGGGATACCGAGAAGACATGGTCGAGCTGCTGAGAACGGCTTTGTGGGGCCTGTCTACCCTTATCGCGGATTCCAGGCCATTGTCCAGGCCCCAGCTCGGCCGTGCATAAAGTTCCATCCACCACCTTTTTCACCCGCCCCGCTCCCCCTCCTCCCTCCCTTCCCCCGCCCGCTCGCTCTCACCCCCTTTTCATCCGCGGCGAACGCGCACACACACGGAACACGTACGGCTTTCGAATCGCGCGACTCCGCCGCGAGCCGCGCCGATGTTACCGAATGACCTACTGACACGCATCCGGGGGTGTGTTTCAACAGCGAGGGGGCGCGAGTGCGTAGGGGAGAGCGGCCGGCCGAATATTACGGATTACGGCGGCGGCGGCGGCGGCGGCGAGATACACTTAAACGGCGCCATTATCGAATACATCGGAGCGAGGCGGATCGCGAGGATCGCGGATTGGAGATCCGAATGTGCCGTACAAGCAAGCAAGCGCGCGTCAATTCGGGAAATCGTGCGAATTGTCGAGGAAGAGGGAGAAAACGCAATGTTTCACATGTTCCTCCGAATTTTCCGTCTTTGGCGATTCCTTCTTTTCTCCTTCTTTCTATGACGACACGAGCGAGGTACATTTAAGCGCGACATCGCGTTACCGAAAGCATCACGGCGAGCTGCTCGAAAATCCGGAGGGAGGCTCGCGATTGGACGTTTTGACGTGTGAAAAGTTGAGTCGCGAAAGGTGTCGATTCGGAAAATCGAGTCGAGAAAGAGAGAAATCCGACGTATCCACGTGCTACTCTTAATTTCCCGTGTCTTGAACGTTTTCTTTCCTCTCGACGATATGCACCGAAGCAGCGCAGTTATCAAATACATCACAGCGGTGAGAGCTGCGTGTAAATGTGAAGCGAGGTATCGTGTTGAAATCTGAAAAGCCGAAACGCATCAATCTAGACAATCACGTGCTTCTCTTAACCTTCCTTTTAACTTTTAACACTTTCTTTCACCTGCTTCCCCGTTTTCTTTCTTCAACCATAAAATATCATCTTTGTTGTGTCACTTTCTCGCGTGTTACGGAAAAACTAAAGTCTCACGCTTTGCTCAATCTTTCGTTTCTAATTCTCCACGGCTGCCTTGCTGTTTTCTGTCTCTTCTTAATACGATAAATTTAAATACCAGAGTTCTCCGTTTCGGTAGCATAAAAGTTAGCTTACGGTGGACTTGAAGATTAGAAGGCAACGCTCTCTCTCTCTCTCTCTCCCTCTCTCTCTCTCTCTCTCTCTAATTTGTACCTTACTTGTGACTCCCTTTTCCTACTTCCGTGATCAAACTTGCGTTACACGTCGCGTCACGTGAAAGCAATACCGTTCCGCAGTGTATACGCAGAAGACGAGTCAAAATCGTCCGCGGGAAAATGGTTCCGTAAACTTCGCCGAGCAGGTAGACGAACGTACGTACGGCTGTTTCAGCGGCGAAAATCCTGCAGAAATTTCATGGCAAATCCGACAGGATTGGTATCGCGTCGAACAGGGATTTGTGCGCCGCAACGGCTAGCTCGCGTACTGCCATGCAGTCCGACGCGAACTTCTACAATCTATTTATTGTGCTACATACAAAATGTAATATTATCCGTAAATGATGCGTAATCCGCATGCTTTACGCATCACGCATGACCGCAAGCGCGTGCGCTGACGCAAAACGAAAAGAAAAACAGCTCAATAGTCGGAGATACGGCAGATATATGGGAGAAATAAGCTCTATTTAATATCACGTGTAAACGTAATTATTAATGTCATTAGCGTGCCGGTGAAATCAATATTCGTTGAAACGCCGAGTCTACGCGCTCGCGCATTATCCCGATTAGCCTAAGGTCAAGTATTCTCTGAATTTCTTGCGACGAAGCGACAGCAAATTTATCCGAATTCGAGTTTATCTCTCACTGCCATTCTGAATGGTAGAGCGAATATTTTCATTCGAGATTGAAGAGTGAGTCCGCTACATTTCGTGGGAGCGATTTAACCGTAATCGCTCGAGACACTCACTCGGACACGGAGTCGATATCCACGCTAAACTTGAGAGAGAAACCCTCTCACTCTCTTGCATTACTAATTACGTGGCAATATTGTCACTGTTACTTTGCTCGTGAACGAGCTTTTATCCCAAGAAACTTACTCCGCAGAAATTTCTCGCGGTAAAATCTCACTCGAGGAGAGCAGAGCGACAGCCGGCTCACTCGAATTCGAGTGCTCTCTCGCTCGTATAGAGCAAATTCTCCAGCCTGAGGAGAGTGGTCGGGTGAATATTTTCTCTCGAAGTTGCAGAGAGTGAGACTGTGATATGTCCCAGCGAAAAACCGCGCTCTAGCCATCCGAAACAGCCGCGCTCTTACAGTTCCGAATGCCGGTGTTTTCAACGTCGCCTCGACTAAATGTTCGTCCGTTTTGAGAGCTGTCAAAACGGAATTTCCCGTCTGGAAATTCAGACGGTTTTTCACACACACACACACACACACACACAGTAATCGCTCCGCTGATGCGCGATCTTTTTGGAAAAAAAGAAAAAAATCTACACTTTCTCCCTCTTTATCATACACATTTCCCTGAGCCGAGAGAAACGCAGTAAGCGAAAAGATTCGATAGACGGATAACGGATGCCTCCGTGCCAACGGCAACCGTGTTGGATTAAACCCTTCAAGCTGGCGTTAGCCGAGATAAGTAGTCTATTAGGGAGAAATCAGATCACTCGGCTAATAGGTCGCTCCTACACAAGCATCCTAGACGAGATTAACAGGTCCCGCTTTGTGGTCTGCCGGTGTACGTGGACAAAGGTAACGTCGGATTATTGGAGAAATTTGCATGTGAACGACGATCGCGACGCGCGACGCGCGTGCTCGGCAGAATAAATAAGAGAGCGGAATCACTTTTAATTCGGCATATTTGAGAGCGAGCGACGCGTCTCTCTGCGCGGCGGGGGAGGGGGGGGGGAACGTCGGGAGAACGAGCAGCGCGCACTTTGTATGCTCCGGGGCGAGGTCGCGGGGCCAGAACGGAAACGCCGGGGAAGCCCCCGGGGAAGATTACGCGATACAGTCGTTCGAACTTGAACTCGATTACGCACGTAATACCCGGAAGACGGCACGTGACATCGGTGATCATTGCTAGCCGTGGCATTAAGCCGCGATCTAACCCGAGATTCTCGAGTGCATAATCCATATCTCGAGGTCTCCCCGTCCGGCGGCTTTTTCCCTCGCAGTCGTCGTCGTCGTCGTCGTCGTCGTCTCGCCCACTCGAGAGCTCCTCATTTCCTGTCCTATCCATGAGCGCTGAAGGAAGGCATCGCAGGACCTTAATTTCCTCATCCTTTGCTTTCTTATCGTCGCGAGCTTTTCTGCATCCCTCGATCTCTCCGCGTCTTCTCGCGCAGGCGACCGGGCAGACTGACAGACGGATAATTCCTTCCTCACGTGGCGCTCCCCGCCACGGCGAGGTGGTTTCTTTCACGTGTTTCATCAGCGCGCGATTAAAGTGAGACAATAGCGCTAATTACGGAGTTCGAGCCGGCAGCTTACGGCTTAATTATTTGACCCGCGAGCGAGCGAGCGAGTTTAAGGAAGCCTCTCTTGTGTCTCCTCGCTACCACCGCGGAACCCTCCCCGGGCCGCCCTTCATCGGCCGGGGGGAGGGGGGCAGTAGAGCGCGTCGCCGTCTTTGTCGCACTTTGCGGAATAATAAACGATTAATCGTCGCACGTATACAATCGTTTCCACAGTTTCTTTTGTCGCGCGTCCTCGAGTTCCGCCTTCTCTCTCTCTCTCTCTCTTTCATCTTCCATTCCGCGCTCAATCTACTCTCTCGCCACGGTCTCCATCTTTCTCCAAGACAGATTTTCGAGCTAAGCTCTCGGAGAGAGACTGCGCGCCCATGAGAGAGAACTCGTTAGTATTTCTTTCCCTCCCCCGTCCGTCCGTCCGTCCGTCCGTCCGTCCGCTCGCCCGTTCGTTCGTTCGTTCGTTCGTTCGTTCTTTCTTTCTTTCGTTTCTTCTTTCCTGTTTGAAACTCCTCTTTTCTTCCCTCGCCAACGACATCGGAATCATTAACTCTCGTAATTGAATGTTACAGACAAAGAGCACGCGCACGTAGCAGACGTACAATGCGGACGGTTTCCATCAAGTTCGCCGGATAAATTTCTCAACGGACTGCGATAACGATGGACGCGTTATCCATTGTGTCCGGGGGAGATTATAATTTCATCGTCGGTAACACGCCTCGTCGAATTACCGCACGCAAAGCATCAAAGAGAACGTAATCGAGTTGCCCGGGTTAACTGTATTCTCGCTCCGCGTTTCGACATCGTCGAAACATTTGGACGGGTATCGACGTGAACAAAATCGGACCGACGTGATTGTCTTTCGACGACACGGCGATGGCGGAGGGCGGCCGCGGCGGGAGGGTGGTTGCGGGGACAAAAAGTGCTTGGCGAATGCAAATCTCACGAGAAGCGCGGATTGTAAAGAACAGCGTCGACGTTGGATTCGTTGAATTTTACGCGCGAGCTCTCTTCCCTCGTAGCTCGCGAATTCTCTCTCTCTCTCTCTCTCTCTCTCTCTTTCTGTATAGATATATAATAAAAAATTAGGCTTCCCATTTTAAAAAATTAAGTTGACCTTCAAGAGACCTTGAAAATGTCCTCCAAATAAAAAACTGATAATGCCATTCTCTTTCCCCTTCGAAATCATGGAACACGTGTTTTATCTTTTTTTAATATCTTTCTTAGTTTTTGAGATTTTTTACCTGTTACGTTTGAAATTTAGCACTCTGTATATCTATCTATCTTCCTTTCTCTCTCTCTCTCTTTCTTGCGCACGCGCACACGTACGTAAATATGAAAATTTACGGACTGGAGCAATTTATATCGCAGGTCAGCGCTCTCGATCAACCAGCCGACATCGGGTTACAACGATTTTATTACCGCATAACGGCAAATTAGGTCGATACACACGGTACACACGAGAAGAGATCACAGCGATCGCCGCAGCACGCGTGCGCGCCGTAACGAGGAGAATTAAAATGGCGTTTAGCGCGAGATAAACAAAGCGCGCATATTAAATGGCTCATAAAACGGCGTAATCTCGAATAGACAGGCGACACGCGCGCGCGCGCGCGTTCGCATTACAGACCGCATGATAATTTCCGGTCGCCATTGTTGTTGCACGTCGTCGCGCATTTCCGCCATATTTATCTCTCTTCTGCCCGATATTTCGAAGCGCCGGGCCTTAATTGCATTTCGCGTCTGGCATCGCGATGTTGTTAGTGCATCCCGATGCTAAACCAAATTGTTTTGCTATTCCAGAGAGAGAGAGAGAGAGAGAGAGTGAGAGGGGGAGGAGGGGTGGGGAGGGGAGCGGGCGCCAACCCGGCACTAAATCTCTTTGAAAGACAGCGGAAAATTCCAAGAGGAAGACGAGAGGAAATTTCGAGAACGCCCTCGCCGCAGCGGGGAAGACGAGCGGGGTGCGCGATCGGACGACTAACGCGCGAGGATATATCGCTGCTTGAATATCTTCGAGTCTCGGGGCAGCCTCGAAGATGGGCGCATCGAGATATGGAACATTCGATATTCAAGCGATCGCAAACGCCGCGTTATCTCCGTGGCTCGTATCATTGTCGGTATAAGATGCCCGATAAAATCGCCCAAGCGGAAAACAGTAGAATGCAATAACAGCGCGGGAGCGTGTGCGCGCGCGCACTCGGTGCGGTTCTCTCGTTAGAAAAATAAATCGACCACGTTGCAAACACGGACGATTCGCTCGCTCGTTCCTATTCGGCTTGCTCCGGCCGCTCCGGCGAGAAGAACGTATTTGGGGATCGAAATGAGCAACTGGGTTAATCTCAAATGTCAACCGGTATTCCGGAGGCGCGGCTTGAAAACGTGCGCTAGAAAGAGGATGGACGGGGTTAAGGATCACGGGGGAATATGAGAATGAACGAGAAGAGAGAGAGAGAGAGAGAGAGAGAGAGAGAGAGAGAGAGATGACGTAGAAAAATATTCCGTAGCGACAACTAGAAATTTTCTGTTGCATGAGGTTCGGTTGCAGCAACGGAAAATTCTGCCACGAAAGACCGAAGAACCGCCCGCGTCAACAGCTGCTTTCGGTCGAAGGAACTACAATTTTCCTCGAAAATTCGAAAGCGGTACAATTTTTTCTCGGAGTTACCGCGGCCGAGAGGATCCGTTTGAAGAAGTCGAGCGACGCTGTCGATGGGGCGATTTTTAACCTGGCCGAGTGTTTTCTCGCTCCACTGAGAGAGCACATAAGGACTCTCTGTTTATCCGTGTTAAGAACGAAACCCTTGATGAAATTTTCGGTTCAGATCCCGAATATATTTCGGGGTCAACAGGAGCCTCCTAACGGAAGGAATGTCTCTCGTGTTGCGTCTGAATTTTCACCTGATTCCAATTGAGGAACGGGAGCTTTCGCTTCGTCGTAAGTGGAAGTTCAGTAATATCAACCGAATAGCTTTTTACGTGCAAGAAGCTCGTAAGTGGAACACGGCTCGTATGCAAGAAAGATTCTCCCATCCCGTCATCGTCGTCGTCGTCGTCGTCGTCGCCGTCGCCGTCGCCGTCGTCTCGTAAACACCTTCGGTGTATAATGGATGAAACGACGGTTTCTATCGCGAAGGCGCGGCTATCGATCCCGCCGGCGATTAAAGCCGCGAGACGGACGCTGCGCTTTGTCCGCAGACGCGGCAGACTTGGATTATTCAACGCCGTGCGAGGCAGTCACGGACTTTTGTCGTTAGACACAGATGCTGCGGCGCGTCCGTCCCCGCGCGCCATGTTTTAAACATACGAGCTCTCGACTGCCGCCTGATTAGAGCGAGTTCGGTTTATCCGTCGACCAGATGTCCGCTCGTCCTCTCGTTGCTCGCGGAGCGCCTATAAAAAGACCCGCCGAACACACCGAGCCGTGATTTCTAGCTGGCTGACCTATCCCGCGCGGCGAACGAAGCGCACAGACTACCAAGTGCCGAAAATTTAAACAAAGGAAACAGCGAAAACATCTGATATACAGAGTGGTCTAATAGACAGAAAGGTCGCGCGACTGAATTTGCACAAGCTGTTAATGAGGACGAATGTGTGAAAAGAGCTTGTATTATATACATAGAAATCTCGGTTGCGTTTAACAGGTGTAATGCAGTCGCAAGAGCGATTTATTCATCATACACAACGCAAATGACAAATAATAGGAATAAGTTTCTCGAGTAGGAGACACACACCTCTCGGCCTTTCATTGAGGCGCAAAGCGCGGTGGATTTAACTGAAATCGCGGGAAATTATAGTGTTGTCGACGTAATTGCAAATGACTAAAAATGACGATGTTTCGTCGCAATTCTTATTACAGCAACTCTAATTGCTCCCTCTCCCCTCTCCCCTTCCGCCTCTCTCTCTCTCTCTCTCTCTCTCTCTCTCTCTCTCTCTCTCCTACGTTTCCCCTGGCGAAAGCGACCAAAGGGCTGCTCTCCAGACTGCTTTCTCGAGTCTCTCGAAATAATGCCCTTTACTTCTTCGAGATCGTGAAGATTGGGGTATGAATATTCATTCTCGGTTTCACACGCGTCAGATTACTTAAACATCAAGCGCGCTTAATTTCAGGGCGGAAGGGTTGCGCGCGGGATTAACTCAGCGGTCTTCACTGGAAGACGGACCGAGGGGGCGGCGGAGGCGTGCGGAAAAGGGACAAAAGGGACGCAAAAGGGAATCGGCTGGGTCAGCGCAAAAGGTATCGTAATTGCAACTCGGATTGCGCACGAGGAGGAGGGCCCGTTGCTTGCCCTTCGCTAAGCGCGGCCGGGATATAAGTGACGAAGCCGACTGCTTGCGCAAACACGAGCGACCCGCACACGCGCGGCCCGCTATAGCAATGAACTACTCGAAGAAACCGTGCGCGCTCCTCGAATCTATCGATCTCAATCGCGATTAGAGCGGGAGTGGCGGTGTTTGAACGCCGTGAACTTTGATTAACCCGAAACTCCCGCTGGGTTGAAATCATCCTGCCCGGCCGGCGTGTGCTCGCGATTTAACTCCTCGACCACGCGCGCGTATTTGACCCGCCGTTTTGAAACTACGAATGCGCGTAAAAATAACGGTGTTACTCGAGCCGTGCGTCGGCATGTGAATGGAATGACCAGGAAACGGAGGAAATTTAACGATTTAATCGAAATCGTTATACGTGAATAATCGACTCGGAATGAAAATGACACGTTGCGGATGCAAGGGAATGGGGTCAGTAAGAACGTTTTTCTGCTCCCCACAAGATTTTCAAGAAAACAATTCTCTTTGTATTGTATGATGATTAGGAATGTGAAAAATAATTAAAAATAACTATTAGGCGAGAGAAAAAGTCGATCCATAACGCCAAAATTAATTATTAACCTGGATATATACATATATATATATATATATTAGTATCTGATGTCTAAACCTTTTCGTGACTAATTAATTTTGCCTTTACAGACCAACTTTTTTCCCACCTAATGGTTGCATGCGTCTCTGTTATTCCTAATGATCGTACGATACAAAAAAAAATGTTTTTTGAAAATTCTGTGGGGGCAGAGAAAAACGCGCCCCGCGTTGTTGGCCCTTCTCCTTTATGTCCCCTTCTTCTCCCGTCTTCCTCTTTTTCTCTACTTCCCTCCCGTCTGTCTCGCTCTCCGGTTGTTTTCGCCAAAGTCCACTATAACACTCGGAGAATGGCCGCTGCCTCGGATCGACCGGAGAACCATGTCAAGGGGTTTAAAGAGGGAAGCTGCCGCGTCGAACAAGTACGAGAGCACGGAACTTCGCATCGGCGCTAAATTATGGATGGTCCCCGGGTGGGCTCCGGGCTCCATGGAAACTCTCGTGGAAGTGACAGGGTCGCGCGCGCGCATCCATGGCACATTCTCATATGACCAAATTTACTTACACTCAGGAGCTGGAGCTGCCTCGTACTTTCCTCTCGATATCCAACTTTCGTAACTGCAAAATAGTAGTCGCAAGTTCCATCGCGGCGGAAAGTAAATTGACAGCCAGGTCTGCCCTATTATGGCTCGCTGATAAGCGTACGTGGCTCTCGCGCTGAGTGTTCTTTAGATTTACTCGCGGCGAATGCGCGACGGTGAATAATACGCAAAGTGTCGCGAGGGGCGCGAGAAACACGCGCGAAGTAACACGAGGGGTTTCGATACGCGAAACACACGCGACTTATCAACCGACTGCGGCGATCTTCGCCTCGCGAAGAGGAAAATCAATCGGGTAACTTGTAACGACAGTCGTACAGGAATTATAGTTAGGAGAATAGTTACGATAATAATCCTACGCTCACTGACTTACTGACTCGGAAATTTCAAAATCATCAAATTAACAAGAGTCAGGGCGCTATTGTAACAGCATATTCTTGAGACCAAATAGAGCAAAAGAGTCCAGCATCACTTTCTCTTTCGACAAATAGTTAGCGAGATATCATAAGTTAAGTATTGGAAAAGTTATCGGGTTTTCCTTAAATATCTCAAAAAATATTGGGCAAACAACAAAGTGTTTGAGACAAAAGTCGTTTAAATTAATTGGTGGAAAAAGACGGTGTAATAAAAACTTGGGATTTCCGTCTAAGAAAAGTAATGATTAATGAATATCTCGATAGTGTTGCAATTTATAAACAAAGTGGTATAGTTGTTTTATTATGTCCCCCTTGAAATCATACAGCTTTTGTCCAAAACATTTCTTTCTAAAACGTTTAGTTTTCGAGATATTTCACCGGTCCCGAACTTTTTCCTCACCCCGTATATAGATTTAGCGACACTGGCCTCTGGCCTGCTCTCGATGCAACTCAACGACGAAGAGTCATGAATTCGGTCGAGATGTATTCTGTCTTCGAAGGATAACGAAGGAGACCCGACGTTTGACAGCGAAAAATACATCTCGTCTCGAGAAATGTGTTTGCACAGCCTGGCGAAATATTATTATGATCCCGCGGATATGCAAACCGAAGTGCGGCAATTTGAAATGCATATTTATGTGCATTTGCATAGTCCGCATGCATAATCATTACATGAGTTCGCGTCACCTAATCAAACGTTAATCGGTTTTCAGAGACTCCTAGGCGAAAACGCCTTACGGGGTGGGGTGGGGGGGCTACGTATCGTCCGACTTCCTATAATCGATACGTCGCGTCGTCAAGAGACTTTCACGAGTGGTATCGACATGCACCCGTCTGAGACCTTTTTAAATAGCAGTTGTTCATAAGCGTCTCGGTGGAAACGGGAACGGAGCGGCGGGAGAGAGGCGACCGATTATATGAAAATATTCGCGACATTCAATTATCACGTGACACAACGGAATCGCGAGGCGCCGTCGTCGTCGTCGTCGTCGTCGTCGTCGTCGTCGCGGCAGCTTTGTGCCATCGACTCGACGGATATATATGTGTAGTTTAAAGCGCTTTTAGTTCACCTCGGATGCTCTTCCCCGGAGTATTTTCCCTGCGAGCTCCTCATACTTCTACCTCCACCCTCACGCTGGCATGTCACCGTCGAAGTACCCCAGGGCCACGCATAGTTTTACAAATATTCCACCCCTTGTCGGTGAACCGTTAATATTCCTCGCGGGGGTGGTGGACTCGGGGGTGGTGGTGGTGGTGGTGGTATAAGCGCGGCGAGGCATGCTTGGAAATTAAAATTACCCGGAGAAAAGGTGAGGTCGCGAAAGGGGTTTTAGTTGAGCGAAAGTTTACCGAGCCGGCGCGGCAGGAGGAGGGCGGAGGCGCGCGGGCCCTCTCGAGAAACTCGATAAGTCCTTCCGGTAATTAATTGTGGGCGTACACGTTGGCCGTTATATCGCCGGCGCTTATCCACGATCTGCGAATAATCGCCGGGCAGCTGTAAACCGCTCGGAAACGATGGTTCTCGGTCTCCCTCATCCTCCCCTCCCCTCCCCACCCCTCCTTTCTCCCTCTCTATCACAGTTAATAAATACACGCGTACCGCGATGTGTTTCCTTGTGCGGTGTTTCTCCTTTTTTCGAAATTTCCACGGGGACGCGATAGTAGTACGATAGTCCTTAAAATCCGCGAACGTCGTCGTCCTTAATTTTCCGCTCGACCGTCTTTTGTCGCGTCGACGCAAGAAACGTCATGAAGCGTCGCTCACGCGATCACCAGCAAGCCGCAGCGCGCGAAATGCGACTGATGGAATTAAAAAGTTTTCGCCCGGGAATTAACTCCGGGGACGTGTATCCCGGGGAGGGGACAGCCGCGAAGCTCGGTCCGAAAAGGGGGACACGGCTGTATTAAGCAAATCGCGCTGGTTGGAGAACTTTGTTTAAATCGGATGTGAATTATGAACGATCCCGTTGGGTCGACGGGCCTACCGGGAGCTTCGATCGAGTGACAGCGCAACGCGGCCGCGCGTATTTACGGCACCCCTGCGGCGGGACTTACTTTCATTGATAAATCTGCGCCCATGCGACCCGCCCTTTTTTTTTTCCTTCAGCCGCCCGCGCGCGCGGATAGCGACGCGGTCGTCGGGCCAGGCCGGCCGTCACCCTGCGGCAAGAAAGACGTTCCATCCCCCCACGGTACGGGCTAATTCTCAGGGCGTTCGCCGTGATACACCGTCTTCTTGCCTTAATTCCCCGGGGTCTGTCCTTTAATTCGGGTCTTATTACCGTGAAATGGAACGTACCGAGAGAGCCCTTAGTCTTTTGTAGCTTTCTCCTTCTCTCTCCCTCTGTCTAAAATTCTGTCTTTCTCCCTCATCTCCTCCCCCATCACCCGCTCTCTTTCTTTCTTTCTCCCGCTCGCTCGCTCGCCCTCTCTCTCTCTCTCTCTCTCTCTCTCTCTCGCTCTCTCGCTCTCTCTCGCTCTTCGGCCGAGAGAACGCACTCGTTTTTTCTTTTTTATGGCTGAGCGTAAGGGCACCTTCCGAGAAGGTTTATTTTCGAGGAGGGGGCTTGAAGCTGAGGATCGGTTTATCCTTATAACGCCGCGATTGACTTATTTAACTTTCTCAACGGAGGCTGTTGTTCCGCGCGCGCGCGCGCGCAGGAACTTCTTCTCTTTTAGCTTTCACGTTATAGAGGAACGGTCAAGTCTCGCGCGCGCGAGCAAATTCACTGAAATTGGCTTTCGCCCATATTGTTTGCGCCTAACCCGGAAGATTCCTTTCTCGCGCGTCAACCTACAAAGAAGAACATGGCGCGGCAAGGATCGTGTAAATCTCAAGAGAGCACGCTCGCAGCCATAACACTATCCGAACACATCAGAATACCTGAGCGGGCTAAAAGAGGCTTGTCTGTTCACGTACAACACTTAATCAGCCGTTTAGAAGAGTAAAGATGTTAAGAAAGGTGACTAAGAGATAACATACAGGGTGTTTTGAGAAAAAAAGGTTCAGGGCTTTAAGGGCGGATAGTACTCACAAAGCGGAGGGAAAAAGTCCTAATAAACGTGGGTGGGAAGATTAACATTGTCGGAATCATTTATAATCATTTACTATTGTAATTGAAGCAAATGATTCGTGCTCGCTTCTGGTGCTTTTATATTCTCCGATGTCATTTGTCTGTGTCATTTTATCGGTAAAGAGAGAGCGCCAAGCTTTAAAGGAATGCCTAGAAAAAGAGTCAATATGACGTTTAGGGGATTTCTTCAACAACGTCCGATAATATGCAAAGATGTAATAATTTGGATTAGGTTTAAAAGTGTTGGGTTCTTCTCGGAGAAATGCAAAGAATCCGGAGAATTTTTGGTGTGTCGGAAAAATAGGCTCTACTTATGAGACCTCTTTTGTTGATAACTTTCTAATAGACAACGACGGCTGAAATCTCTTGAACGTTACTCAGGAGGATGAGTTGTATAATATATGTCAACATCAAGACCATTGGAGGTGCGCGTCCCCTAAACGTCATATTTACTAAAAGAAAAAAAAATAGTCTCTTCGCTCCCTCGGTTCGTCCGGGCCGAGTAGCGTCTCCGCGTCGCTGCAACTAATCAGGAACGTTAATTTCTGTTGCAGACTCGAAACGAAGCCAACGACTGCGCGGTTGGCAGATGCGTGGCTGGAGCTGACTGGACCGGAGGCCCCAACGCCGGGGGACTTTCACGGTGTACCGCAACGCGCATTTCCGCCGCCGCGATTTTTCGGGAGAGCACCAGCAAGTAATCCGGCCAAGTTAAAGCAACCATGTACGAGGTTAGTACACTTGTCGCTGTGCAAAAGTATGTATGTCGCAAAAATTCTACGCGCGACGAAAAAAGAATACATCGCCGTCTCTTCTCTCCGGTTTTCCTCTCTCTCTCTCTCTCTCTCTCTCTCTCTCACTGCCAACGCACGAGCGCGAGACTCTCGAAATAAAAGTACAAATATACGCCGACCATTAAACATGTGCGTGGCACGGCGAAAGGCAAGAAAAGTCGCGGATGTATTTTATTTTAATTCCGCGTGCGCTCGTTTTTCGATGTTTTGCGAACGGAAAACTTCAGACTGCGCCGGCCGGCGGCGGAGGGCGGCAGGGCGGGGGAGGGGGCAGTGGGGCGACAGCGGGGCCGATGGCGGGCGGCAACGGTCGAAGGCTTTTCCATATTCATATTTCTTCGTCGCTTCGTTACGACTCCGCGCATAAAACGTATTTCGGTGGCAACGAGCGCGATCACAAAAATCCCTTTCGAGCGAGTTGCGCGATGAAAACTTTTTTAGCGTAGTTATGATGGAAAAAAACTCGGTGAGTTTTCAGTTATTCTTGCATAATAAACCGCGTGTGTATTCGTACTCGCATAGTTACATATCGCGCGTCCGCCTGTGTGTGCTTCCCTCTTCTTCTCTTATTTTTCCTCGAATCAACACGATGAGCGAACACGGATGAGCCATCGGCCGTTTTCGGGCAAAGTAGGTATGTATGAGCGGGAAATTATATGCGTGAATATTTCCTCATTATTTTCATACACGCGTCCGCGCCTCTCTGTATTCGCGGCAAATCGCGCGACTGAATGATTAAATGAGACGCGCGTTTGATGAAATGCCGATAAATTTCACGAAATTTATAGTTGAGTTAATCCGCGTGAGTAACTTCAAGGCACTCGGGAAAATCGAATGCACTCTCTTCTCTTTCTCCCCTCCTCTCTCCTCCTTCTCTCTCTCTCTCTCTCTCTCCTTCTCTCTCTCTCTCTCTCTTTCTCTGTCTATCTCATAGACGCTCAACGACGATTTGTTAATGAGGAGGGGTGTGGGGAAAGATTTGCGCCTATGGAAGACGGGAGAAAGAAGCGACGGCGATGAAAGGGGCCGCAGGGGTGGCCGGTCGTCATGATTCAAAACATACAACGCGCGTGAAAGAAAGAAAAAAGAGAGAGAAAAGAGAGAGAGGGAGAGGGAGGGAGAGAGAGAGAGAGAGAGAGAGAGAGGAGAGGAGGTTAGTGCGGAGAAATGGGGAAAAAACGCGTACGCGTCGTACGGGCGAAAACGGGCGGGATTTTCGCCGAGAAAAATTCCGCCGATGGTGCCGCATGGCTGAACTCCGGCGAATAGCGGCGAAGAAATCAGAAGTGTAGTTTCGTGCCAGCGTGTAGAAGCGTTGGATCGCTGCCATATTTTTTAATTTGTCGGAGTGTTTTTGCCCCCTATTCACGGCCAAAGTTCGACGGCGCTCGTTCATATCGGTATCGCGTTCTCTCGGTTCGCTCGCTCGCGAAAAATTCGCGATCGGCCGATCACGATCGGGAGACGCGGAGACGCGCGGGAAGAAAAGGGAGAGCGACTGGAGATAACGGAGGCCGGAGGGCGGTGGCGATGGTGGCGGCGGTACCGGCGGCGGTGCGTCGGAGTGTGATTAAAACGCGAATTCAAAATTGACGGAATTTCTCGTATCACTGCACTTCCGCGCATCAACGGGATGACTCGAAACTTCCTGAGCTTGCGGGCCCGAACTTCGCGCTTTTCGCGCGATTCCATTTAGCCCTTAACGGATTAATCGTACTTTCCGCATCGTTGCTACGAATGACGTTACATTGTCGCAAACTTAAATGGTGCACGTATTATGCGCAAATGAATCTGCTGAGTGCAGGATCGCGAAATTTATATTCCGCCGCGTCTGACGACGCGGTAGCTCGAAGCGTGGCCGTGCGTTTTCGCGCTAAAATGTCGATAATCATGCGGAATTCTCTTCGCGCCGTAAAACCGTAATATGTGTCACATCTGTCACATGTGTTATGTGTGTCATATTGCAATACCAATTTGCAATTCCGGTCTATCCTGAATATAGAAAATTGTTCGGAAATCTACTGAGTAAAATCTATTCCGATTTTCCAAGTAAAGTTGAGATTTTCAATAGAAAACCCAAGCAGATTCTCCATTTCTCTGATTACTAATTTTAATTTTACACTACCAATACTATTAATTACTAATTTTAATTTAATTTTAAACGTATTACTAATTTTTTATCCCCTCCTCTCGCTCCTCTCTCTCTCTCTCTCTCTCTCTCTTCTCTCAGTAAAATCTCGCTGAAGAAATCAATAGTACCGACTATCCTCATTATCGATGTAGCTTGCAAACCGCAAATATTGTCATTGCATACAAAGCGTGTATGAAAAACATTCATTTCATTGTCATAAACGCAGAAAATTGGGGCGGTATAATATAGGTATACCGAATTGTGTACAGATTTCGCAAGTAAATGCTAGTGAGATACGGTGGACGGTAAAATGGGAGTGTTTCCACTGAAAATCACTGAACACTCACCAATTATCAGCGGAATATTCTCCACACTCTGATTTTTACTGATACACTCCAAGTGGGAAAATGGAAAATTTTTCCCCAAAATTTCTGCTCTTCTTAAGATAGAATTTTATTCTTTTTATTTTTTATTTCATCGAATACTCAACAGTGAATATAAAAGTTGAAGAATATAAAAATTTTTTGGAGTTGCACTACCGACTGAAAAAAAGGCACAAATTCCCACAATATGCTCCTGCTTCGATTTCAAACAGAACCGAATTGATGTTTCGAAGAAATGAATGGAATTCGTTATTTCGATCGATCGTCCAATCGAACAATCTATTTCGAGGACTCGGCTCGCGGAATTTATGCTACAGCTGAGAAGATACGAAGAAATTTCTACGCTGGTATATAATCGTATATAATATCTGAAGGCGTACAAGCGTCCGGAAAGGGCGTACACACATCAGTGATATTGACGATCAAACGGCTCGTCGAGGTGCCTTCTCTCTGATGGGGCAAGGAAAAACAAACCCTCGAATATCGAATATTTGAACACCAGCTTCGCGAGAAGTTCGACTTGACCTGTATAGCTAGCAGCGTCATTACACGGCGCGCATTTCTCGAAACTTTAGCGGGCTCATGCAAAAGTGCCCCTGGGAACTTTCCGCTGTCCGTCTTTCGCGTATCGCGATCGACGGTTGCCGGGCGCGCGCGATCCGGCTCTCGCTGCAAATACCAGAGCGCGCGCTCCCGGACGGGAGCGACGATCGATCGTGTTGACCCGGTAAGAAATGATTTGCTTGGAAGTTGGCAACCGACAAAAATCCAATATCGCCACTGATAACGTCAACAGAGCCCGGGAACATGACGGCCAACAATAATAATCATTCGACGAGCGTTGCGCCGTCGAGGAAAAGATGTAAATATCGTCCTTTCGCGAGCACAACGAGGCTGCGACGCTCGTGCCTCGCTCATTCGACGCTTCCGACTTCCGCAAATTTACTCGGTATTTATAAAACCGTCTCGAACGTGCAAATCTATCCTTATTATTTAACGGCAATTGTAACGGCGAGAGAACACCCCGAGCGCCGGTGTACTCGCGACGAATAATCGTTGATGGATCCGATCCGTTGTCGATGCATCGGCGTCGAATCGACACGCTCTGCCCCCCCCCATCCCCCCTCCCCCCTCCGCCCTCGCGTTATCCTTTCCTTACACACTGCATCTGTCATCCTCAATACGCATGGAAAACTCGCGAAGCTCGCGCGAGCAGCGCGCGAAAAAATCGCTAGTGTCAATTTCAATTTGGCCAAATATACAGCGACGAAGAAAACTTCGCTGATCCCATCGATCAACGGCAGCTCGTTCGCTACACAAACACTCTGTCGATATAATCGCTTTCGGCGTTGTCGCCTCGCGTAACCGATATTTTCCGAAATACCATATTTTCTGCTGCAGGTGTGTAGAACGCGAATTGAACGCGCTAGCTGCGCGCCATGCGTGTGATTGACCGACATAAAGAAACGCTAACGTTGCGCTTCCCCGTGCGTGTTTAATCGGTGTATCAGAGCGGAACAAAAATAATAAGTACTCCTCGGACAATTATCGCTGGTTCGAGTAGCCGAGAGGCAAATGTTTGCCCTTCTTCAAAAGAGCATGTTATCTCGTTGTTATCTTTTTTCCACCGCGCCGCAACCGTCTATCCCGATGTTTACGCTCATTTCAACGCCGTTTGCCGCGCGCGAGCGTCCATCATGGCGGACGCGTTACGCGTTTCGACGGTCTTAATATCCGAGGGAGAATTCGATACTGTAAGTAAGATGCAACGTTGTATTATCCGCGATCTTGCGGAAAAGCATACCGCGTCTCATTGTTCTCTTTTCTCCGTGCGAGATGACTAACTCCATTTCGATTATCATGCCACTCGTTGCTCGTTTCAAAACGGTTGCCTGTCTTCGCGCAAATTGCATCTTAACCGATCTTAACGTCGAAAGAAGAATCAAATATTGCGAAACGATGTACTGAATAATACCATTACACGGAGAATGTTGAAATAACACAAGTAACGAAGAACGTGTGCGAAGATAATTTTATGGTATCATAAAAGTTCAACCCTGTAGAGTTTTGCAACCGAGGAACATATCGATATATTCCGCCTTGAGATTTATTATTCTCCCATTTCACGTGTGCCATTTCCATCCGGGGGCAGTGAAATCTACTATGAAAAGGTTTGCTCCGCTCCTTAGCGAGATAAATTCCGCCGTGACAATCTATTCCCGCACCAGCAGAGAAAACACGGCGGAGTCGCAAGAAATTTCACATGGAGAACATTGTGGGGAAGAAACGTAGAACCACGTCGCGCGTGGTCTCGAAAATTGCCGAGCGGTCATCACGAACGAATCGTGAGAGACATCGCTCGTGATTTTTCGGTCTCCCCGAATCGATCGAATCGTTTGTCACGTTATTTCCCACGTGCAATCCCATTGTGCAGGGATTATTTTCAGCAGCGGCATATCGCGGAATATCTTCTGTAGATAGATCTGCCGTCCTTGCTAGGAGAAATATTCTTGGTGTGTGCGATGAAACTCGGGACCCGTTTCGGGATCAGGACTCGTTTTCTGCTGCGGGTATCCCCCGAATCGAAAAAATATCGACCCTACCTCAATATACCATTTTACGGGATTTAATGCGCCAAACGTTTACATCAACCTATTTTGATTGTATTGAATTAGCAGCTCGGCCGAGAGAGCTAAGAATCTTAAGTGGCAAATTGAATATTCCTTACTATTTAGAGGATTACGCTGAGTGGGACTTTATGTATAAATGTATAAATTAAATCCTCATTGATCCTTTCGGAATCCATAGATATTAGACACTTCAAATTGAAAATAGAGAGAATATTTCGACCCAGATACCTCTCTCCTATATTTCTGCACTGAATCGTTTGCGATCGGAAACCGGGACTGTCGTCCAAGTAAAGATTGTTGAGTCGCAACAATCGCAAGGGAATTAGCACGCGTATTCCGTTTTCCGTTAAGCCATTTGTATCCGTATCTAATTAACGATGCTTATTTTTGGTATCAGATACGACCAATCCCGAGTTTCTATAATATATTCAAATATCCTAATTTGGTTAAATTCGACACAAATATTTCGTGTTTCTTTCACGAATTAAGTGCTTATTTAAATACTATCGCGTATTTAGACCCGCAATATTTAAACGCAAATTGCTCTGACGGCGCGCGAGAAACATCTATTTCGACACTGCGAAATTGTTTCGCATTCTCTCAGGGGTCTCAAAATATACTCATCGGAAGTTTGAGACGAGCTCATATTTTCATATATTCAGAAGGAGAATTTATTCTTTCTTCAAGAATATCTTAAAACTCATATCCCGTGCAAGAGAAGCATACCGGATGTTTCTTCTTACTTAATATCCTCGATCGAAGCACTAAACTTATTAGGATTTAGAATCGTGAGAATGTTGTGATGAAGTCACGACAGAGCTTTGTCGGATATATAAACTTACAAAATACTTGAAACGAGTAACAACATTTGCCAAAACGCAGTGAGGATTTTTCCACGTGTAGTAAAAAAGAGCAGCTAAAAGTTTTATACACTGTAAGAAATGATGTGTTAAATTGACATACAATTAATGTTACTTCAACATTTGTGTACAGTAATGATCTATGATTTGATGAAATGAAAATGTTAGATTGACATAATCTATGCGTTAAAAATCCAATCTTTATATAATGCAATGACATGATAACTGTTATAATGAAGAAATTAACACATTTTAGGTGTTCAACTTTAACATATAAAACATGTCGGAGCAAGAATTCATGCATTTACATATAAATTGTGTTATTTTAACATTTGAAAATGTTGCTTTAACACTTGAAAATAGTTAATCTTAATTTAACACAAGAAAGTCTAAGTAACACAACAACGATACGTTAAATTAACACACGACGTTTTGTGTAAAAAATTTAACACAAAACTTTCTGCACACAAAAAATTTTATAATAGAAATAAAAAAGTACGAAACGTTTTTAACTGTGTGTATTAAGCATTGACCTGAAAAGTGAACGAAGGGAGGAGAACCCGAAAAATCCGAAAGAGCCAGCGGAAAGTCGTGCTGCACTGTACACGGCGACACGCCTTTATGATCGTAGAACGATAGTTCGTCCGGACGAAAGCAAACGTGTCGATGTACAAACCGAGCGTCCAACTGAAACCCGACGAGGCCTTTTTATCTCGTTTAAAGTGCCTTTTTCTGGTCCACCGCCGGCATCGGTCTCGGAGATTTGTAGCCCCGCTGCTTAATTCCCTTTTTCCGTATTTCCTGCGATCGTTCCTCCTTTTGCCGCACTTTCGCCAAATCCGTCCCGTGGCGTTCCGTGAGCGTAATCTTTCCTTCGATACCGAGTATCCGTTCATCTAGATACGCCTACAGCCTTCTCCCCTTGACGCTCGCGCCTGAGAATTATCCGATAAGTACAAGGTACGCCGATAAAACGTGACGGTTCTCAGATTGCTTTCCTTTTGATTAGTCGTATTTAGTGCGCAGGAGGCCGCGCGAAGACCAACGCCGAAGAGGCGTCCCTCCGCTCGCGCCCGGAGTTAAGTGCGCGACGTTTCGAAATTATTCGAGCGACGCGGCGCGAGGCAAGGATTGATTTTCGCGCGGAAGCCAAGCGGTGGGCGGGGGGGAGGGAGGGCCTCAAATTACTAAGCCATTGTCCGCGCGAGTCGTTTTGCCGCGAGTAACATCAACATCGATAAACGGCAAAACTGCAAAAGGCTTGTCTCGGTCGGGTCTCGGAAGTCGCCGTTAAAGCCGCGCCAAAACGGATCCAACGGCCGAATGATGACGGAACTTTCTCTCGCGGAGAGACCTCGAGCGGAGTCGTACAAGTAATTAGGTCCCCTCCGCTTCGCGCCCTTCGACTCGCGTACTGCGCACCTCGCCCCTCGCACCCCTTTGAAAATCGCTCCCACCCATTGCGCGTTGTCTGGCGCGCTTTGTTATCGAGACAATAATTCCGCCTGAATATCGTTGTCGGGGAGCCGCGTCTGGAATAACGGAGCGCCGCCGGTACTGCAAACGGGGCGGTAACATCTAGATCTTGTCTCGCGCCTGGGCTGAATTATACACGTATACATGTATACATGTAGATGCACGTAAATACGTTGGACGTATTTACCTCACGCCGCGTAATAATCCGACGTGCAAATCTATTTATCGTAAAGCGCGTTACAAGATTATAGCCGGCGAGTGAAAGAGACAGCAACGGGACTCTCCGCTGGCGACGAAGGGAGAAACGAAAATCCTCTTCCAACATCGGTTTCGGAACTTTTCGTCTTGGTCATCAGGTTGATAGGCTTTAAACGAACCTAGACACGTTCCTAATCGATCAGCCGATTCCGTGCGAGCGGAATCTTATGAGAATATCGGTAATAAATGATAAAAGATCTATCCACTTCTCTGTCTAATATTACAAAATAATAGCTAAGACTAAGTTTGTGAACAGAAATTAGTGTAAAGTACGTGGCTGTGATCAGCCGATCGATAATGTAACCTAAACTAGTTCGAGGCCTACCAATCTTGGCCTCTCAAACTAAAAGCAAAGTTTCCGAAAGCGGATTTCGGAACAGATCCTGAAATCGACGCGGACGGGTCGTCCGCGCAAGAGAGTTCCGCGACATTTGGAAATAATAAAACAACGACCGCTTGATCGACAGCACGATGTTCGGCAACGACAGCGTGTGATCTCGCGCGGTTGTGTGTGAGACGTGGCTATTAATAAGAATAACCAAGTCCGGTGCGCTCGATACATCATATTTCATCATTTTCTCCGACAGAATACGAACGCCGTTTTCATATTCCTTCTTCTTCTTCTTCTTCTTTTCTTCGCTCCCCGTTCCCCGTTCTTCCTTTCTCCTTGTCTCTTGGAGTTATTTCATTTTCGTCTATCATGTTCGCGTTTATTACATTTCTACTGACTCTCCGTCTTATCTATCTGTTAAGTATATTATTCTTTCTTCTTGTCGCATAAATCTCTATCTCATTCTATTCTTTCTTTTATTAATTCTTATCAATAGTTCTTATCAATAATTCTTATCAATAATTCTTTATCAATAGTTGTGATATTTCATCGTGATCTCGACTCGCTGAGTCTCAGACGTGTACATAATTTTGTCTTTAGAGAACATGCAATGAGACTGTAATAAATACTTTCCCCCCTCCCTCTCTGTGACTTTCTCTCTCCATTTAATTTTACTCATCATATTTCTGCCGGGACCATTTTGTTCAGCGTAAATAATAATCCCATTTTTCTCCCCGTTATTCTAAATTTCTATTGTATATAAACACGCGCGCGCACACACACACACACACACAATATATATATGTACACATAACAAAAATTTATACACATGTAGTTTCTCCATTCGGACCAAACTCGGTCAACTTGATCGGCGTATAGGCGAATGCGTTCGATAGCCAGCCGGCCGAGAACGCTCGCGTCTGTGCGAGATGCGCAGGACGGCATTATTATTTCGCAACATTTGCATCACAAAGTGCTTTATCGCTCGCCACGCCGGCGCTCGTGAAAAGGGAGAAAAATGAAGCCGAGAGAAGGCAGCGCGCGCGCGCGCGCACGCGCGGCCGCGCACGTTCATCACGGTTCCGCTGTCTGCAACACTTCGCACCGAGATGAACTGGACCGTTTGCATTCGACCCGGACTCAAGCCCGCATGAAAAATGCATCCGGCGTATACCGCCATCGCGACGGCCCGAAATTAACGTCTCGATCGTAAATCAGCGCGATTTTAGATTTTACTAAGTGGCCGATTTCGAGCGCGGCGATTATACCGTTGGCTTCTCTACGCCGATCGATCTTTTCGATCGATCGATCGATCGATTGGTTCGAAGGAGAAGAAAACGGTGTTTTGTGCGTGCTTACATTCAGCTGTTGGCACCGTTATATTCGTCGTTTATTTCGTCGCGCTCGAAGGAAAAGCTCCACTGGATGCGCCAGCCTGACCGATCGAATCGCGATGTGAAATGGCGAATTCTCGCCGATGCCACTTCGACGTATATTCTTTCTCTCTATCAAGAGACTTTCTACGCTTGTCTGATGGATGCGTGGCTCTGAATCGACGCGCGTTGATCTTCGCGTGATTGATATCCGGACTCGTTGATTCACGTCGATTGATCGCCCGTGAGTATTGCGAGCACTCGAGATACAATCGGTTACGAAACGACCGAACAGCAAAGAGAACGCGAGACCAAAAGAGAGAACGAAAGAGAGAGAGAGAGAGAGAGAGAGAGAGACCGCGCGATCGTATCTTAGCAGCGATCAGAGGACAGTGAAAGACGGATAAAAGATTGTTTACGGCGCGTAAACAATTGTCCGTCGACGTCCAACACTGACCGCCGGTAAGAGACAATCGCGCGCGGCCATTTTCCATGCGATCGCGATGCCTCACCGCGCATCACGCATGCTGGTTCGTCAATTTTTTTGTCGTTGATTCAAAATCTTATAGCAGTTGATTTGAAATTTTCTTATAATGATTGTTTGCAAAATTATATTGGGCTGTTCTCAGTCGGTAACGTCGGTATCCTTTTTGGTAAACAGACAACTCCTTTTTTTACACCAACTCTCTCATATTCAATAGAATAAAGGATGAAAAGAATTAAATTCCAATGTAAAATGTAGAGCAGAAGAAACTTGATGAGAACTGCAAGTTCTCGACTTAGAACTCGCGCATTTAAGTATTTATGCTGGTAAAGTACGCGTAAGTACTCCAAACGTTTCAGATATTTTGCTCATTCATAAATATAAGGCTGAAGCCGGGAGAAAAAAAATGTATATATACGTCGGCGAAGAAAATGGTAAACTGCTTGAGTGTCCCACTTGGAGCCGTATTTTTCAGACATGACACTTTTAAGCCGAGTCTCCTCGTAGATTTGCCAATCGGTGCTCGTGATTTCCTCAGGGAGAGCAGAATCAGACGTCGATCAGTCTGAAAAAATTTCTGATCTGAGAAAATTTGCCACTCGGCACGTTCACTTCTTTACCGGAAACCGCCGGTATATTTGGAGAAATCGCCGGGTCGGATCCCGAGAAATAAATGCGTTCCATGCGGGGGAGAGTATTATCGTCACAGACGTCGTCACAGGTGTCGTCGAGTGCGAGTCGCACTCGCGCGCGCGTTTGATCCCGCGGAAGTATATTTTGCAACATGTATGCGTGGGGCGCTTCGCGAATCGGTTTAACCTATATATTCCCGTAATGCATCACTGGGTCAAAGTGCATCAGTCTCGAAACGAAAAACACGGTCAGCGCGTATTTTCTGCACACATGCGCGCGGCGGCAGTCGGTGGAAAAACCGCGGATTCAATCAATCCGTTAATTCTGCAACGCGCTCGCGCTCGAATCCGCGCGCGCATTACACCCGTCCCGGATATATTTCGTTTAGTGATTATAATAGCGCGCGAGGCGGCCCGCGATTTTATCTTCCTCCCTCGGTGACAGGGGGAGGCGACATCCACGACGGACATTTGCGCGCCGACGTGAGAACGATGCGACGGATTAATCGTTCCCGGCGAGAAGTACAAAATTACGCTCGTTGTTCCGCGCGATCGCAGGCTTTATTACAGCGCGCGCGCGCCGGTGTGTACATTCGGCGTATACAGAGCGCACCGTTCTAAACGCGCCCAAATATTTATTTCCCAACGCTTTTACGCTAAAAAAAAAGAGAAACATGTTTCGCGCGAAAGTGGTTTGACCTCAAGGTGAACACACGACAGCGATATCCATTTGTCTTTGCAGGATCGTCACTCTCGAGAAATTCTCATTAAAATGGCTCACCCTGTATATACTTTAAACGTCGCGCGCGCGCGCGCGCGACTGTAACGCGATTATGTACGCGTAAGAAAATAGAGCAATACGGCGGACACGGTTCACTCGACTATGGAGCGTAACACCAGCGCGCTTTACAGTGAACGACCAACTCGGTCGCTTTAAAACATCGCCCGCGACTGCGAGCACGGTATCGTTGGCAGAGAGTAAAAAAGGTACAAACAAG
Organism: Harpegnathos saltator; assembly: GCF_003227715.2. NCBI lineage: Eukaryota > Metazoa > Arthropoda > Insecta > Hymenoptera > Formicidae > Harpegnathos > Harpegnathos saltator. Next base: position 289,798 of record NW_020229947.1, on the reverse strand, counting down.
CGGCTCTCTCTCGCCTCCTTTGAGGAATTAATCTCGCCCGCGTGCTGTTCGATTGATCCACGCCCGGTCGCTCTATTACCTTCGACTCCGACAGGGAAATTATGTAGCGACTTGTCTCTCTCTCGCGTGTCGTTCGTGCGTTTCACATTACCGCACACGCGCGCCTCTTTCGCACTTTGGAGACCACTTCGTCCTCTCCTCCGCCGCCGCCGCCGCCGCCGCCGCCGTCGCCGTTAATCTCGCGCACGCCCCCGGGAAATCCGAAATCAAATCTCCATAGAGGAGACCCGTAGCGCGGCGTGCTCGACGTCGCGCGCTCGTGCTAACTCCGGCTAATTTCATAACGCGACCGAACGACACTGAGGGTGTCACGAATCCTGCATCGAAATCCTGTATAAAAATCGCGATAATCGACGTTACACGACAGCACGCGGCCTCGCGCGCGTGAATCCGCTTCGTGACGGCGTTGGCGTCATGGCGGCTTTTAACGTATCCGACGAAAGCGCAGAGCTTAATAACAAAGTACCATCCCCTTTACGACGCGGCGGCGGGTCGCCGGCGCCGGCGTTTTTCGGCGTAAACGCGTCCGCGAATTCGCGGAAATTGCTTGCGCGAGCGGCATTAAAGCTCGCCGTTAAACGAGCGGAGCGGACACCGGCCACCGCTCGCTGTGCGGACGCACCGCAGCCGGAAATCGATCCTCTTCCCCCCCCCCCCTCCTACTCGTTCCTCTCGTCGTCCTCGTCCTCTGGTTATCCCTCGTATCGCAGCGCTCTCCTGAATTTTTATATCGCGGTTGGCAGCTAGTAACCTGATTAAACGCTCCATATAATTTAACGGCGGTTGCCAGCCGACAAAATAACCTCCTCGTTCTCCATCTCCTTCTCTCACTCCTCCCCTCTGTCACGCCCTCCTCCTCCTCCTCCTCCTCCGGTTCCATTCCGCGCCACTCGATCGCAATCGAATATTAAAACATATAGAGAGCAAGCGGGACGAATGTTTGTCAAGCTTTCGGTCTGTTGCCTCCTCCTTCTCTCTCCTTCCTCCCTTCCCCTACCCCCACGCCCTCCTCTCCCCCCGAGGCGTAACGATGCTGTAATAGGACTTTTATTACGAGCGTGAGCAGTTTGCCGGAGCATTTTTCCACGTTACGCACCGATCTCACCGATAATTCGCGTTCACACGGCGAAAGTCGGCTGCTCCATTTGCCGTCAAAAGGATGATAATCTGCGCGCGCGCGCGAATTAAAGCCGCCGTATAGCGGCTTTAGCGGTAAAGTTATCTCATAGAGTGTCGACCTATATAAAAGGTTTAGTTTAATTTCATTAGTTTTATCCGTCCCGGGTATCCTCCAAAGTCGCTGAATCGCGCGGGCGTGTCGCCGCGCGCCGAACAGACGGGGCGACGATCCGCGGGGGGTGGGGGTGGAGGGGGAGAAAAAGCGCGCCGACGTGAATTTTATTAGTTGTCAATTAAATATCGGCGCTCAGTTTCGCGTGTCGCTTTGACGAAAAGAATCGCCCTTGTTGCTGTTGCTACTATCTACCACACGCTCACACGCGCGCGCGCGCGCGCGGAAACTGCATTTCGAAACGCGCTCAGACGTGCAGAGTTTGCATATTTGATATCAACCTGCGCTTTGGCGCGCTCAAACGATATTAATGTAACAAACGGTTTCCGCATGCAATCGGCTATGCTTATCATCGACCAGCCAATTTGTCCGACTTGTCCCGGCCCATCGGCGTCGCATCAGTATGCGGCGATCAATCAAGAGACAAAGAAAGTTGCCGCGAGAGTCTTCGCGAGAGCGAGGGTCGTCGTGTCGTCGTCGTGGCAGAGAACGCGCGCGGCCTCGATATGACGAGACGGCAAAGTGAATGCAGCGCGATAAAGCCGGACGTTAATTCGAATGTAAATTCCATACACACAGGCGGGGGGAGGTATTTCGAGCGCTCGGCCGGTTGATCATAAATTTGAATAATATCAATACAGCTCCCTCCTCCCGTCCCCCCGCCGTTAAATCAAACGTTGGCGAGACGAGCGCGAGCGAGCGGTCGGCGATGACGATCATTCGGCGCTCGACGGCGCTCTTCCCACGATTGTTTAGACCCGATCGAGTTCTTGCCCCGTTCTTCGTTCCCTCCCCCCTCTCTCACGTTTTTTTTTTTTTTTCCTGTTACCAACTAATTGGTCAATTACGAATAAGCATGGCGGGATAAAGTTCGTTTGAATGTTCGCTGAATCCCGCGAATTCTGATCGCTGGACACGGTGCAGTCGTTCGCTACGGTTATTATTTGAATTTTCGTTAAAACATGAAATAGCGAGAAAACAGGAATAACGAAATTAATCAAAATAAACCGAGAGCAATTTTCGCACGTCCGTTCGCGTATCGCAACGTGAGATATACCGTTTACAGATAATTTTGTTTTCGTCAACAGTGTTTCTCTCTCTCTCTCTCTCTCTCTCTCTCTCGCTCTCTCTCTCTCTTTCTATCTATCTTTACGTACATGTACATATGTATTGTCGAAAACGAAATCGCATTACGCACAACCAGGGCAAACTTTAATCAATGGACTCATCGGTAGAATGACGTCGAATGACGACGTTTCCGGAAAAGCCGGCGCGTCAGCAGGTTTCGCGGCCGTGTTCGCTCGCATTTCCATAGAAACCTGAGTTCGTTCAGCACGCCGGAAGTGTCGCGCTCCATCCGGAAGTGTCGCGGCAAGGACGAAACGGCTCGGTCGAACCGTCGATGAAAACTTTCCGCATCCGCACTCCCCGCGGCCCCGCGATACTCGTCGAAAATTGAAAAACGCCATAGCCCCACTGTCACCGGCGCTTCCGGCGCGGAAACTGTGACGAGAATCCGAGCGATTTTTCGCCGTCATTTGTACAAGTTATCGCGGCCTTTATCGGCCAAAGGTCGGCCCGCGAAATGATCAGGTGAACGGGAAGTGCGCCGCGCCGATGATATTTCGCGTTGACGATCCTGGCCGCGAGCGAGCGCTCGTATGACTATAAAACACAAAAAGGAGAACGAGGACGCGGAAAATACGAGTGAGAGGCACAAAATAGAAGGAGGAGGAGGAGGAGGAGGAAGGATGAGACAGGGAGGAGGGAGAACTCGCGACACAAACGCAAACGGATTTACTCGCGCACACCGAGGACTATTGCACGATTGCACCTGCAATCCTGCGCTAAATCGAACGCGCGCGAATCACCCGACTGGAGGAGTACCCGACTGCTACTTTTCGTCAATCGGACAAAAAACGGTCGGAAAGATTTTGGTAACGAGTCGACTTTCAGTCCCGCCGCGTACTTTCGAAACTTAGAAACATCGTCGCCTCTTTCTGTGCGTTTCTTCGCGCAACAGAGCGAAGGAGCATTGGGTGTGCCAAAAGCGCGCATTACTTTTGCTACATCTTGAAATGTTCGAGCCGTCCTCACGCGAGAGCGAAAGGAGAAACTGAGTGTGTGTATACACAGGGTGTTCCAGAAACGACTGACCGAACTTTGAGAGCATATTCTACTCTAGTTGTAAGGATGAAAAAGGGGTTTTGGAAAGGACCGCTTCCCTTTCAAGTTACAAACATTTTATATTTACAACGGACGACATTTTTCCAACACGTTTCGCTCGCATTCCTCGAGAGAGAGAGAGAGAGAGAGAGAGTTTCTGGATATTACATCGATAGATGGATTGGCAGAGGAAGATCCATTGCTCGACCTACACGATTTGAACCTCTTGAATTTATGAAGACATCTTTTGAGACTCGTTTATGAGACTTGTGTTGCTTGTTGGAAGTACACTCCGAAGTTGTATTATCGCTTCGTGTGACAAAATACCAAGTACTCCGGAAACTTTCGAACGCCTTCGACAATCCATGAAACGTCGATGCGAGGCGTGTCTTGACGCGGAAGAAAGTCATTTCCAAGCATTTCTTTAATGAAATGCTTACAAAGGTCTGTTGTAAACCGAAAGCGTTTGTAACTTGGTAAAGAAGAGTTCCCGGATATCGTCGTGTTTACATGACTTCTCTTCATCATCACAGCGGACAGAATACGCTCTTAAAATTTGACTACTTATTTCTGAAACATCTTGTACATATATTAATGTGCATGCTCGTGTCTGTGTGTGTGTGTGTGTGTGTATACGCAACAAAACCAAATTACTTTATTTAGCGTCAACTACCGGTGCTCATCGTGCTTTATTACGCACATCGTAACGCAAACGTCAAGATGAAAACGAAATGGCAAACAGGTTCCGAAGCGTTACTATTTTCGTATGTTACGCAGACAGCGTATATATACTTTTGTGATATTTCAAAACTAAAATACGGCCCCGGCGCAAAAAAACATTTTACTTCACTTTTAAAATATTCAAACGTTCGGCGTTACATTTCTCTCGTGCGTGCGTGCGTGCGTGCGCTTTTAATCCCTACCGCTACATTAACATCCGACCGGTCTGAAGGAAAATTTAATATTTACCGTCGTCCGACGTTCAACGTTGATCGAAGAGCAGTTCAAATGCATATGGATAATTAAATAAAGATTTATGAAGCGTCCTGCCATACAACTCATCGTCTACACGGACCGAAATATCGGACACATACACTGCCGCTAGCAGATGGATGGAACTGCGTATATTTATTACACGGCATCGCATTTCAGAAATGGCAAAAGCGCGCCCGCTCAGCTTTTCCATAACTTCGGAATTCTTTGACGTTCGCAACGTTGCGCAAAGTGCAAAAATATATGAACGTTAAATAAAACCATCGAAACACTAATGAATCGATCGAAACGAGCCGTGCGAGTCGAGCTTTGCGCACTTGTGCGCCTAAAACGTAGCGAGTTTTCAGCCGATACGCGGCCAATACTCATTTTAATCAACTTAATGAAATATCCGATAACATTATTATCATCCTGCACTGTTGTGCGCACCGCAGGAATGTAATATCTTCCGGCGCTTAAAAATTCGCTCGCCGGATGATCATGACGATGATCATGGAAGAAATCAACCCATTAACCTTTCATGGATGATTTCACCTGCCATGCCTGAAATTTCACCCTGTGCGAATTTTTGATTCGCTTGTTAAAAAATGTATCGGCACACTGACAGTAATTTTATAGGTATTATTTATTTGTACCATCAGAGTAGCGACAGTATTATGATAAAACAAATCAATTCTCGCATTTTGTACTTTGCTGTACAAAATAACGAAGAAAAGTTGAACTTGAAGTGACATTCGACGCAGCTTTTAAGGGGGTTAATCGCGCAATCATAAAAAAAAATTATAACGTTAAATATTACATATATATGTCGCAAATTACTCTCTACCTCTCTACCTCCGCGAAACTGAACAAGTTCACCGACGCGTTCTTTATACACATACATTGCAGAATGCATCGACACAAGGTAAACATTTCGGATGATCTGAATAAAAAGAGAGAGAGAGAGAAAAGAAATAAAAAGAGAATAGGAGAGAGAGAGAGAGAGAGAGAGAGAGAGAGAGGTAGCTGCGGGTAGGATCGATCTGTTTTGGAAATATCTCAAATCAGCGCGAATGAGAGCCGAGAGGTGGGTGCAGCGGAAGAGAGAAGTGGAAAAGAGAGGGCAGACAAGCGTGGCAGGAGGACTACGCCCAGGCCCTCTCTGCCCCTTGAAAGCACTCCGACGTTTTCGCACGACTCCGTAGGAGCTTTCCCGGAGAAAAGTTCGGGGAAGAGGCAATTTATCCTTCGCTTCCAGTAAGGACGCGGGCGTCGCGGTGAAATAGCCTCAGCGTATATTTAACTAGAGGGGCTGAGCTCGATCGATCGATCGTTCATTTTTTTTCATGCGAGTTGCTCCAAGTCACTCGTAAGTGAAACACACGGGAAGGAGCGACTGGGAGGGAGAGAGAGAGAGAGAGAGAGAGAGAGAGAGAGAGAGAGAGAGCGAGCGAGCGAGCCTCCGCCTGGCGTTCTAATTGAAATCAGAGAGGCGTTAAAAGTGATAGCCAAGTTGCGAGGAGATGGTGATCGCGGGATTCCTCCGTACGACGCGCCGCGAAAACTTTGCGGATGAAAAGGCTGATGGACGCGCGACTGAAGAAGACGATACATGTACATCGTCTGTCGATCGACCGTAAAAGAAATTACCGCGAAATTACAGGAGCGTCCTTTGAATTGTCACCGACAGGAGGTCGAGAGAACAATTCGAAGCGCAAACCCTCCATTTTTCCAAAGCGACTTCCTCGTCTCTTGGAACAAACCAATTCACCGACGCTATCGTCCACGTTGTTTCACAGCGGCGAATCGTTTCGGCCCCCAGCTTCGTGTAATAAACAATCAGCCAGAGTCGCATGATTAACCGGTATGATATTAAGTAGAGAATACTTTACGTGCGATATCGCGTAGCTAGAATCAACGGACGAACGGCCAAAGTTGATTGGCGCGCGATGGCGAGAGGAGACGCGCGCGAAGTGGATACAGACAGTGTCGTGCCGGACCGGTCGCGGCGCGAAGGCGTGAACGACGCAACGCGACGCGACGCGAGGAAAGGAAAGGAGTCGAGACACTGCGATCCTGTCGACGACACGCGCGCGTGCCCGTCCTGGGCAAGCGTTTCCAGCTCGCTGTCCGTCGGCGAACCGGGGAAAGAGAAAGGCGGCACCGGAAGCGAGTAGTAGTAACAGTAGCGAGAGAAGAAGCGTCTCGTACTCACGTTGCTATCCCGGCGGGTGGGCACATTGCCCGCGGGCGTCGATGAGGAGTAACGCTGAAGGACGAGCTACCGTACCCCGGGCGTCCTATGCACCGAACACGAGGACTTGGCGCGCCGTGCCGATTTATCCGCAGCAGTCCCCAATCCTCGCCGCGTGGTGGACGTGGCGCACCCGCACATATCCTCGACGTCGTGGTCGTCGTCGTCGTCGTGGTTGTCGCGCGCTTCGTCTTCGTCGTCGTCGTCGTCGTCGTCGTCTTCGTCGCGTTCGTCGTGTTTGTCGTGTTCGTCGTCGTCGTCGTGGCCGTCGTCGTCGCCGTCGTCGTCGTTGTCGTCGTCGTCGTCGTCGTCGTCGTCGTGGTCGTGGTCGTGGTCGTCGTCGTGGTCGTCGCCGTCGTCGTTGTCGTCGCCGTCGCCGCCGCCGCCGCCGCCGTCGCCGCCGCCGTCGTCGTCGTCGTCGTCGTCGTCGTCGTCGTCGTCGTCGTCGTCGTCGCCGCCGCTGTAACCGCCGTCCGCCTCGTCACCGTCGCCGTCGCCGTCGCCGTCGCGTCGCACGTCGTCGTCGTTGTCGTCGCGTCGCCGATTGCCGTAACA